>NC_058415.1:40759453-40935417 GCF_002201575.2 Neomonachus schauinslandi | reverse complement strand
AAAGAGAGAAAGAAAGAAAAAAGAAACAAAAAGAAAGAAAGAAAGAAGAAAGAAAAAGAGAGAAAGAAAGAGAAAGAGAGAAAGAAAAAAGAAACAAAAAGAAAGAAAGAAGAAAGAAAAAGAGAGAAAGAAAGAAAAAGAAAAAGAAAGAGAGAAAGAAAAGATGAGTGTTATTCCTGCTTAGGTGGCTTGCAGAAATCAGTGATGGATTGGTGGGAAGGACATGGACCACAGGAGCATGACCTTGGGAAGGACTGGTGTCAGCCAAATCTAACTTCAAGTGGTGCCAGTATTTTATGCCACTTTCCAGGGGATGATACCTAGCTTTTGAGGCTCTGGAATTCAATTGTGAGGGCATCCAGATGTGTTTGGGTCTGGGTCTGACCAAATCCATATATAAAAACCTAACATGCCTGCTTGTTAATTAACCAGTACATCTATAATTACCATGACCAAATAGTTGTGTTGCTAACCAACTCATTTTTGTCCTATTTGCAAAATCCACGTGGGAAGCCAGATTTCAGTCGGATTACTAGGGCGAGCACAGAATTAGCATAAGGGAAAGCAGTTGGATGACATGAATGGCCGATGTCATGTAGGTATGATAAAGAGCAGGAATCTGGCTGCGTCAGGTTGTCTTGGTCCACGGGCTAGGGACTCGTTCTTACTGAGTGCAACACTTCCCCCTTCATTTTAGGCTTCTTCTCCTTTTCTTTTCTTTTTTATTATGTAAACTCTGTGCCCAACGTGGGGCTCGAACTCATGACCCTGAGATCAAGAATCATACACTTTAAGGACTGAGCCAGCCAGGTGCCCCTGAGTCTCAGGCTTCCGGGCCAAGATGTATCTCTAAATGATTTCTGTCCTCTGCACCTCATGTCAAAGGTTATTGTGGTTGTTTTTTTTCCCCCCCCCCCAGAGGTTATTGTTTTTTAATGGTCACACGTTGACCTAATTCCAGCTCTAAAATCTGAAACTCTAAAAGCCCACTCGGACCACAAACCCCATCCTTCTAGCTCTTGCTCTTTCTACAGCCCCTAACCCTCCCGCTCAGAGGGAACTCTGAAATACCTTCATCCCTCTACCTACCTGTTCACATTTCCTTTCTTATCTAATCTGTGGCCTGATGGACTATCACTTTTGGCTGGCGTCGTACTGTTCTTCCCCAGGAACCAAACCTGCACTGACCTCTTTGCTTCCTCACCTGGGCAGCAGAAGGAAAAACCAATCAGTAAGCAGATCAGAACCACTTTCAATTCATAATCTTCAATGATAACTTTACCCATCTTTGAACATACATATATATACACACACACACATATATATATATATTTTAACCTGGTGATGGTCAGCTCCCCTTCTATTTAGCAGTTAAAAAATTTTATCATTCTCCGCAAGGCCTCTAACTGACCCTTATAAAAAATAATAAAAGGAAACCTTGTTTAAATCGGAGTCAGGAGCCAGCAGGGGGAGCTCTCCCGCTCCACCCCTCTTGGTGAGTTTGTAGACCCAAGAGGAAGAGGGGTAGCCTGCAAATGGAGGCTACCTTGCTGCTGCTTTACCATCCCAGCAGGAGGAAGAAAGTTCTCCTCCTACTCCACCAACAGCCCAGCCAACCGGAGACCATCACACCTCAGCTAAGGAAAAGCCACTATACTTTGAACTCCCAGTTTACTCCTATGGACTTGTTTATAACAGCCTTCCCAGCGCAGCCCCTCTCCCCCCCCTTTCCTCTATAAAAGAGGAGTTCATTGCCTTTGCTCTCTGGACTTACCTCTGAACAAGCTTGCTTGTCCAAGATTGCGATTATCTGCTATTCCAAATAAACCTATTATTTAGTTATTTTTTTAAATTTTTTTTTTTTTTAAAGTAGGTTCCACACCCAGTATGGTGTCCAACGCGGGGCTTGAACTGACAACCCTGAGATGAAGACCTGAACTGAGATCAAGACTCAGACACTTAACCAACTAAGACCCAGGTGCCCCCCGCCCCCGAAACCTATTTTTGCTGACAAAATAACTGGCAGTTTTATTTTCAAGGTTAACATCCCAAGCTCCACCTCCCTCAGTTATTCTTGCTTACCTAACAGCCATCTAATAGACACCCCGTGCGCTACCCAACACACAGTTAACTACAACCTCATACTTTTTTTCCCTCACTTTTTTCCTCCTCTTTCAGAGGAGCAGTTGACTCTGCCTAACCCTAGCAACCTTTTTCTGCTAGCTCCTTCCCCTTAGCCTAAAATGTGCTCAGTTTCCTTTTATCTTAAAAAATAAAGCCAAATCCCTTCATTAATTCTACTTGTTTTCTACAGATGAACCCCTCTGTCCTTCCATTCACAGTTAAGCTCCTTAGTAGTCGACACTGATTATTTCTTCATCTTACTACCATCTGTCTCTTACCTCTAGCATTCCAGTGAAACAATTCTGGAAAATGTTATCAGTGGCTTTCTAGTTGGAAAGTTCAGTGGACTCTAATTTGAACTCAGTGCAGAAGTTACCATTGTTGGCCATCCTTCCATTAGGAAGCTTTTGCTATCCTTTGACTGAGCATCATAGGACCCCCTTCTGCTGAACAATCTCTCTCATTTCTATGAGTCTTGGAGGGAGGCAGAAACTACATCCCACGTGGGGGAGCTAAAAACAGACTCATCACCAGCCTCTTTTGTAGATAGGGCACCTCCCGTGACCCAGGCTTGGTCATTCTGATACATCTGCCCCAGACAATGAATCCATAGCTGAATTCATCCTTTGGTACAAAGAATATGGGGCATTGGACTTCCCTCTGAGAAGGGAGAACATGGCCACAGCCTTCAGTTTCTTCTTGTTCAGGCAATACAAGCAGTGTAGTCCTCTAAGACTACGTCTGTGGTGGCCTCACCCAACCAATTCCGTGGTGTAATTTGTGGTTATGATTTTTTAAATATTTATTTATTTATTTAGATTTTATTGACTTTAGAGAGAGAGAGAGAGCACAAGCGGAAAGGGCAGAGGGAGAGGGAGAGCGAATCTCAAGCAGACTTAGACGGGATTGCGGAGCCCCAGTTGGGGCCCAATCCCATGACCCTGAGATCACGACCTGAGCTGAAACCAAGAGCCAGCCACTCAACCAAGTGAGCCACCCAGGCACCCAAGATTTATTTATTTTATTTTATTAAGATTTTATTTATTTGTCAGAGAGAGAGAGAGCACAAGCAGAGGGAAAAGCAGACTCCCCGCCGAGCAAGGAGCCCGATGTGGGACTTGATCACAGGACCTTGGGATCATGACCTGAGCCAAAGGCAGATGCTTAACCGACTGAGTCACCCAGGCATCCTTATTTATTTATTTTAGAGACACAGAGAGAGACAGAGATCATGTGAACTGGGGGGGGGGGGGGGGGGGAAGAGGGGGGAGAGAGAACTTCCAGCAGACTCCCAGCCCAGTACGGGGCTTGATCCCACAACCCTGAGATTGTGACCTGAGCTGAAATCAAGAGTCAGAGGCTCAACAGACTGGGTCACCCAGGCACCCCTGTGGTTATGATTCTGATTGCATAGCCTCTGGGACCTTCAGGTAATTCAGTGAGCTATCCAGTAGCCTTACATGTTTTCCCCTTTTATGTTTAAATCAACCAGAGTTGGTTTCTGTGATTTGCAACTAAGAACTCTGACCAGCACAACTTCATTTTTGAAATACCAGCTTTGTCCACCTTTGATGGGTGAATTCTCCACTCTCATTTCCTTCTTCCTCCAACCAGCAACCATTTTAATGTATTAACATGTATCTTTGTTGTTTATTTTTTAAAGATTTATTTATTTTTTTATTTGACAGAGAGAGACACAGCAAGAGAGGGAACACAAGCAGGGGGAGTGGGAGAGGGAGAAGCAGGCTTCCCGCCGAGCAGGACCGATCCCAGGACCCTGGGAACATGACCTGAGCCGAAGGTAGATGCTTAATGACTGAGCCACCCAGGCGCCCTACTTATTTATTTTTAAAGTAAGTTCCATGCCCAGTGTGGGACTTGAACTCACGACCCTGAGATCAAGAGTCACATGCTCTCCTGATTGAGCTCGCCAGGTGCCCTTAACATGTATCTTTGAACTTGAATGTATTCTCATGTAATATGTGGTGTTTTTGTGTGCATATTTTTCAATTCGCATAAATGCTCTTTTGCCAGAAACATTTTTCTTTTCTTTCTTTTTTCTTTTTTTAAAAAATTTTATTTATTTATTTATTTGAGAGGAAAAGAGAGAGAGGGAGAGCATAGAGGGAGAAGCAGATTCCCTCCTGAGCAGAGAGCCCTTATGTGGGGCTCGATCCCAGGACCCTGAGATCATAACCTGAGCTGAAGGCAGACGTTTAATTGACTGAGCCACCCAGGTGCCCCACCTTTTTCTTTTCTACCTTTATAAAAACTCAGCCCTTCCCAGGGTCCTGGGATCGAGCCCCGCATCAGGCTCCCTGCTTGGTGGGGAATCTGCTTCTCCCTCTCCCACTCCCCCTGCTTGTGTTCCCTCTCTTGCTGTCTCTCTCTCTGCCAAATAAATAAATTAAAAAAAAATCTTTAAGAACTCAGCCCTAAGTTTTAAAAATCTATGTTGTTGTTTATCTAGCATGTTGCCTTTAATTGCTGCATAGAGTTGTTTCCACTTCAGATCTAGGGTTTAAAATTTCTCTCTACCACATAAGCATTGCAATGAACATCTCTGTCCACATGGCCTCATGTCACCTTTGTGAGAATGTCTCTGGTGTAGTTTACCAGGAATGGGATTGCTGGGACATAGGGAATATATTTATTAAATTTGATTAAGTACTACCATGTTACCTCCCAGAATGATCATAGGAGTCACCAGTGTAGGGGAGGAAAAAGTTTTCCTTCACCCTCTCAGGACTCCCGGCTGGGTCTGAAAAATAAATTGACAAAGACAAACGAACAGGAGAAAAGCATACACATTTTATTGGATTTTTACATGTACATGGGAGTCTTCACAGGAGAATGAAGTTCCAAAGCAGTGACTAGAGCAGGAAGCTTTTATACCTGTTAGACAAATGAACAATTAATTTGTGAAGAATGGACAAGACAAAGGGGTTGGGGTTAGGAGGAGTAAGTCATGAAGAAATAACTGGAAGATAAGGGTTAGTTGCACAAGGTTTGTTTGTCCATATTTGTCAGCCCCAAATTCCCTGTCTCTGGTGATAAGAACGTCTTCCTTCTCCCGGTAGAGAGAAGGCAGCTTTCACATGGGAATTTCACTGATCTGTTTCAAGGGAGAAAGGTTCCCAATCTTCTCTATCCTGGCCCCCCAGTACTTCGTAATGTATACCTGCAATATTTGGGCACCATATTGGATTCACAGGCCCCTGGGCTTAGTGCATGGTTCCCAGAATGCCTTTCCCTGAATAACACCCCTTCTGTGCCTGTACACCCTGGGGATGCCTTCTTGCCCTTTGAGCTCCAGATCAGATATCACCTCTCTCCATAAGCACAACTTTTTTAATTACCCCCAGGCAGAATAGGTCATCTCCTTTGTGGTTTCCACACCAATTTATTCTCATTCTAATAGCCCTGACCTTAAGATGTTATAATTTTTCTCTTAACATATTTATTCTGTGTTGAAGGGAGGCTGTCTCATCAATAGGTTTATCCGGATCCTCATTAATTAGCACAGAGTCTAGCGCACAGTGGGTACTTGTGTTAGGGTGCTCCAGAGAAACAGAACCAATAAGAGAACTACATAGCTAACCAGATAGATAGCTGATAGACTTACTTTAAGGGATCGACTCAGATGATTGTGAGGACTGGCAGGTCTGAAATTCGTAGGCTGGAAATTCGGGTAACACTGCTATTGCAGTCCTGAGTTTGAAATCCGCAGGGCAGGCCAGCAGGCTAGAAACTCAGGCAGTGTCCCTAGGTTGCAGTCTTGAGACAGAAACTGCTTCTTCAGGGAAATTCAGTCTTAGCTCTTAAGGCTCTCAAACTGATTGGATGAGGATTTATCAAGCTAATCTGCTTTACATAAAGCCAACTGATTATAAACATTAATCATATCCATAAATACCTTCACAGCAACATCTAGACAAGCCTCTGACCGTTGGGCACAGAGCCTTGCCAAGCTGACACATAAGGTTAACCATAAATGTAACCATCACAGTGCTCAATAAAGGTTGCAGAAATGAGTAGATGTCTAGTAAGTACTCCAGAAATTCAGAGAAGAGAATAATGGGCTTTAGCAGAGATTTCCAAACTTATGACCATCTTAACAAGTAGTAGAATAATCACATTTTGTTAATCGAGCAGGTAACCATGAGAATCCCAGAAAGAGAGAATTTGTGAATCAGACAAATCTAGGTACAGGAACACATGCAGGATATCCATCCAATTACTTTTATTGTATGTGGCAAACAAGAATGCTTTGAGTAGTTCTTTGTTCATACTGAAACTGGCTAATTCAGAAGTGTAATTTTCAGGGTTTGATGAAGCTGGGAGGCCAGCAGGGCCTAGGAAGGAGCAGGACTGTGGGCCAGTGGGTTGGGGTTAAAGCAGTGGGAACAGCCACCTCTGTACAGAGCCTCCCTTTATAAAATGGTGTTTCCCAGGCTGGACTCTTACCTTCAAGTGACACAAGAGCAAGAGTGGAAAGATTCAGGGCTTTTTCAGGAAAAAAGTTTCCTTCTCTATAGAATAGACATACTAATAATGACAAATATTAGATTGAGCCACATGAAATTATAACTACTCAACCATTTTTGGTTTACAGGAATGGCAATTTCTTTCATATGATTCAGCCAAATCAGTTGATATTAAGTGAGAAGTGGACCGGATGTAGGTAGTTATAGGTTATCAGTCACTGCTGGCTATCATCTTTCCCATCAGGTTTAGGCTTGGGCAGGAGGCTGAGGCTCTCCTGACCAGGAGGAGCCAAAGGCAGCTGTGGGGCTTTTAACTCAGCCCCCTCCCCACACTGGAAGGCACAGAAGCAGCTCCAGCTCTGGGCTCCTGTTGGTAGAGCTGCCTCTTGGTTTTTTTTCCCCAACCAATATCCTGGTTCAGTACACTGAGTATAAAGAATCTTAGAAGCTTGAAAAAACTGGGAGAGCATGGATAAATGAAATGGGGAGCTCATGGATAAAAGTCCTTATTTGCTCAGTAGTTCTCCCTAATCTGCTGTTGCTGAAGTAGAAGCAAAATTGACTGATTTTCCTACCATCATACCACTGTCTACACACATAGATGGAGAAATGCGAGGGATTGAAGTTATCAGGTCCGACAGTAGGAGGAAAAAATGAGAAGCAAAAAAATGAGAAGCAAAACCCTATTTAATCAACTCCTCGATTATTCACATTGAAATTAAATTACTACTAATTGAATACATGGGTGAACATCTCATCTCATTCTTCTAACACCTCTCTTGGTGTTACCATCCCTTCTTTACAGAGGAGGAAACTGAAGGGAGGAGAGCTAGACATTTCTCTACAATGATCTCAAATAAAGTCAAGCATGACTTCCCACCGCTGTTTAAGAAAGCTGTGCAGGGTGGAGAGAGCTGGCTTTCAGCATGTTTCTTCTTTGGACTTAAAAAATTCTCTTGTGGGGTCTCCTGGTGGGCTCAGTCTGTGGAGTGTGAGAATCTTGATCTCAGGTCTGTAAATTCGAGCCCTGCGCTGGGTTGTAGAGATTACTTAGAAATAAAAAAAAAATTTTCCCCAAAGATTTCATTTATTTATTTGAGAGAGAGAGAGAGAACACATACAACCAGGGGGAGAGGCAGAGGGAGAGGGAGAAGCAGACTCCCTGCTGAGCAGGAAGCCCCACACTGGGCTCGATCCCAGGACCCCAAGATCATGACCTGAGCTGAAGGCAGATGCTTAACCCACTGAGCCACCCAGGTGCTCCTAAAAATAAATTTTTTTTTAAAGATTGTATTTATTTATTTATTTGAGAGAGAGAGAGAGAGAAACAGCATGAGAGGGGATAGGGTCAGAGGGAGAAGCAGGCTCCCCGCCGAGCCGGGAGCCCGATGTGGGACTCGATCCCAGGACTCCGGGATCACGTCCTGAGCCGAAGGCAGTCGCCTAACCAACTGAGCCACCCAGGCGCCCCTAAAAATAAAATCTTAAAAAAAAAAAAAATCTCTCGTAATAAAAAATTCCTGCCTAGGCCGTCTTAGAAAAGTCTTACAAAGGGGCGCCTGGGTGGCTCAGTCGTTAAGTGTCTGCCTTCAGCTCAGGTCATGATCCCAGGGTCCTGGGATCGAGCCCTGCGTCGGGCTGCCTGCGTCGGGCTGCCTGCGTCGGGCTCCCTGCGTCGGGCTGCCTGCGTCGGGCTCCCTGCTCGGCGGGAAGCCTGCTTCTCTCTCTCCCACTCCCCCTGTTTGTGTTCCCTCTCTCTCTGTGTCTCTGTCAAATAAATAAATAAAATCTTAAAAAAAAAAAAAGAAAAGTCTTAACAAACTGTTCCATGTTGCCGAATGCTCAGTTTCTCCAGGATACTGTGTAAGGGCTACTTCGCAGACTGACTTTCTTACTGTAGTCACCACCTGTTTCTTCCAGTCTTAGACTTTTGAATTGTCTGATTTAGATTATTTAGATTATGTTCACAGTGTCCAAAACATTCGTTTTAACAAGTACGCAAAATGGGGGAAGACAACTCTTTGGTGCTAAGGAGATTAGAATCAAATGATCGCGTTAGTGGTGTTGATAAGTTCCAGCAGCCGCACATCCGTTTTTCCATCCGGGAAGGAAATAATAGAAATGTTCAATAGTTCGAATTAGGTTTTTATAAGATAAATCTGAAAGGAAGACAGATTTTCCTCTGTTTAAAAAAAACAAAAAAGCCAAAAAAACCCCCTGCACCTTATTCTTTTTATAGCACACACGTGGTCTCATGGAAACCTGAAATTACAGGAAAGTATAAGGAAGAAATAACAATTCACAATCCTTCCTCCATGAGAGAGGCACTGTGAATTTTAGTGTATGTTTCCCTTTAACCTGGAAAAGAGGTTTTTTTTTCAGTGTAAAAAGTCCTGCTGCAAAATAATTAGATGGTGAAGTGATTGCCCAAAACTCAAGAGAGAAAGGTGAACAAACAGGCTAGGAAATTTTTTAATGCTTTCTGCCCTTGCTCTGACAGAATCATTTCTTAGTAACAGAGGACAATGTGGACTTTGAGATTGTTCCAAAATGCTTTCGGGCTCTCACAGATATAACCTTTCCACTAGAGTTACTACATTAACTAGCGATATTGGGCCAATGTCCACTTAGTCTGATCTTTTCAAATCAGGCTTTCTTCTGAATACTATAGTTCAGGTCCTGGTATTTGGAATTTCAGAGAGTTTTGATTTAAGTGCAACTGATTTCCATAAATGCTTCTCCTGGTGCAGACATTCTGGGAAAGAGAAAAGCAAATCAAAGATGACTTTACTTTGTAATTGAAGGGAGGCGTTCGGAAGTTGAAGAGAGGGGCGTAAGACCAGAGGATGGTGTGGTGCATGCGCTCCTGCCTGGCTTTCTGCGGTGGGCTAAGCCGGAGGCCGGAGCAGCTGATGTGTTAGAGACTCCAGGGTCATGAGGCACTGTCTTCAGGGCCTGAAGGCAGAGGATGGCACAGGGTGGGAGCAGAGGCCACGAGAAGGTTAGATTTGGGAGATAATGCATTTGGGGTTGGTTTCCGAGATCTCCCAAAGCTGCCACTTGTAGTGGCCGTGGGGAGGTCCTCCGTGTGACCTAACACTCGGGGCTGTCCACAGGGGAAGACAGAAGAGAGGAAGGACCTGGAGCCAGCAGGTTGCTGCATGTGAGGCTTTCTTTTGAGGAGTCCCAGAAAATCAGAGAGGAGGGAGACAGAGGATTTTGCAAGGAAGGCGAGAGATCTGGCTGAGGAAAGAGTACACAGTCGGTAACCAGGTATACTCTGCATTTGGCTGCTGATACAAAGACCTGCAACAACAGAGCCGTCGACAATGTAGGCTAGAGTGCTGCATGGTGTCATCCATGTCCTGGCTCCTTTCTAACTTCCTGCCCTACGTTCTGAACAAGAAGCACAAGGTTTTCGTGGTTCCACGATGCAGCTGATTCCACTACATCGACTTTGAGGTAGGAAAGTGGAGGAAAGGTGTGTTAGTTTGCTAGGGCTACCCTAACAAAGTACCACAGACTTGGTTGCTTAAACAACAGACGTTTAAGTTTTGATTTATTTAATTTTTAAAGATTTAATTTTTTGGGAGGGGGTAGAGGGAGAAGGAGAGTCAGAAGCAGATTCCGAGCTGAGCAGAAAGCCCGGTGGTGGGGCGGGGGAGGGCTTGATCCCATGACCCCGAGATCATGACCTGAGCCAAAACCAAGAGTCAGACGCTTAACTGACTTTGCCACCCAGGCGCCCCCCGAAATTTATTTTATCACAGCTGGAGGCCAGAAGTCAGAGATCAGGGTATGGGCAGGGTTAGTTTCTTCTGAGGCCTCTTTCCTTGGCTTGTAGTTGACTGGCTTCTCCCTGTGTCCTCACACAGTCTTCCTTTTTTTTTTTTAAGATTTTATTTATTTGACAGAGAGAGATAGCGAGAGCAGGAACACAAGCAGGGGGAGTGGGAGAGGGAGAAGCAGGCTCCCTGCTGAGCACAGAGCCCGATGCGGGGCTCGACCCCAGGACCCCGGGATCATGACCTGAGCTGAAGGCAGACGCTTAACCATCTGAGTCACCCAGGCGTCCCTACGGTCTTCCCTTTTCATCCGTGTTTGTGTCCTAATGTCCTCTTCTTATAAAAACACCAGTCATATTGGATTAGGGGCCACCCTAATAATCCTTGGTTTAACTTAATTACCACTTTAAGACCCTATGCCCAAATACAGTCACTTTAGGAACTAGGACTTTGACATATGAATGTGGGGATGGGGGTGGGGGGAGCAAAACACAACCCATAGCAAAGGGGGAAAAGAAAGGGTATGTCATGTCTCACCTGATCAGCCTTCTTTTTTTAAATTTAATTTAATTTAATTTAATTTTATTTTATTTATTTATTTGAGAGAGAGAGAATGAGAGAGAGCGAGTACATGAGAGGGGGGAGGGTCAGAGGGAGAAGCAGGCTCCTCGCTGAGCAGGGAGCCCGATGCGGGACTCGATCCCGAGACTCCAGGATCATGACCTGAGCCGAAGGCAGTCGCTTAACCAACTGAGCCACCCAGGCGCCCCAGCCTTCTTTTTTTTAATTTAATTTAATTTAATTTAATTTAATTTATTTATTTGAGAGACAGAATGAGAGAGAGAGCACATGAGAGGGGGGGGGTCAGAGGGAGAAGCAGACTCCCCGCCGAGCAGGGAGCCCGATGCGGGACTCGATCCCGGGACTCCAGGATCATGACCTGAGCCGAAGGCAGTCGCCCAACCGACTGAGCCACCCAGGCGCCCCTGATCAGCCTTCTTTAATGGGCTTTCCCTGAAGCCCCAACCCACAATCCCTCACGACTCATTGGTCATCCTTGGTGAAGAAAGGTAGTTTTCTATGGCTTGACCTGCTGCTGCCCTTACTAAACTTGGCTGTGGTTGGTGAAGAAGAAGGGGAAATGGGCATGTGAAGGACAAGCCAGACAAGAATACTGAAGTAAATGTGTCTTTACTCCTAGCTACAAACTAGGATGGTTTATGTCTTTGAAGAAGGTACATCTTTTGTGTGTGTGTGTGATTTTTAGAAAGATTTTATTTACTTATTTGAGAGAGAGAGAGCAAGAGAGAGAGAGCATGAGTGGGGGGGTGAGGTGTGCAGAGGGGCAGAGGGAGGGGGAGCAGGAAGCCCGATGCGGGACTCAATCCCAGGCCCCTGGGATCATGACCTGAGCCGAAGGCAGACACTTAACCGACTGAGCCACCCAGGCGCCCACCCCTCCTTTTTTTTTTACTCCAAAGGGTTTATTGAGACAAGTTTCACATCCAAGTCCACGGCAGAGAGGATGGGGGCTTATAAATAGGAATCTGGAAGTGGACCTGAGGACTCAGGGTGGAATCCAAAAAAGAGAGTGAAATAAATAGAGGAAGACAGTGGAGGGCCAGGAGAGGAGACACAGACTATTACACAGTGATAATGACATGGTGGGGGGCAGGGCTCCATTAACATCCCATTTATTTATACAGATATACAGAGAGTTGTGGGGGACCCCCTCTGACCTCCATGTCTCATGGTATTTAAAATAGCTATACCCTTTGACCTAGTACTTTTCTACTTAATTGTTAATGTATTCTAAGAAAATAACTAGATTGGTTATTATCAAAAAGACAAAAAAATCACAAGTGTTGGTGAGGATGTAGAGAAAAGGGAGCCCCCATACACTGTTGGTGGGAATGTAAATTGGTGCAGCCGCCATGGAAAACAGTATGGAGGTTCCTCAAAAAGTTAAAATAGAAATACAGTAAGATCTAGCAATTCTACTTCTGGGTTTTTATACAAAGAAAAGAAAAACACCAACTTGGAGAGATGTATACACCCTTATGTTCATTGCAGCATTATTTATAATACCAAGATAGGGAAGCAACCTAAGTGCCATCAATAGATGAACCAATAAAGATGTGTGAAATATTACAATGGAATATTATCCAGCCATAAAAAAGAGTAAAATCTTGCCATTTGCCACAACATGGATGGGCCTAGAGGGTATGAAGCTAAGTGAAATGGGTCAGACAGAGAAAGACAAATACCATATGATTTCACTTATATGTGGAATCTAAAAAACAAAACAAATGAGTAAACAAACAAAAAAACCCAAACAGACTCATAGATACAGGAAATGAACTATTGATTACCAGGGGGAAGAGAGTTAGGGGTGCACAAAATAGATGGAGGGGATCAAGAGGTACAAACTTCCAGTTATAACATGAATAAGTCATGGGGATGTAGTGTACAGCATAGGGAATATAGTCAATACTATTGTAATAACTTTGTATGGTGATAGATGGTGAGTAGATTTATTGTGGGGGTCACTTTGCAATGTATAAAAATATCGAGTTCTATGATGGACCCCTGAAACTAATAGGATATTGTATGTCAAATATACTTCAATAAAGACAAAAGAAAACAACTAGACAAGAGCAAAAGACATTCATGGAAATACTACTTACGGTAGTGAAAAACGGGAGATCACCTAAGTAATTATCAATAGAAGGTTGGTGATATAAATGATGTCGTATCCACTGAAAAGCTATAGGTTTATATTTATTAACCCAGAAAGAGGGCCATGATAAGCAGGCTACAAAACAGAATCCATGCTATTATTTCATTTAAAAAACAATGCACGTGAGTGTGTATACTTTGAGAGTATGCTTAGAAAAAAGGCTTGAAAGCCTAGAACAACAAAACATGAACAGTAATAAATTATTCATGGTAGAATTACAGAGCCAAGTTTCCATATTGTCTGCATTAAAAAAATTAAAATATTTTACTTTATAATTAGAAAAAAAAATTATTTCCTCTTTGTCAAAGGAAACAAGACTCTTGTCTACCATTCCCCACCCATCATCAAGTGGGGATTTGAAACCAGAAACCAGAAAATAATTATTTGGGCGTCTTATTTATGCAAAAAAAAATAGTGTCATTCATATTAATGTTGCTAGTCCAGGTAGTTTAGCCTTTATAAATATGAAATGTGTAACAATGAAAGAAAAAAATTGGAGAGGGTTGCAAGTTTTCATGGTGTGCAACAAAGATATGTGGAAAATAATGCAATGGTTCAATGAGAGCTCACTTCAGAAAATGATAGCAAAAAGAGACTCCCTGAAAGTAATTACTACAAATAGCTGGGCCAGGGAAACTCAACTCATTCCATAATGGGTCACAGAAAGGGAACTGGCATGACACCAAAACCAAGATACTGAAATTATGAAAGGCGAGAAATAGCAGCAAAACTAACCAGAGAAGATGCAACAAAAGATAATGTTGAAAATAGTCAAACATTTTGCAATGAATTTTTTAAAAATACAAGAAATCGCCTCTCTAAAAGAAGACCCAAAGCAGAAATATAAGAACTTATGAAGGAGCTGGAGGAGGAAAAGGAGGATGTGGCCAGAAAGCAGAGGAAAAGAAATTTGGGCTAGGGTTTATTCTAGAAATTTCAATATTGGAATATTTTAATATATTTCATTATATTAATTTGAGGAGAAATTTATATAATTATCTTCGTAGGTGCTGACAATACGTTTGACCAAATTAAAAAACTATGCTCAATAACAATATTGAATAAATAGATATTTCCTTAACATGGCAAAATGGATTGATCTCAGCTGAAAACCCAACATCATGCTCCATGGCAGAACTTAGAAACATTTCTAATAAAGTCAGGAACAAGATAAGGATGTGCATTATCACTACTGTTATGGAACAGGGTGCCAGAGAATTTAGCTAGTGCAGTTAGACAAGAGAAATAAATTAGAGATGTGAAAACTGGAAAAGAAAAAGTAAAACTATCACTGATTGTGGATGTTATGATTGTAAACTTGGGAAACCCAGGATAATTGAACAAGAAACTACCCAATAAAATAAGTTAGGTAAAAGCTTAGTAGCTTTACATATATATATATATATATATATATATATAAATCGCAATCCGACAAATGGAAGAAAAACCCCATTTACAATAGCAACAATAACAAAATTAAAATATCTTGGAATAAACTAAACAGAAATGTCTAAGACCTATATGAAGAAAACCTTTTTTTTTTTAAGATTTTATTTATTTATTTGTCTCAGAGAGAGAGAACACAAGCAGGGGGAGGAGCAGGCTCCCTGCTAAGCAGCGAGCCCGGTGTGGGATTCAGTCCCAGGCCGCTGAGATCATGACCTCAGCTGAAGGCAGACGTTTAACTGACTGAGCCACCCAGGCGCTCCTGAGGAAAACTTTTTAAAAATTCTTAAAGATGTAAAAGAAGACTTGGTACCATAAATACCTTAATTCTCCCTAAGGTAGTTTATAAATTTAATTCAGTCCCAAAAAACATTTCAATAGGTTTATTTTGTTGAAAATATTTTAGTTTGGAAAACTTGATCCTAAATTGTATATAAAAAATAGTAAGAAAAACCTGAAAATAGAAGAAATGATAAAAGATAACAATACAGGATATTAAACATATTGTAAAGCCTCATAATACTAGCATCTGAAAAATAACAGGGCCATACCTCACAACTTATCCCGTGATAAATTCCTAGATATAATATTTAATGGATATAATATTTGTTTGTTAGGGTGAGGAGTGGTAGGGGAAGTGAGAGACGATCTTTTTTTTAAGATTTTATTTATTTATTTGGGAGGGGGAGAGGGAGCATGAGCAGGGAGATGGGTCGGGGTGGGGCAGATTCTTAGCTGAGCAGGGAGGCCGACGCGGGACTTAATCCCAGGACCCTGGGATCATGACCTGAGCCGAAGGCAGACGCTTAACCGACTGAGCCACCCAGGTACCCCAGGGAGAGACAATCTTAAGCAGGCTCCACACCCAGCATGGAGCCTGATCTGGGCCCAATCTCGCAACCCTGAGTTCATGACTTGAGCTGAAATCAAGAGTCCAACACTTCACCACCCGAGTGCCCTCAGGGATATAATATTTAAATGTGAAAAATAGGGGCGCCTGGGTGGCTCGTTAAGCGTCTGCCTTCAACTCAGGTCGTGATCCCAGGGTCCTGGGATCGAGCCCCGCATCGGGCTCTCTGCTCATCGGGAAGCCTGCTTCTCCCTCTCCCACTCCCTCTGCTTGTGTTCCCTCTCTCCCTGTGTCTCTCTCTGTCAAATAAATAAATGAAATCTTTAAAAAAAAAAATAAATGTGAAAAATAAAACCATGAAAGTTCTAAAAGAAAACAGAAGGGAATCCTTTGAAACCTTGGTGTGAGAAAGGCCTTTTGACCTATGACTTGAAATCCAGAAGATTTCAAGAAGTTTCATAAACTGATTACATAAAGGCAAAGTTTACATGAAAATAAAAGCAAAAGCAAAAAAAAAGTACATAAAATGAAAAGACAGACAACTGGTGAATAACATTTGCAACCTATATTGTAGATAATGGACTGGTGTCCCTAGTACATAAAGACCTGCTAGAAATCGAGAAGATGAAGACTAGTAACTCAACAGAAGAAGGAGCAAAGAATGTGAACATCTTTCAGACTGGCAGAACACCCAGGGTCTGGTAACGTATTCTATGGTGCAACTGTGTGGAAATGGCATTGTGGTACACCCTGGTGGGAGTTGTAAACTGGTACAGTGCCTACGGCGGGATTTGGTAACATCTACCAAAATGACCTACACATAGAGCCACCTACAGCCTTTGACCCAGCATTTCGATTTCTAGAAATTTATGCTACAGATATTCTTACCCATGGGAAAAAAGATGTTTGCACAAGATTCATTATTGCAGCATTATTTGCTGGAGCAAAGAGTAGAAAACAGCCCAGGGGCACCTGGGTGGCTGTCGTTAAGCGTCTGCCTTCGGCTCAGGTCGTGGTCCCAGGGTCCTGGGATTGAGCCCCGCATCGGGCTCCCTGATCAGCGGGAAGCCTGCTTCTCCCTCTCCCACTCCCCCGGCTTGTATTCCCTTTCTCGCTGTGTCTCTCTCTGTCAAATAAATAAATAAAATCTTAAAAAAAAAAAAAGAAAAGAAAACAGCCCAAAGTCTATCAGTGGCAGATTGGCTAACCATACATACGTACGTAGACACACACATAAAATAAGATGACATGTGAAAGTCATCAGGACGTTGTCTATGTGTTGATGTGCAAAGAGCCTTAAATTATTTTTCATATATTGTTTCATATATATTCAATATATTATTTCATAAATATATTTAATATATTGTTTCATATATTATTTTTCATATATTTTTTCATATATTGTATATGAAAAAAGGTGGAGGATACCTTTTTGAGAAAAAAAGAAAAATAAGATCCATATTTATATTTGTATATACATAAAGAGATTCTGGAGAGATACATAGGAAATTAGGAAAAGTAATGACCTATGGACGGAAGGAACCTGGGCAGATGCGGAAATGGGAAGGAGACTATGTGTCTTTTTATTTTACTTTCTAGTTTTTGAACCATGTGACTGTATAATCTATGCAAAAACAGAAATTTAGAAATGCCCATAGTTCAGAGAAATAGAACAAGTAAATTTCCTGTCACTGAATTTGAAGAATGAAAGGATAGATTGGCTGGCCACCTGTAAGAACTGCATTCGGTGACAATAAATATCCAATCTTTTGGCATTCTGTAGAAACAATGTATGACACCTGATGTGATATAAAACTCCAGGATATAATCTGACTTTGGCAATTGCTTTCCTTATAAAAAAAAATTATTTTTTTAAAAAGATTTTATTTATTTGTTTATTTGAGAGAGAGAGAGAGAGAGAGTGAATGGGGGAGGAGCAGAGGAGGAGGGACAAGCAGATTCCATACTGAGTGCGGAGCCTGATGTGGGGCTTGATTCCACAACCCTGAGATCATGACCTGAGCTGAAATCAAGTCAGATGCTTAACGGACTGAGGCATCCAGGCACCCTCAAAAAAAAAAAAAAATTAATGTTTTTTGTGGAAGATGAGAGAATTTGTTGCTACTATGTATGAAAGTATGATATTGGCACAAAGATAGACAATTTGGCCAATAGAATGGAAAGTGAGCCTAGAAACAGATCTATTTTCATGAAAACCTGATGTGACAGAGTTACTGTTATAGATCATTGAACTGTTCCATAAATGGTGCTCGAATAATTTGTTACGTATGTGGGAAAAATTAGATCCTCACTTCACACCACAAGCAGGTAAATTACAGAAGGATTGAAGATTTAATTGTTAAGTGCAAAGCTTTAGAAAATTTAGAAGTTAGGAGTGCCGGGGTGGTTCAGATGGTTAAGCATCTGCCCTCAGCTCAAGTCATGATCTCCAGGTCCTGGGATTGAGCCCCATATCTGGCTCCCTGCTCAGCAGGGAGTCTGCTTCTCCCTCTTCCTCTGCCTCTCTCCCCTGCTCGTTTTCTCTCTCAGATGAATAAATAAAATATTTTTTTTAAAAAAAGAAAATTTAGAAGTTAATATAGGAGAATATATTAATGTCCATCAGGGTAGGAAAGGATTTCTTAGATGAGACACAATAAGCATAAAACATATAGGGAAAGACATTTTTGTTTGTTTGTTTAAGATTTTATTTATTTGTCAGAGACAGAGAGAAAGAGACAGCACAAGCAGGGGGAGCGACAGAGGGAGAAGCAGGCTCCCCACCGAGCAAGGAGCCCAATGCGGGACTCAATCCCAGGACCCCTGTACCATGACTCGAGCAGAAGGCAGACACCCAACCAAATGAGCCACCCAGGCGTCCCAGGGAAAGACTTCTGAAAGAACATTTTGAATATTTTTTAAAAGTTTTAATTTAAATTCCAGTTAGTTGGGGTGCCTGGTGGCTCAGTCCGTTAGGCATTTGCCTTCAGCTGCAGTCAGGATCCCAGAGTCCTGGGATCAAGTCCCACATTGGGCTCCCTGCTCATTGGGGAGCCTGCTTCTCCCTCTGCTACTCTGCCTACTTGTGCTCTCTCTCTGTCAAATAAATAAATAAAATCTTCAAAAAAATTTTAAAAAAGCGGCGCCTGCGTGGCTCAGATGGATAAGCATCTGCCTTCAGCTCAGGTCATGATCCCAGGGTCCTGGGATCGAGCCTCACAACGGGCTCCTGGCTCAGCGAGGAGCCTGCTTCTCCCTCTCCCTCTGCCTCTCTCCCTGCTCATGCTTTCTCTCTCTCTCTCTCAGTATCTCTGTGTCTCAAATGAATAAATAAAATCTTAAAAAAAAAAATTAAAAAATTCCAGTTAATATATAGTGTAATATTTGTATATTTGTTTCAGGTGTACATACAGTGATTCAACACTTCTCTACAACATCCGGTGCTCATCAGGACAAGTACACTCCTTAATCCCGATCACCTATTTTACCCCTGACCCTCCCCTCTGGTAACGATCAGTTTTGAACGTTTTTTTGTTGTGTTTTGTTTTGTTTAAAGATTTTATTTATTTGACGAGAGAGAGAGTACAAGCAGGGGTAGTGGCAGGCAGAGGGAGAGGGAGAAGCAGGCTCCCGGAGCCCGACGTGGGGCTCGATCCCAGGACCCTGGGATCATGACCTGAGCCGAAGGCTGACGCTTAGGTGTCTGAGCCACCCAGGCGCCCCAGTTTTGAACGTTTTGAATATTAAAGTGAAAACTTCTGGACAAAAAAGACCTCAAATATGAATGAAAAGATGTCACAAATAGAACAAAGATATTTACAACTCACACACAATTGAGAAAGTGATAATATCCGGAATACGTATTGCACTTCTAGAAATCAATTTAAAAAGGAAAAGAAATCCTATATAAAAATGGGCAAAGCATGTAAATTGGTGATTCCTAAAAGAGGAAGCAAGAGAAGCAAATGAATGTATGCAAAGATGACCAGCCTCAGTTGTAAACAGAAAAGTGCAAATTAAAAAAAAAAAAACACACACACGCAAAAAAACAACTGATACTGTTTCAGAGGCAACATTTTTAAAGAGGCAAAATTAGACAAAATTTTTATTTTTATTTATTTATTTATATATTTTTAAAAGATTTTATTTATTTATTTGACAGAGAGACACAGTGAGAGAGAGAACATAAGCAGGGGGAGAGGGGGAGGGAGAAGCAGGCTTCCTGCCGAGCAGGGAGCCCGATGCGGGGCTTGACCCAGGACCCTGGGATTATGACCTGAGCCGAAGGCAGATGCTTAACCAACTGAGCCACCCAGGCGCCCTGTAATATGTCATTTCTTAACAATATTTGAAGTACATATAGTATAAAGTAAAGATTTGATAAATCTGGGAGTTTAGATCCACATATATGTTACATTATTCCCCACATTTTTTCTGTATGTTAGGAAGCCTCATAAATGGTAAGTACATTTTTAAAAACTTTATAAAATGTCTTCCTTCTAACCCACTGTCCATGGAAATAATCGTTCCTTCCTTTTTTACCAATTGGGAGCCTCCCGAGCATAAGAACTGCTTGAACAGCAGTTCTTCCCACTGATTAATGTCTCATGAGTTGAACTCTTTTTTGTCCAAGGGGCTCCATACACTGTTTGCTTTGGTTGTATTAAATCACATGGGTGACTCTAGAAAGCATCCAATTTAGACCTGCTCCCCCCCCCAACCCCCAACGCCCGATGCAGACCACTAGGGCCCCTTTATTTAAAACACTTGGAAAAACAAATACCACATTGATTGCCTTTGGTTTTGCAAAAATGACAGATGGTTAAAATCACTTTATTTTTCAAATTTTTATTTAAATTCTAGTTCGTTAACTTACAGTGTAATAGTGGTTTCAGGAGTAGAATTCAGTGATTCATCACTTACATACAATGCCCAGTGCTCATCCTAACTAGCGCCCTCCTTAAAACCCACCACCCATTTCCCTCATCTCCCACCCGCCTCCCTCTGTCAACCCTGGGTTTGTTTTCTATTTTTAAGAGTCTCTATGGTTTATTTCCCTCTCTCTTTTATTCCCCCTCCCATATGTTCATCTGTTTTTTTTTTTTTTAAAGATTTTATTTATTTATTTGAGAGAGAGAATGAGAGAGAGCACATGAGAGGGGGGAGGGTCAGAGGGAGAAGCAGACTCCCTGAAGAGCAGGGAGCCCGACGCGGGACTCGATCCAGGGACTCCAGGATCATGACCTGAGCCGAAGGCAGTCGCTTAACCAACTGAGCCACCCAGGCGCCCTGTTTTGTTTCTTAAATTCCATATGAGTGAAATCATATGGTATTTGTCTTTCTCCATCTGACTTATTTCATTTAGCATAATATATTCTAGTTCCGTCCATGTCGTTGCAAATGGCAAGTAAAGTGTCTTTTAAATGGTGGCACCACTGACCAATTTTTTTCCTTCCTAGTTAACAGCTATTCTGTAAGCGAGCCATTTCAACTCTGGCTGCCCTTGGATAGTTACCAAAAAAAGCCAAATCTAGTTCCAACCCAGAACAATTGAATCAGAATCTCTGAGATGGAGTCAGTTTTGGCCCTTTTTCTGTCCCCATAACAAACTCCTCTTTCTTGCTCTTCTCTTTCTTCTCATGGAGCTTAAGAAATAAAAGTTAAGGGGCGCTTGGGTGGCTCAGTCGTTAAGCGTCTGCCTTCGGCTCAGGTCATGATCCCAGGGTCCTGGGATCGAGCCCCGAGTCGGGCTCCCTGCTCCGCGGGAAGCCTGCTTCTCCCTCTCCCACTCTCCCTGCTTGTGTTCCCTCTCTCGCTGTGTCTCTCTGTGTCAAATGAATAAAATCTTAAAAAAAAAAAGTTAAAAAAAAAAGAAATAAAAGTTAATAATGCATCTGAAGTTCATTATGTGGCTCCCTACTCCTAGAGGTAACCACTATCCTGATTTCTTTTTTAACTTATTTTGATTTATGAGACTTGTTCTCCTTCTTGCCACCCTCCAAGCACACTTATTAATGCTGCCAACCAAAGAACAGCTGTAAAGTTATTTCTTGTTTTGAGCAATGTCCATAAACAAATGATCATTGTAATCAGGAACTGTTGCTTCTACTACAACTTACTTACAAACTGATTTGCTATATGCAAATTCAACCCAGGCTAGAGTTGTTATTTTGTCCTTCATGGCTATTTTCGTCCCATAATACTATGTAGTAGGAATGAAATTGAATGAAGATATTTTGAAAGTAAAAAAAGGCTATTGAGAATTGTTGACATAGTCTGAAGTTTCCCAATTTAAGTTGTATCTCTGAAGAAATAGTCTTCTAACATTGTTTATAAAAGCCAAGAAGGTGTGGTCACAGTGGGTGTGGGGTACTCTCTGGTTGCTCTGGGTTGTGCTAGAGCCTATGGTGAATGGACATGCATAATTGATATGAGTAATTGAGTTCCATGAGTAATTGATATTTGAATGAAGGAATACACAGTTCTGTGGGAAAGTAACTGCAAGACACTTGACATTTTAACAGAAGACAATTAAGAATAAAAGCAAAGGTTTGTAGCCAATGTAAATGATTGAAAGAAAATAGGGAACTTCTTTTTAAAAGGGTGATGGGAAAGATGTCTATGACATTGTAGAAAGCCATTCTCTAAGGTTCAGGGTATTCAAATAGATGATTAATTATGAGAGTGAAAGGAATCAGAGTATGCCACCCCCAAGTATGCCATCTTTGCATATTTATTTTGAGCTGAAGACAGCTGAGAATCAATAGATGCAGAGAGAAGCTGTCTCAGAGCTTCCTTTGCTGAGAACAGAAACTTCTGAGAAATGAGGATTGCCACAAATCCCCCCTCCTGGGGAAGTTTTATGACCATAAGAAGATAGAAAGTGGGCACTTAGATGGACCTGCACACACAAATCTTATTAAAATAACCCTTATTTGGGGCACCTGGGTGGCTCAGTTGTTAAGCATCTGCCTTCGGCTCAGGTAATGATCCCAGGGTCCTGGGATCAAGCCTTGCATCGGGCTCCCTGCTCAGCCAGGAGCCTGCTTCTCCCTCTCCCACTCCCGCTGCTTGTGTTCCCTCTCTCGCTGTCTCTCTGTGTCAAATAAATTTAAAAAATCTTAAAAAAATAAAATAAAATAACCCTTATCTTCCATTAGTTTCCCTGTATATTTACCTTTTCACAATTTACTGTCCCTAGAAGCAGTCATTTTTTTTTGGTCTCTCTTTTTCAAAAATTTATTGCCCTTTGTTAAAATGGTATATAACTGGGACACCTGGGTGGCTCAGTCATTAAGCGTCTGCCTTTGGCTCAAGTCACGATCCCATGGCTCAAGTCACGATCCCAGGGTCCTGGGATCGAGCCCTGCGTCGGGCTCCCTGCTCAGCGGGAAGCCTGCTTCTCCCTCTCCCACTCCCCCTGCTTGTGTTCCCTCTCTCACTGTGTCTCTCTGTCAAATAAATAAATAAAATCTTAAAAAAAAAAGGTATATAACTATCTAGGGCTTTTTGCGGTTTTCATTGCATTCCATAAGACCCATCCCCACATGCATACATAATAAATCTTTTTCTCCTCTTAACCTATTTTTTTTCAGTCTAATTTGCAGGGCACCGTTTACTGAACCTAAAAGGAAGAGGGAAAAGTTTTTTTTTCCTCCCCTACAAGAGTGAACACTAAATAATTATAATTTAAAATGAACCAGAAGAGCTAAATTTAAAGAAACTTTTTTTTTTTTTTGGAAAAAAAACTTTGAGTGGGAAAATATTTCTGTGAAGATTTGGCCACTCACTTGAGGGATGAACAGAGTAGCCAAGAATATCGTTCTCTTATTCAATTAAATTTATTTATTTATTTATTTATTTATTTATTTATTTATTTGAGAGAGAGAACAAATGAGTAGGAGGAGGGGCAGAAGGGAGAGGAAGAGGCTATTAAGGGAGCCTCCTGCTGAGCAGGGAGCCCGACATGTGGCTCCATCCCAGGACCCTGGGATCATGACCCGAGCTGAAGGCAGACACTTAACCGATTGAGGCACCCAGGCACCCTTCCTTCTCTTATTTTAAAGGAAGGTGGGAAAAAAGGGACTTTTGTTGTTGGTGCTGCTTTTTTTAATAGGAGGCAGTAAGCTTGGGCTTTCTGCCATGACCTGGAAAAAAAATATAATGATGTCTGTGGCAGAACACTGTTCCAAATCCCCAAGTTGTCAAAATCATAGGCACAACCTATGTTGAAGAGCTTCTGTGACAATCGAGAATTCATCCCCGTAGCACAAGTGATCCATCAGAACAGACCATCTTGTGTAATCAACCCACTGTTTTCATGTGTGAGTAATGTAATGTACCATGACATTACCGGTAATGCAAAAAAAAAAAAAAAAAAAAAAGCACTGTGGCATCCTGGGCTCATACTGTGGCTTCTCCGAAACTTTTTGGGCCCTTCCAGGATTTTCTAAAATCAGCTATGAGTGACTTTTGGCTTTATCCAAAATGAATAATCCTGAGGCTATGAAATAAAAGACAGAATCTGAAGGGAGTTACCTTGAAAAGAAATTATTATTAAAAGGGTAAGTGGACCAGTGATAACATTATGAGAAATGGTTCATTGTCTCGTAAAACAAACAATTTGGCTAATATTCACGGAACATTTATTGGTGTCTACTGTACACCACAAATCGCAAAGTTCTCGAAAAGGCAGACACTCATTTGGATGTCTCTTAACCACTAGTATGCGGCGAAACTGGTCTTGGGACTGATAGCTGTTCGGACGTGTGAGCCAGGACTAGATTCCTAACACATTGCCGGCACACTCACTGCTGAACCTTTATCCCCAGTGTTTGTTTTTTTTTTTAAGATTTTATTTATTTATTTGACAGAGAGAGACACAGGGAGAGAGGGAACACAAGCGGGGGGAGTGGGAGAGGGAGAAGCAGGCTTCCCGCCGAGCAGGGAGCCCGATGCGGGGCTCGATCCCAGGACCCAGACGCCTAACGACTAAGCCACCCAGGCGCCCCTATCCCCAGTGTTTTTTGACAAACATTTCTTGTCTATGCCAGCCAGCAGTGTATCTCCATCCCTGCCTCACCGGTTGACCTATTAGCAAGAAGTACAGTTACCTCAAGGGTATTTTTCTTTTCTTCACTTTACTTATCTGCATTTCCAGATTTTTCTATCATGCAAGACATTGCTTTTGTAATAAGAAATAGGGTCATTTTAATTTTAAAAACCTAATGAGAGAAGAGCAATGTTTAATCCACTTGACAGTGATTTATAGGCATGAAAACAGCCTTGTGCCCCGTAGAAGAGCTGTGAAAGACTCATCACTGAGCAGGGCACCATGGTGTTTGTATCTGGGTTTACCTGTTTCCATAGTAGCAGCCAGGGCATCTGAGAACAGGTGGGTTGACTTCTCTGTTGAATATGCACCCATTCTCTTGTAAATTAAATTCTTGCCCTATTTGGCTCTATGGGACCAATGACAGGGAGAATTTGAACCAAATAAAGACTACCCAAAGAGCAAAATAATCAAAGCAAAAATACCCAAAAGTTTGTTTAAAATCCCTCTGTAAATAATTACATATTCTACCCCCATATTTGTCTAAGTGAAAAGAGATACAAAATGTTATCATGGGTATTTCCCAGAAGAGATGGTCTTATGGCTTCTTGTTCTTTATGTGTTTATGTAAGTAAGAAATGATCTACTAACACCTAGTGAGTTTTCTCTTGGTAAAATTTAAATGACACCTCAACACTTTTAGTAAGTTAATAGAACACTGGTTCACACTCAGCTTTTAGGGGTGTTCATGAGAGAAGGAAGCATGTGGAATTGGTTAAAGTGAATCTATTTAACTGGAATATGTTTATCTTTTGATTCTCTGCCTTTAGTGCTCATACCCTCAGGGCAACATAAACGTTTTTTTTTTTCTTCATTCACTCAGCAACGAGCCGGGAGCTTCCTAAATGCAAGATTACATGCCTGTTGAGTATAATAATAGAGTAAGCACTATATTCATTGTGCTTATAAATTTAAAGCAGGTCAGAAGGAATTTGACTCTGACTCGGTTTCCCAAATGGGTGACTAGCCAATTTAGGACTTTTCCTAATAAAATTAATCATGAACCTGTAACTTCATTTGTTAAAGGGTGTGAAACAATGTCAGCTTTTCGGGGACAACTCTACAATTTACCTTTCCTTTCTTCCTTCTATAGAAAAAGCGTCCTTTTATCTCCCTGTTCAAACCTAATCCCTGTAATTCTGGTCTCTTCATGGTAACCAGTTCAATGAGTTTTCATTGATATCCATCACACTTAATGTAATACGTGCTATGTATTATATGCACTGGCTGGCGGTGGGGTTCAAAGACAAAGGCACACTCCACCCCCAGCAGCTCACACAGGTTTGGCAGGTGTGATGACAAATGTAAACTGGAAGTCAATGCGAGGAGTAGTCAATTGGGAAGAAGGGATCTCGGGCAGTGTTCCTAGAAGAAGACCAGGCTGCTGTATATCAGGTTTTCCTATCTGATTTTTGTACTGATTTCAGGAGGGAGATATGAAACACTTCAAAATTAACACCCCTAAAACTGAACTCATTAACTTCCTCCCCAGATCCGTCCTCCTGTGTTTCCCCTCTGGGGACCCATCATCTCTTGTCACCTCCACACACTTAATCATCTGAGACAGAAACCTGGGCACCACCCTAGGTTCCCCTTTTTCCTCTTCCCTGACCTTCTTCAGGAGCTGGAACCAGCCTGCTGGGATCACCCCGTGAGGGTGGCACTTTGGGCAGGCAGTGGATCTCCGCCCGTTCTCCTATGACGACAGAGCAAGGTGGAGAAAGAGATTCTGTCTAGAGAAGTCCAGTTTGCAGCTAGAAAAATAGGATTGAGCACTGAGGTGGAAGCCCAAGACAATAACGAAAACGGCAAACAAGGATCAGGGTTGGTGACTGGGTGGTTTGAAATCACGATAGTCTAGGAGGGAACAGTAGGCTGAGAAGAGTGGATCAGAAGTGAGATTTTTTAATGAGGGGGGTGGCACTCCGCTTTTCTTTTAAGTCGGGGTAAACCATATTACCGAGCGGTACAACAGCCTAAATGGAATCTCCATGTCCTTAGCATGGTATTTAGAAGAAGCTCTGCACTGGTGATCGATCTATGGACACAAAAAGGTTGTCAGAATTGAGAATCATTAAAAAAAAAAAAAAGCAGATTTTAAATATTTATTTAAGTTAAAACACTGATTTCCTGGGCGCCTGGGTGGCTCAGTTGGTTAAGCGACTGCCTTCGGCTCAGGTCATGATCCTGGAGTCCCGGGATCGAGTCCCACATCGGGCTCCCTGCTCAGCTGGGGGTCTGCTTCTCCCTCTGACCCTCCTCCCTCTCATGCTCTCTGTCTCTCATTCTCTCTCTCTCAAATAAATAAATAAATAAATCTAAAAACAAAACAAAACAAAACACTGATTTCTCAAATTTGTAATAGAGGTCCAAAACCTCCCCTTCGGATTTGAGTTTGCCATTGGAATTCCCATCCACTGTCTTGCTTGAACCATCCCCTTAATTTCTACAATTACCAAGTTCTGTTAGACAGTGCTGGCTGTCATCCGAACTCCAAAATGTCATGCAAAGGCCCGGACCTTCCGTCAGTCTTTCATGCTCACCACAGGAGAGTTCATACCAATAATACCGCTCACAGACATAACCCACAGCAGTGGATCATATGTCACTGCATTGCTACATGCTAGTCCCTCAGTGGAAAGCCATCTTCATCAAAGAGGGCCTGGTGAATTCGTCCTACTCAATCTCTTTTTTTTTTTTTTTTTTAAGATTTTATTTATTTATTTGCCAGAGAGAGAGCACACAAGAAGTGGGGCGAGCAGGAGGGAGAAGCAGACTTCCTGCTGAGCAGGGAGCTTAAAATGGGGCTCGATCCCAGAACCCCGGGATCATGACAGGAGCCGAAGGCAGACGCTCAACTGACTGAGCCACCCAGGCGCCCCTCCCTACTCAATCCTTTATGATCAAACACAGTTGACAACTGTCCTTGTCTCTCCTGATTCTCCCTGGCATAAGATAGTTGCTCTGTTCTCTTTGTTCCGACAGCAGTGGGTACATATTCTACAAAAGCACTCTCCACATTCTCTCTTCTTTGATAGACTGGGTTCATGAGGCTGGGAACCACATATTACCCATCTTCATATTGCTAGTAGTGAACCCAACTCCTGGTACATAGTAAGTTCTTGATCAAGTTTTATTGAGTAAATACTGCCTTACAACAGCTTTCTTTATTTTTTTTTAAAGATTTTATTTATTTATTTGAGAGAAAGCGAGAGAGAGTGTGTGCGTGCGCTGGTGGGGGAGGGGCAAAGGGAGAGGGAGAAGCAGACTCTCCCCTGAGCAGGGAGCCCGATGTGGGGCTCGATCCCAGGACCCTGGGATCATGACCTCAGCCAAAGGCAGATGCTTAACTGATTGAGCCACCCAGGCGCCCCCTTCCAGGTGATTCTTTTTGTGTCCAGGATGGCAAAGCACTGAGTTATATCCTGTTCACACCTTGTCATTATCCAGCTCAGATATGAGTTTTTCCTTAGTTAATTCCATCCAGAACATGATGGTGGAACATATCAACTGGCTCTTATTCCCAGAAAAGTTAGCTGCTTCACTGGTTTTTGTTTGCACAAGTAGCAGCAGTCAGAGAAAATGACAAAGGTGAGCATCTGTAGGCTTGGTATCTTTGATGATAGAAGAGTTAAGGTCAAATTTGGGAAGAGTGCTAGATTATCAGATTGACCATTGATAATAGATGTCCCTACTACTTGCTCACCACTGCCTCAGACTCCAGGGAAAGCAGAAGCGTAGAGATGTGGTCTTTGCGCTCCAGGGAGAGAAGTGAAGGGGAGTGGACAGGTGGTGAAAAGGGTACTCCTGTGTTCCAGGCAGGACACGAGGCACTTCCTATATGTCAACCTTGTCAGCCTTATGACAACCTGGCCAGTTAGATGAGGCTGTCATCACTTTACATATACGAAGACTGACCCTCTTATTCTTTCTTCCACAAAATAGGCATATGGATTGTTTTTACCTCTTCTCTTGCAGATTAAATGAGTTAATACATTTTAAGCTTTTAGCATCACTGGAACATACTAAGCCCTCAATAAATGTGAGCAATTATTGTTATCGCTCGAGTTCCCAAAACTAGCAAGTGGCAAGAGAGATAAGACTAAACCCTAAGGCCATCTAATTCCGGAACTCATGTGCAGCCCAAGTGGGGATTTAAGAATAATGCCATGAAACTGCAGTATGAGGCTGTAGTAGATGCAGCACAGAATGAAGTGTCAAAGGCAGGCAGAGGAAAGAGCACGAGATCTGCGCATTCGTCCTCAGTGAAGGAAGCCATTGAGGGTGGGGCACGGGATGCGGGAGTAAAAGGTCTGGATTTTTGGGTGGTGGCTGCCGCTGGACTTTGGCTTTTAGTCCATGGAGGGCAAGGCAGCTTGGGCCGCACCCCAGCACCCTGCACCCCAGTGCCGAGGCCCACGTGCAAGCCATCAAGTGTGTGGTGGTGAGAGCTATAGGTAAAACTTGCCTTGATCAACAACATAACCAATGCATTTTCTGCAGAATACATACCCCCTGTCTTTGACGATTCTGCCAATGTTATGGTAGGTGGAAAACTGGCAAATCTGGGCTTGTGGATATAGCTGGACAAGAAGATGATGACAGATTATGCCCCCATCCTATCCACAAACAGACGTAGTCTTTTTTTTTTTTTAAGATTTTATTTATTTATTTGACAGCGTGAGAGAGAAAGAGCACAAGCCAGGGGAAGAGGGAGAGGGACACAAGCAGACTCCCCGCGAAGCAGGGAGCCTGACTGCAGGGCTCAATCCTAGGACCCCCGGATCATGACCTGAGCCGAAGGCAGACGCTTAACAGACTGAGCCACCCAGGTGCCCTGACTTGTGTTTAGTTAATTTTTTTTTAATTCTCCTTTTTCTACAAATTATTTGAATTCGTTTATAAGGAATGTGCTCATAATGCAGGGGGGCACTTTGCACAGTGCCTGGTCAAGGTGAAGCTCAATGAACCACAGCTAAATGGATGAATGGATCAACTCTAGGTCTCTTCAAACATCAGTGTTTGAAGCGGGTTTGTAGAGACATTGTATGGCCGACTGATGTGTTCTCTAGAACACAGGTATCTGTGTTATTGATTAAGGACAGCTGAAGGGAGCGCGGAGTAGTGAGGGGGAAGGACTTTCCAGGAGAAGGGGACAATTTGGGCAGAAGTTCCTAGGTTGGACGTGGTGGGTCTGAGTGGGTGAGGAGACTCAGCTGAGAGGTGTGAGCACCAGGAAGTGAGGTGAGATTACAGAGGCCCTTGAAGGCTGAGTGGAGAAATGTAAATTTGGTGTTAGAGAGGGAAGTGTTGACGCTCCACTTGCTGACTTCCTGGCTATGGCCCCGACTCACATATTCACGAGAACTTCTTGTACTTCCAAAGCAATTTAAAGGACATATGTGCAGGATGGGGAAGAGGAGACCCCAGGATGCCGGCCATGTTTGTTTTCTTCTGGGGAAAAGAGAGTAAAGTGTTCAGTGCAGTGTTCCCCTCTGACACAGTGTGTGCCTCTAAAGGGTATGATGAAATTGTTAGTCATACCTTCCTTCTGTGAATTCATATTGTTGACAAGCCTTACTTATGTCTTACCCCCAAGCTCCCCCCAAATCATGGGAACCCATGACTCTCTAATGGATGCCAGATCTAGGTGCCTGCTCTCAGGCAAAAAACAACTGAGCAATTGTAGGTTATTTTAAGCCAGCTACTGGGAAGAATTTCACTGTTCCACTAGGGAACCCGTTGCAACTTGTGACAAACTTCCACATTGGCCTGATTGTCCTTACCTTTATTTTATTTTTGGGGTATAGGGGGTGAAGGCAGAGGGAGAGGGAGAGAGACTCTTTTTTGTTGTTGTTTTTTTAATTAAAGATTTCATTTATTGGGCTATTCAAGTCCCTCATCGGGCTCCCTGCTCGGTGGGGAGTCTTCTTCTCCCTCTGTGCCCCCCCCCACCCCTGGATCGTGCCCTCTCTCTCTCTTTCTCTCTCCCTCTCCCCAAAATAAATACATAAAATCTTTAAAAATCTTTATTTGACAGAGAGAGAGAGAAAGCACAAACAGGGGGAGCAGCAGGCATGTGGGGCTCGAGCCCAGGACCCTGGGATCATGACCCAAGCCGAAGACAGACGCTTAACTGACTGAGCCACCCGGGTGCCCTGGGAGAGAGAATCTTTTTTTTTTTTGATTTTATTTATTTATTTATTAGAGAGAGAGAGAGCACGCATACCTGAGAGAGAGAGAGAGAGCAGGAGCAGGGGCAGAGGGAGAGGGAGACGCAAACTCCCGGCTGAGCAGGGACCCCGATGTGGGGCTTGATCCCAGGACCCTGGGATCATGACCTGAGCTGGAGGCAGAAGCTTCACTGACTGAACCACCCAGGCACCCCCCGGGAGAGAGAATCTTAAGCAAGCTCCCGGTCCAGGGCATAGCCTCGATCTCAAAACCCTGAGATCATGACCTGAGCCGAAATCAGGAGTTGACTGAGCCACGCAGGTGCCCTGTCCTTACCTTCAAAATGGCATCCTTTGATTATAGTTTGTATTGCTCCAACTCCAGCTATTTCAAATTATTTATATAGTCTGTAGCCACATTAAGCACACATTTAGGGGAGGGTACCCTGGGCTTTCCACCTCCCCCTTTTACCTCTTGGATTCTCATTAGTGTTCAAGAGCCTCGAGGTCAGGGACTGAGCTTCACTCTCCTTTCACCTCCCATGGCACCTGGCCACCATGCTGGCCACCATACTTGGCCTGGACTGTGTATGTAGGATGGGTCACTGCTTCCCCTGGAAGTCTCACGGGGGGCTCAATTTCATTCAACACAGACAGAACATACTGCTTTGCCATTTATAATAAGCCTCTCTCTTTTTTTAAAATTTTATTTTTAAGTAATCTCTACCCCCAGTGTGGGGCTGGAATTCACAACTCTGAGACCAAGAGTGGAGCACTCCACTCACTGAGCCAGCCATCGCTACCCCCCAACCCCCGCCTCGCCCCAACTCCATTTAGAGAGGGAGACTAAATGTGAGTTAGCAGCCAAATGCCTCAACCTGCAGGGTAATTGTTGTGCTTTTTCTTCTTAGCGAGAGATTGCTCAGAGCAATGCTTTTCCCAAACCATTCCGAATTCTACTCACAAAGCTGTATGGAAATCTAAGAACTGCAAAACGAATGAATGAGTGTGTAAGCTTGTGTGAGTCCTATGTATGTGTGTGTAGCATTCTATGTTCCCTGGCCAAGAGTTTGCGACTGTGCTGGTATTTTGTGAGTGTGTAGGTCAGAGGGATGATCAAAACACCTCATTGAAAATATTCTTCTAGGGGCACCTGGGTGGCTCAGTCGTTAAGCGTCTGCCTTCGGCTCGGGTCATGATTCCAGGTCCTGGGATCGAGCCCCGCATCGGGCTCCCTGCTCGGCGGGAAGCCTGCTTCTCCCTCTCCCACTCCCCCTGCTTGTGTTCCCTCTCTCACTTTGTCTCTCTGTCAAATAAATAAATAAAATCTTTGAAAAAAAAATTCTTCTAGCCATACTATGTTCATTCCAAGCCTTAATTAATGAGATAAATTGGAGTGTCACTAAACATTGTAAATAATATTCAGGGATTTATTATTTTTTTCTCTAAAGCCAGGTCGATTTATTTCTCATATCTTCAGGAAGAGTTCTTCTTGACAAGAAAACACAATGTGTCCCTTATTATGTTGCCTTTGGTCAGTTTTTGTTATTTAGTACAGGCAGTCCCTGCTTTTGTACATAACGTGCGCTTGGAAACGTGTTTGTTAAGTTGAGTACCTGAAAGTCAAGTGAGAGACTCACATGCAATGAAGAGCATTCCACTCCCAGGGACCTACAATATATCAGGTGTCTTCAGGGCCTTCTTTCCTTGCAAACAGGCAGGTGGGTACCTTGCCCTGGGGTGAGGGTAAGGGAAGCTGGAAGGTGAAAGGGGGTGCTGGGCTCAGTCAAGGGGTGCTAGATGGACAGCTCCAGGGTTCCAGATGGCAGGCACTGTGGGGTCTGTCATCCTTTTAGGTAAGATAGGGACAGCAGTGTGACCGTGATAAGACCTGGAGGAGGTGAGTCTATGCTGACCTGAATGGTGACACCATGAGTGAAGTCACACGTCTTTCTCCGACACTTTGCCTATGACTGATGCTCTACAGTGACAGTAGCTTATAGGTGATGTCATCATGTGAGAACTTGAAATCGTCATCGGCCCACTGAAGTAGGAAGACTACATCCAGGCAGATGCTTTAGCAGTATGAGTGTATTAAAATCAAAGACAATCGGCGTGCCTGGGTGGCTCAGTCGGTTAAGCGTCCGTCTTCAGCTCAGGGGTCCTGGGATCGAGCCCCTCATCAAGCTTCCTGGGAGCCTGCTTCTCCCTCTCCCTCTGCCCCTCCCCCTGCTCGTGCTCGCTCTCTCTCTCTCTCGTTCACTCTTGCTCTCAAATAAATAAATAAAATCTTAAAAAAAAAATAAGATCGAAGACAATCGAAGGCTTCCGTCTTAGTCTCTTTGGGCTGCTACAACCAAATACCACTATTAACTATTATTGGCCCTGTATGATCTCCCAGGAGTGTTCCTTCTAGTCAAGGATGTGCTGATGATTAATTAGCTGAGGACTCAAGGGGGATCTTCTGCAGATTTCCAGATTTCTCTCTCTCTGCCACTCTCCCTCTCCACTACTCTGCCCTGTGAACTCATGCTACCTTCGCCTCCCTGGGCTTTCACTCCTTTCCTCCAATCAGGGAGACTCGGGCTTTAACTAATTTCTGCCAGCCTAAGCTGCAGCCTGGAAACTCTTCCTGGGTAGTAGGGGTGGACAGTGATAGGGCTTTATTTGGTTTGTTTCCTGTCTCTCAGGGACTGCTATCCTGCACTGTTTGATGTACAATATCTGAAAAACACAGCTTCCACCCACAATTATTACACACATTATTTTCTACTCAGGCAGATGGATAGGTCTGAGCCTTGTTACTGTATCTTGTTGAGAAGTGGAAGTCACTTTGTTATTATCTTTGAGGCTGGCATAGATAACGGGACTGTTCCGCTGGAGCTGCAATGCGTGTGTATTTCCGTGTTTGTCGATGAATGTGTGTGACGAGGGGAAGTGATGGGGAAGGTCACAGGGGTTTCTTGTAAAAATGCATCTTCAAATGAATTTTTAAAGAGTGGTTTTCTTTTAAGATAAGAAAATAATATATGTCTAAGTAAGTAATGTAAATACAGCACAGATAATATAAAGTGCAAGTTAAGTCTCTTGCCTGACTCATAATTCTATCATTCAGTTCCATCTTAAAAATAAGCCTCAGAATGAGTCACAGCTAAGAGTTTTTGGTATATTCCTACAAAGTTGTTTCTGAATGGGAATGGAGTGTTATGTTCTTGTGAAATAGAATTCAAGCATAGTATAGTATTTTTGACACAAATGATCATAAGAGATATGATTAAAAATTTTAATATTCTATCATTTTTTAAGAACTAATATATTTAAAATATAATTTTAAGTTTTATCTTTTGAAATTTGTTTTGATTACAGATTTTAAGGAAAGGTGAATAAAGCTAGAGCATTTTCCAGGAGTGCTCTGTTAATATGTTGATAAACTAAGATCTTTTTGGGGCACCTGGGTGGCTTAGTTGTTAAGCATTTGCCCTCGGCTCAGGTCATGATCCCAGGGTCCTGGGATTGAGCCCCACATTGGGCTCCTTGCTCAGCAGGAAGCCTGCTTCTTCCTCTCCCACTCCCCCTGCTTGTGTTCCCTCTCTCGCTATGTCTCTCTCTGTCAAATAAATAAAATCTTAAAAAACCCCATTAAGATCTTTTTATTAATATATTAAAATAGTAAAATAGTAATAGGTGCGCATTTCACAATTTTAAAAAAGATTTCATTTTTAAGTAATGTATTTTCTTAATTTTTAATTTTTTTAAGATTTTATTTATTCATTTGACAGAGAGAGAGACAGTGAGAAAGGAAACACGAGCAGGGGGAGTGGGAGAGGGAGAAGCAGGCTTCCCGCAGAGCAGGGAGCCCGATGCGGAGCTCGATCTAGGACCCTGGGATCATGACCTGAGCCGAGGGCAGACGCTTAACACCTGAGCCACCCAAGCGCCCCTGATTTTTAATTTTTAAAAATTTTTAAGTAATTTCTACACCCAACGTGTGGCTTGATTTCATGACTCCAGGATCAAGCATTGCATGCTCTATCGACTGAGCAGTGAGGCACCCCTCATTTTACAATTTTTGAAAAAGAACAGAGAACTATAAAGAAGAAAATAAGAATGATTTTCAATCCTATTACCCAGAGATGACTTGACCACTATAGCGATTTAATAATTCCTTTATTCATTAAATTAGTAGAAAACATCCTCACCTCTGAGAAAATTATAAGACACAGCACACAAGGGATTATTTTGGCTGTCTGCAATATGTACCTAATAAGCATTTGCTCTTGTCTCTGTCTCTCTCTCCCTCTCAATTGTCTTAAATGAATTACTGTTCTTTTTTTTTTTAAGATTTTATTTATTTATTTGACAGAGAGAGACACAGTGAGAGAGGGAACACAAGCAGGATGAGTGTGAGAGGGAGAAGCAGGCTTCCCGCTGAGCAGGGAGCCTGACGCGGGGCTTGATCCCAGGACCCTGTGAGTATGACCTGAGCCGAAGGCAGACGCTTAATGACTGAGCCACCCAGGCGTCCCTGAATTACTGTTCTGATAGGTACATGGGATGTTTGGTAAACATACGTTGACAAATGAATTAAGTAGGACAGTTGATTTCATTTATTAAATATATTTGTTGAACAAAACAATTATAGTCCCTGCCTTCACGCTACGTTTACAGTCTCAGGAGTGACTAACATTAATCAAATAATTATATAAATAAATGTATACCTATAAACTGTGACAAATGGTCCAAAGGAAAAAGGGCACAACGGAGGTATAACAGGGACCTGATCAAGCTAGAGGGGCCGAGAGGGTTTTTCTGGAAAAGTGGCTTTGTCAGTTTAAGAGTCATAGTGACAAAGAATGGGGGAAGGAGTTTGTGGGTATAACATATGCAAAGGCCCCAAGGCAGATGAATCTGGGAGAATAGGGAAGGCTCATGTGCTGAAGAACAGAGAGTGGGTTGGCTTAGGTTTACAAATTAAAGAGAGACTGGAGTAGAGAGGCCACATTCAGGCTGTGAGGTTTTAACCTAAGAAGTGGTGTGAAGCGGGGCACCTGAGTGGCTCAGTGAGTCATGAGATCAAGCCCCACAAACAGCTCTGCTTGGGACTCTCCCTTTCTCTTCCTCTGCCCCACCGCCCCCCTTCTCTCTCTCTCTCTCTCTCAAATAAGTAAATAAATCTTAAAAAAAAAAAAAAAAGAAGAAGTGGCATGAAGCCCTTGAAGGATTTTAAGAAAAGAGGCATTAAAATTAGATTTACGTTATGAGCATATCTTTGACTGCTTTGCAGAAAATGCTTGGAAGGAAGCAAAAATTAAAACAAGGAGACTGTTGAAGTAGAACAAGCAAGAGAGAACAGGGACTTTAACTGGCAGGGTAGTGGTTGAAATGGAGGTAAAAGTCATGGTAATGGGACAATGTGTGAAAGGGCAAGGGAAGCGTTAAGGATTGCATCTTAGCTTTTGGATTTCAAAGGTGGGGGCCAACAATGTATAAAAGGAATTATGCACCATAGCAAAATGGGATCTATTCCAGGCATGCAAAGCTGGTTCTATATTCAAAATCCATCAATGTAATCTACCATATCAACGAGCTAAAGAGAAAAAAATCATGATCATATCAGTTGATATAAGAAAAGTATTTGGTAACATCGAAAATCTATTCGGGGTGAAAAGTCTCAGCAAGTTAGTCATGAAGGGGAATTACCTCAACCTCAACCTGATAAAAAGCATCTACAAAAAGCCTACAGCTAAGATCATATTTCATGGTGAAAGGCTGAACACTTTCCCTCTAAGATTGGGAACAAAGCAGTATGTCAGCTTTCACCACTCTTATTCCACATAGTACTGGAAGTTCTGGCCACTGCTATAAGCAAGAAAAACAAATAAAAGGCATACAGGATAGAAAAGAAGAAATAAGCCTATTTCTATTTGCAGAAGACGTGATTGTCTGTGTAGAAAATTCCAGGGACACCTGGGTGGCTTAGTCCATTAAGCTTTTGCCTTTGACTCAGGTCATGATCCTGGGGTCCTGGGATCAAGTCCCATGTTGGGTTCCTTGCTCAGCAGGGAACCTGCTTCTCCTTCTACCTGCCGCTCCCCCTGCTTGTCCTCTCTCTCTCTCTCTCTGACAAATGGATAAATAAAATCTTAAAAAAAAAAAAAAAGAAAATTCCAAGGATTCTACAAAAGACTCCTAGAACTAATAAATGAGTTCAACTAGGTCACAGGATACAAGATCAACACACAACACTCAGAGCATTTCTATATACTAAGAATGAAAATGCAGAAACCAAAATTAAAAATGCAAAACCATTTACAATTGCTCCAAAGAAAATGAAATACTTAGGTATACACTTACCAAAACATGTACAAGTTCTGTATGCTGAAAATTATAAAATATTGATTAAAAAAATGGAGAGACATACTGTGTTATGGGTTGGAAGTGTCAACGTGGTAAAGATGTCAATTCTTCTCAGATTGATATATAGGGTTAATACAATTCCTATCAAAATCCTAGCAAGCTTTTTGTCAGTAGAGATGAGGTTATCCCCAAAGTTGTGGAAAAGCATAGGCCCCCAAATAGGTAAAACATTCTTTTTTTTTTTTAAGATTTTATTTATTTATTTGACAGAGAGAGACACAGTGAGAGAGGGAACACAAGCAGCGGGAGAGGGAGAGGGAGAAGCAGGCTTCCCGCCGAGCAGGGAGCCCGATGTGGGACTCGATCCCGGAACTCCGGGATCATGACCTGAGCCGAAGGCAGACGCTTAACGACTGAGCCACCCAGGCGCCCCTAGGTAAATCATTCTTGACAAAAAGATTATGGAGGAGGATTCATTCTTCTTAAGGCTTACTGTATATCTGCAGTAATCAACACATTGTGGTTTTGGTGCAAACATAGATATACAAGTCAACACAACAAGACACAGAACCCAGAAACAGACCCACACAAATGATATTTGAGAAGGTGCAAAAGCAGGCAACTGGGTGGCTCAGTCGGTTCAGCATCTGCCTTCAGCTCAGGTTATGATCCCTGGGTCCTGGGATCGAGTCCCGCATTGAGCTCCCTGCTCAGTGGGGAGTCTGCTTCTTCCTCTACCTCTCCCCCCTGCTCATGATCTTTCTCTCTCTCTCAAATAAATAAAATTTAAAAGAAAAGGTGCAAAAGCAATTCAATGGAGGAAGGATAGCCTTTTCAAAAATGGGTTTGAAGCTATGGGACATCCAGAGCCAAAAAATGAAACACTATCCAAACAAAGGTTGGTCTAATACAAAAATTAATTTAAAATGGGTCACGAACTTAAATGTAAAACTACAAAACTCTGGGGAAAAAATAGGAAAAAAGTTCATCATCTAAGACGAGACAGTTTTCTTAGATGATCCCTGAAAGGAAAAACTGATCAATACAAATTTATCAACATGAAAAATTCTGTTTTGTGAACACCCATGTGAAGAGGGTGAAAAGACAGGCTATAGTATGGGGAAAACTATATACAAACCACATATCCAACGAAAGTCAGTATCTAGGATACTCTTAGAACCCAAGAGTAAAGATACAAACAACCCAATTAGGAAATGGGCAAAGGCATGAACAGACATTTCACCAAATACGATATATAGAGAGGGCAAATAGACCTATGAAAAGATGTTTAACATCACTAGCATTTGGAGGATGCAAGTAAACAGTACGGTGAGTGATGATTAGTGTTAAATAGCAAAAATTCAACCGAATAAATTTTAGGGATCTAAATTAATTGATATACGAATCAGGCAATATCTCAACTCACAAATAAAAGGGAACTCCAAAGGGCTACAGAAAAGGACAGGTTTTTTAAAGGTAGAGACGGAGTGGAGAAAAGGAAATTACTAGCAAAGAAGCCATTGTTTTAGGCAAGGTCGCCCTTCTTTTTTTTTTTTTTTTTAAGATTTTATTTATTTATTTGACAGAGAGAGACACAGCGAGAGAGGGAACACAAGCAGGGGGAGTGGGAGAGGGAGAAGTAGGCTTCCCGCCGAGCAGGGAGCCCGATGTGGGACTTGATCCCAGGACCCTGGGACCATGACCTGAGCCGCAGGCAGACGCTTAACGACTGAGCCACCCAGGTGCCCCACAAGGTTGCCCTTCTAAAGCGCCTCTCAGTATATTTCCTAGTGCTAACCAGGAAATTCCCAGGTTGACTGGTTAAAGGTTACATTCCTGGGGGGCTGAAACTGTAGTTAGGGTAGATGTTAAGTCTTGGTTTATTGACTTGGGTGGGGCCTTAACCTAAGGGACAACGTTTTGGGCCTGTGGTTTTCTTTTTAAGGGTACACAGCTGTCAGAATGGCTGAAATAAAACATGGTAACACCACTCAAATCCTGGTGAGGGTTTGAAAAAACTGGGTCATGTATACATTAGCTGTGGTAATGCAAAATGCCACAGCTGCTGTTTCTTATGACCCAGTAATCGCACTTGCGGGCCTGTAACCCAGAGAAATGATAACTTCTGTTCATACAAAAACCTGTACATGAATGTTCATAGCAGCTTTATTTGTAAGAGTCCCAAACTGGAGGTCCTTCACCAGATGAATGGTTAAACAAACTGCAGTTCACATATTCCCTGGAATACTACTTAGCAACAATAGAACAATCGATCCGTACGTGCAAGAACTTGGATGAGTCATGAGAACATTATGCTGAGTGAAAAAAGCCAATCTTCCAAAATTACATACTGTATAATCCCATTCATCTAGTATTTTTGAAATGACAAAATTTTAATTTTTTTTTTTAAGATTTTTATTTATTTTTTAGAGAGTGAGCGAGAGAGAAACAGCATGAGAGGGGAGAGGGTCAGAGGGAGAAGCAGGCTCTCCGCCGAGCCGGGAGCCCGATGTGGGACTCGATCCCAGGACCCTGGGATCATGACCTGAGCCGAAGGCAGACGCTTAATCATCTGAGCTACCCAGGCGCCCAGAAATGACAAAATTTTAGAGATGGAGGGCAGATTATTGGTTGTCTGGGGTTAGGGAAGAGGGTTGGGGGTGAGGGGGCATAGCAGGAAGGCAGGTGTAATTATCAAAGGGCAACACGAGGGATCTCTGTGGTGTTGGGACTGACTGCTCACAGCTGACTGTGGTGGTTGACCCACAAAACTACACATGTGACAACATTGTAGAGAACAAAATACACAGACATATGGGAGGACAAATGAAATTAGGAACATCTGAATAGGATCAGTGAATTCTACCAATGCCAATATCCTGGATGTGGCTCTATACTCTAGTGTTGTAAAACGTTACCATTGAGGGAAACTGAGTAAAGTGCACATAGAATCTCTCAAAAAAAAAAAAAAAAAAGGACGGGGGTACGCCTGGGTGGCTCAGTCGGTTAAGCATCTGCCTTTGGCTCAGGTCATGATCCCAGGGTCTTGGGATCGAGCCTCGTATCCACCTCCCTGCTCAGTGGAGAGACCGCTTCTCCCTCTCCCTCTGCCCCTCCCCCCACACTCATGTTCTCTCTCCTACACTCTGCTCTCTCTCACAAATAAATAAATAATCTTAAAAAAAAAAAAAGAGTGGATAGTGGGAGCATTACTGAAAAGAGCCATGGTCTGAGGCTATCAGAATGGTCTGAGTATATTAGACTAAACTCTAAAATTCTTATCACAGCATTTTGCACTTTAGGGTACGACCCGAACTTACATTTTTAGGCTGTCTTCCATGGCAAATTTAGGCAATCCCAGCATCTCAGCCCCTCTGAACTCCTTGCCATTTCCCAAAATGCTTAGAGCATTCCAGCAGAATATGGGAAGGTGTATGGCTCAGGGCATTGGCCCCCCAACCTGACTACGTGTCAGAGTCTTACCCAGCCCAGTGTAAGGATCAGGCTATTTGCTCAGGTCTTGTAGTCGTCCATGAACTTCAAGATCTCACCCTAAGTGTAGTAGCTTACCAAAGTATTTTTCACAACAAAGAATGTTCTCTCCTATCTGGTGCTAGTGATTAAGATAAAGAATATCACCTTTTTGCCTTCTTTAACTAGCTTTTCTCCTGCCTGGCATTTCCTGCCCCCAGCTCTGCCCCTACCTCTTCTACTTCTCTTAAAGCTACTTCCTTACTAGATTTCTTGTCCATTCAGCTGGATGGAATTGCTTCCTTCTTTGAAATCCCAGCGCCCCTTTGTCAGTCGGTTACACTCCCTGTGCAGTATCTTGGTTATTCATATACCAGTTTTATGTTTCCACTAGATTACTACGAACAATCTGGGGGCAGAGTTCATCATCCTTTAGTCCTTCACACTGCTGGGTGCTGTTGAGCCAGACATTGATAAAATGCACTCCAAGTCCTTGAGGTGCTCACAACCTGGTACGAGTGATGGTTTTACCCATAAAGCCCCTTGTCTAGCTTCCATAAACTGTGAGGAGCCAAAGATCAGTGTCCCACTTCGATTTCTCCTGAGGCCCCAGTCACAGGAAGAGGCAGATTGAATCTGGGAGGCTTGTTTCCCTCCACACATTACTTTGTGTCTGATACTGTTTCACTCAAGTTGCTGAAGCCAGAAACTCTCCAGAGGAACAGCCCCCTTGGGAGAAGAGGTGTGGAATGTAAAATGGTTGATGTGGGAGTTTCATCCCATCTTCCAAGTGAGCAAGTCTCCAAGGCTTTGATACATGAAGCAAAAAGAAACAAACAAACAAAATGTAAACATGCACAATTATGGGCACACACACACACCTCAAGGACAGGACAGGAAAGAAAACCATATACAGTGTTGCACTTTCTTTTTCCTTTTAGATTTTGCATTTACTAACATGAATCATGTAAAAGTAATCCAAAGTCACAAAGTTTTGATTAATTTAAGAAGCCTACCACACACAGGCATGGCGGGTAAGGGGAGAGGTACATAGCTGAAAAGTCCTGTTTGAAACTTACAGTGCACTCAGAAGAAAGGTGGTCCTTTCATGGTAAGGCATATAGGTTTCTTTTTTTTTTTTTTAAGATTTATTTATTTTAAACTAGGGTGAGGGGCCAAGGGAGAGGGTGAAAGAGAATCCTCAAGCAGACTCCCGGCTGAGTGTGGAGCTAGATGCAGGGCTCTATCTCATGACCCTGAAATCATGACCTGAGCCAAAATCAAGAGGCAGATGCCTAACCAACTGAGCCACCCAGGCGCCCTGGGCATATAGGTCTTTATCTCATTATCAGTACCTTCTTCATAAAGTTCCTTAACTGGCTACATATTTCTAGAAAATTGCGGTATGGATTATATTAATGTTCATAGTGAGCATGTTATTTTTTTCCTCTTCTGTGTCAATTCACCCTTCTTTTGATAGCACTTCCTTGATTTCTCTGGGGGAAACTCCACTCCCCTGTTTTAGTCCATAAATATCTCCCCCATTTCTCCACCCCCTGCCAGAATGAGGGCTCAGTAGACCATGTAGAGCAGCCAATCAGAATATTGTATTCCTCTGGTCACCATCACTGGTTCTGGGTATGTGGCGGGTATGTGACTCAATCTAGTCCAATTAGAGTGAATGCTAAGACTTGACAGACTACTGAGAAAATAATTCTTTATGGGGATGTTACTAAGAAAGAACAGTCTAATACTAGAACTCTTCGCAAAAAGGGGAGACTTTGCCAGGATACATTGTTAACACACACACACACACACACACACACACACACACACCCCAAAACAAAAACAAAAACAGAGCTGAGCTAGAAAGAGTAAGACTAAGTCCTTGAAACTAGCTTGAGCCTCTGTATCTAGCACATGCAGTGCTTACTCCATTCTTGGACTTTCAACTCATGTAGGTTAATAAATTTCCTATTTTGTTTAAGCTAGCCTCATTTTTTATCACTTTCAAGTAAATATATACAGAGATAATAACTTCGAAAAATAAATCGAAACTGTAGACATTCTTTTCCCATAAATAATTAGAACTTTTGGTGTCTGGTGGTCCATCATAAGGTTTTTCTTTCTTTTCTTTTCTTCTTCTTCTTCTTCTTCTTTTTTTTTTTTTTGGTAAGATTTTATTTATGGGGCCTCTGGGTGGCTCAGTCGGTTAAGTGTCTACCTTCTGCTCACGTCATGACCCCTTACTTCTCCCTCTCCAACCAGCTTGTGCTCTCTCTTGCTATCTCTGTCTCTCTCTCAAAGAAATAGATAAAATCTTTTATTTGAAAGAGGGAGAGAGAAAGCATGGGGCGGGGAGGGGCAGAGGGAGAGGGAGAAGCAAACTCTCTGCTGAACAGGGAGCCTGATGTGGGGCTCCATCCCAGGTCCCTGGGATCACAACCTGAGCCAAAGGCAGATGCTTAACCGACTGAGCTACCCAGGTGCCCCTCATCATCAGGTTTGAGCAGTGGGAAATGTGGTGTCTTATATCAGTCAGGATACAGCGAGCTAGGTTGTTGGTAGATATTAATAACCCCTGAGTCCCCCAAATCTGAGTTGCTCACACTATGTGTCCATTGCAAAGTGGTGCAGGGCTCTGTCTGTGGTTACTCAGATGGACACATCAAAATATCATATCTAATTTTCTATATTTTGGCCCACTTGCTAGAGCTAGTCACATGGCCCCATTAACCGGAAGGTGACCAAGAAGCGGTCTCCCACATACCCCAAAGTAGACAAGATCTAGATATAATTTGTACTAGTAATTCTAGCACATGACCAGCCTTGTATTTTTTTTAGATCATAACTTTGATAAGAGTTATTATAATATATATTATATATTATATATAATATATATACTGGATATTATATACAATAATATATATAATCTGTGTACTAGATATTTTATGTAGATTATTTTTATACACCTTGGAACATCTGTATGACTTATGATTGCTTTCATTTTCTATATGAAGAAATTGAAGTTTAGTTGTATTATGTGACTTGCTAAGAGTCACAAAGCAAGGGAGCTGAGATTCTTTTTGAACCCAGGTTGGAACCTGGCTGCTTACCCTGTGCCAAACTACATCTGATGTGAAGGGTCCACTGATGAGCCAAGGAATTGGACCAAGCGAGATCAGCTAAAAATTCAAGATAGAAATGACAAGATGCTACTACCCAGATTCTAGGTAGGTGGAGAGAAGAGGCATTACCAAGGTGAAATGACAGGACTTGGTGATTGATTAAATGTGGGATTGTGGGGAGGCGCCTGGGTGGCTCAGTCAGGTAAGCATCTGACTCTTAATTTCCACTCAGGTCATAATCTCAGTGTTGTGAGATCAAGGCCCGCATCAGGCTCCACGCTGGGCATGGAGCCTGCTTAAGATCCTCCCTCTCCCTCTGCCGGTTCCCCACACTCTCTCCTTCTTTTTTTTTTTTTAAAAATGTGGGATTGTGGGGGCAGTAATGGGTCAACAGCGACTCTTGAATGTTGCAGCAGTTTGACTGGGAGGGGTTTGACATGCCCTGAGAAGTGTGGGAGGAGACGTCAAGCTGGCTGACAAAGCAACAGGTTTGGAACTGGGGTGGAGGTCCGGCTGGAGATGCTGACTTGGGAATTCTACACTTAGATGACAGTTTACATGTGCAGTGGATAAGAACCTCCAGAGAGAAGACAGCATGGGATGAGAAAAGTGTCACGACAACTTTTGGGGTGGGGCGGGGGAAGTATGGGATCCTATAGTTCCCAGGGAAGAAAGAGAATGAGGAGTAAGGTATCATAAGGAGCAGAGTGCATCTACCAGGAGGTCTCAGCCCCTGTCTACATGGCAATATGGACATCATCAATAACAAATTCCCTCTTATGAGAGATGTTCATCTCTTCTGGTTAGAGCATGTTCTAACTAGAATTTTACCATTAGACATACTTTTTTTTTTTTTCACAACCTGGATATTAATGAGCTCTGGTATTCAGTTTTAATCTTTTGGGCTTTAAGAGTGGACATTCAACTAAAAAGATGGAAAACCATTTGGAAGCAGTGAATCTAAAACATAAATGAAGGAGAATATGTCATCTTCAGCATCACAGGAAAGATAAAACCGGGAGGAAGACAGCAATTAAGATAGTTTCAAAATGGGATTGCGGTGGTGCTTTGTAAACTCCAAAATTCTCAACGAGGCTGAAATCCTAGTTCCTCTTCCATTTTTTACCCTTTTCTTTGTTGGGTTTTCTTCAGCGTTAACTGCTCTAGGAAGTCTTCCCCAGCTATAGCAAAACCAGTCCTCCTCAAGCTCCTTTGGTACTTTGAACTTACTTTTGGAGACTTTACAAGGTGTGTGTGCCCAGAGGCAGATTAACTGTTAATACCATGAAGCTAATGAGATTTAAACTTCTGGATTCCTCACTTACTCAGGCTGCTGTGGATGCTGGGAGTTGTTGGGAGTTGTAAGGTATTTCCAAGTGTGGAGGGGAAGCCAGTTGCAACCAGGAACAATTTCTATGAAAGCATTTCTGATTAATTGCCCAAAGAGATGTCGGAAGACAGGGCTCTGAATCTCCGTGCCTCTAGCACTTACAGTTATTTACTTTCTCATTCTAAATACTCATACCTAATTTCATATTTCTAGTTTTGTACCCCCAATTCCCCTTTTGCTAAATCTTTAAACATTTCGGGCCCACAAAACATGGGTCTGCCCTGTATCATTTTTTATCATTAGTCAATAGTGAGTGAATTGTCCTGATTCAAGCCCCTTCTTGCACCTACAGCTTCAGCATGGTGCCTTGTTCAAGGCAAGCTACAATAGATGTTTGTTGAATGAAGAAATGTGGCAGAATAAATCATGAGTTAAGAAAGTCCCAGAATTTGGGAGACGCAGTGTGGTCATGATTCCTAAGAAACGTAACAGGGTATTAATGCACATGAATAGCTCTGTGGTGGGGAAGAGGAGATCAGAAGAGGAAAAATTCTCAGGACTTTCAGTTTGATCTGGGGAAGTCAGGCCTAGTAGATGTAGCAGTTTTCTTTTCTAAGATTTTATTTATTTATTTATTTGTCAGAGAGAGAGAGAGAGAGAGAGAGCACAAGCAGGGGGAGCGGCAGGCCAAGGGAGAAGCAGGCTCCCCGCTGAGCAAGGAGCCCGATGTGGGACTCGATCCCGGGACCCTGGGATCATGACCTGAGCCGAAGGCAGACGCTTAACTGACTGAGCCACCCAGGCATCCCGGCAGTTTTCTTTTCTGTTTTAAATCTCAGTTGTTTCATATAGAAGATGCTTCAAAAATAATTCCTATGTACCTTCCCTCCACTGGCTGCAGAATGCTACACTAAGCATTCATAAAAAGGGAATTATAGTAGAGCTAGGCTCTCTAGTATAAAATTTTACACTCTTCACTCAAGATCAGGTTAGAGAGCTTTGCTTTAAGAATTTTATTTTTTTAATTTATTTTTATTTTTTTTGCTTTAAGAATTTTATGGAAGGAGCTTAGATCAAGTTTTCCAGTTAAGGCAGCAGGACAAAGATTAAGATATTTTTAGTTCTATTTTATATAAAGGTATCTGAAAGATGGTGTCTCTCAATTTTATGGGAGACAAAAAGCAGATAAAATTTCACTAAAACTGATTTTCTGCTCCAAAAGAATCCTTTAGTTTTAGTTTCTGTGACTGAACATCTTCTCTCTTGTCTTCCAATTGAGCTTTGTTTTTATGTAGATTTTATTTTTTAAATTTTTAATTTTTTGCTCTTTTTATGTAGACTTTTAAAACTGACTAGTAAAATAAAGTGAGAACCCCCCAGAAACATACATTTGAGTTGATTGTAGGTTAAACGCATTTCAGGTCTAGGTATACTTGGGTTAGAGACAAAACCTTATCAAAGAAAACAGAATAAAAATAAGACAAGAAAAAATTATCCTGCATTTACCTTCTTCACTGTTTCATCAACTTTTCACTGTCCATATTCAATTAATTGATAAAAGCATATCTCTAAGTGAATCCTTGTTGGCTTTGGCATGAAAAGTAGTCTATTAACTTGGAGTCTGTTTACTCAAAAAGCATATGATAATGTTACTTTTATTTTAGTTTAGGTGAAGAAAAGGAGGGAAAAAAGCCACTGAGGGTGGAAGTTTGGGAAAGCGAGGAGGAGGAGGAAAGATGAATCCTCTCTTCTCTGCCTTGAGAAAAATAAGAAGATCCCTAGAGCCTAAAATGGAGAAAACACTGCTCCTACCAAGTTCTGAGTGGGGACTAGTCTCCCAGATCCTGGATATAATATAGGACGACACTGATGCAGCATAGCCCAGTAAGGAGAGCGCAGTGGCCAAGGACTCTGGCACTGTTTCATTTCCAGTCTTATCAGTAGGTGAGTGATTTGGGGCAAGCTGCCTCTTAAATTTGTTAGCATTCATCTCCAAGCAACAGAAAAATCCAAAGACTGCTTTAAACAAGACAGAGATTTTTTTCTTTAAGGTAAATCCAGACATAGGCAGTAGAGAGCTGATATGGTGGCATGGTCATCGGAAACCTAGGTTGTCTCTATTCTGCTAGTCCAACATCCTTAGTGTGCAAACTCACAGTACAAGAGAGTTGCTTGAGTTCCAGCGATTACGTCTATATTCCAGCAACTTGCAAGGAGGAAGGGGCAAAAGGTAAAGGCCAACTACCTTTTAAGGAATTTTTCAGAAGTACATACAATGCTAATGTGTACATATTATTGGATATATCTTTTTTTTTTATTGGATATATCTTAATATTAACATTGTCACAGTCGGAGAAAATGTGTCTGAGAAATGTAAATCTCTATTTTGGGTACTTATGCACAGCTAAAAACTGGACTTTCTCTTGCTAAGGAGGAAGGGGAGAATAGCTATAGGGGCCGTGACCACAGTCTCTACCACATGTCTTTAAGCTTCAGTGTCCTTATTTGTCAAGTGGGCATCAAAATAGAATCCACCACATACAGTATATCAGACAATGTAAGTGAAGTGCCTGGCACATTGTGCATACTCACCAAATGTTAGCAGTTCATTGTGGAATATAGATATATAATCAAAACTGCAGATTGCCCCTCAGTATTAATTCCCAACTTCATCCTTTTATACAACCCTCTGAGTTTTGCCCAGCTGGAGACTACATCTCTCATTTTCTCTTGTATGTGACTCAATTATGGCTGATGAGAAGTGAGAACTGATGTGGACAGTTGTAGGGCGTATACTTAGAAGGTTACTGTTTGCTCTCCACCTCTTCTGTTCCCATCCTGCAGGCTGAAATGTGTTTGGTAGTGCCAGTCCGGCTTTGACCGTGGACTAGAGGGAAGAACAGAATAGAAGGAAGCTGGGCCCCTAAGTGACCTTGAGGATCTGTGTCTCTCGCACTTGCTGGGCCACCTTCTAACCTTGACCTTTTGTCAGAAAGTAGCAAACCTTCTCTACTATGTAATCTGCTGTAAATTTGCACTCTGCTAACGCTGTGGATGGGGTGCCTGGGTGGCTCTGTTGGTGAAGCATCTGACTCTCGGTTTCGGCTCAGCTCATGATCTCAGGGTCCTAAGAGCGAGCCCTGTGTTGGGATCCGCGTGGAGTCTCGTTGTCTACCACCAAACACAATGCCCATTATCATGCCACGTTGCAGGTGCCAGGGGTTGTACGCTTGTAATTGATAGCATCTTCGCTCCAGAGGTGGTTGGGAAAGCAAGTCACTGGCATTTTAGCTTTTTTAAGTAAGAGGTAAACTTTGCCTGGTAGGTGGGGGTTCTCTGAACCCAGTCAGAGTTTTACATGCTGGCTAGCTAAAAACAACGACAGGTGTCTCCTCTAGTGGGTCATGCTTCCACCTGGTGATCTCCAAACAGCAGAACTTCATTATAGGATTAAAGATCAATCTGGGTGCCTGGGTGGCTCAGTCGGTTAGGCAACTGCCTTCGGCTCAGGTCATGATCCTGGAGTCCCGCATCGGGCTCCCTGCTCAGCGGGGAGTCTGCTTCTCCCTCTGACCCTCCTCCCTCTCATGCTCTCTGTCTCTCATTCTCTCTCTTGCAAATAAATAAAATCTTTAAAAAAAAAAGATCAATCTTTGTATGCCCTTAAGTTTGTCATTCAGAGAAATGGTGATGGTGAGAAAAGGATATTTATTTATTTTTAAGATTTTATTTTTATTTATTTGAGAGAGAGAGAGAATGAGAAAGAGAGAACACCTGAGAGGGGATAGGGTCAGAGGACGAAGCAGACTCCCTGCCGAGCAGGAAGCCCGATGCGGGACTCGATCCAGGGACTCCAGGATCATGACCTGAGCTGAAGGCAGTCGCTTAACCAACTGAGCCACCCAGGCGCCCGAGAAAAGGATATTTATTAAGTACAAGCTATAGGGAACAGGGAGCTGTTCGGGGTTTAGCGGTGAATAAGGAACGAGCTCTGTCTTCGAAAACTCAGATTCCAGTACCTGAGGCAAAACTTACATAGGTGAGTTTAAAAATTTTCTGTATTGTAGTTTCAAATGGTGAAAATAGCTCTACAGTCAATCTGCATTATTTGTGGATTTGGTATTTTTTCCCCCAAGATTCTATTCATTTATTTCAGAGGGGGGGGAGGGGGAGGGGAAAAAGGAGAGGGAGAGAATCTAAAATCTGGACAAAGAATGTTGAACTTTTTAGAAAAAGCCTACACAGGATTTTGTTGTTTCTTCCTAACACATTAACAAACCTAATAATAAGGAGGAAAGAAAAACTTTTAAAACAGTATTGCTCCAGTTTGTCTGCAGTTACGGGATTTAAAATATTCCTGTTCTATTGAGATAAAAGCTGCAAACTTTGGTAAAGTTAGGAAAAAAAAATCAACAAATCATTCCAAAAAAAAAAAAAAAAAAACCCAAAACCAAAAAAAAAAAACCCCACAAAAAACAAAAAACAGAAACACAACCAAACCCTAAGTTATAGCTTTCTTGGTACATATACAGTAACTACAAAAAAATTTCATTAAAAAAGGTACTTAAATTCCCCTCTTACAATTCTCAGTTGGTGAGCTGACAATTCAATTGAAAGGATCCACAGAAATGATATTACCCCCAAACACTCACCCAGTATCAGGAAGAACTGGCTAACCCCAGTTTTAGAAATGAGCTGAGCAGGGAGCCTCGTGGGACTCGATTACAGGACTCCAGGATCACGACCTGAGCCGAAGGCAGACGCCCAACCAACTGAGCCACCCAGGAGCCCTGTGGATTTGGTATTTTGATTCACCTACAGACTAAAATTTATTTCTAACCCCTAAACCAATACTCATGGTGCTTTTGAGGTCTCTCCTATGCTCTTTTGAACAAGCAGTACTATTCTGTTGCTTCCCTTATTGATGAACGAAATAGATTTTGGGCATGTGTTCATGGTATTTTGTATTAGAGTCAGGTTTTTAACTTCCTGACATTCTAAAATTAGAATTTTAGAATTTTAATGTTATGTGTTCTAAAGCATGATGTGCAAAGTGGTGGAACATTTGAGTCATCCAATGCTCACGTTCCCAGGAGGCATCAGACAAGGCAATGCTCTGCCTTCTTGTTTCCTTCTCCTGTTGGAAACCCCTAGCCTTTTTGTAGTCCATTTAGTGCTGTGTATTTTTGTATTTTTGTGCTTTTTGTTGCCGAATTTACCGCTTAAAATGGTCCCCAAACATCGTGCTGAAGTGCTGTCTAGTTCCTAAGTGCAAGAAGACTGTTGTGCCTCCCAGAGAAAATACACGTGTGGATAAGCTTTGTTTAAGCATACGTCATAGCGTTATTGGTCGTGAATCAAAACAATGAGCCAACAATGTATATTAAATAAATACATGTCTTTGGACAGAAACACATATAAAACACTGTGATGTATGCATCAGTTGACAAAAATGTATGGCCAAAACTTGCAGAAAAGGAACCCTGTATTTCTCCTAGGAGCCATGGTTCAGCATTTGCTAATTTGCTGTTTGTCAACTTTATCAAATCCAACTACCATGAATAATGGGGATGAATTGTGTTATTTTTTCTAATTTTAAGACATACAAGTTCATTGTAAAATAATGTAAACAATAGAGGAATGCATGAAAAAGAAAGTAAAAAACACTGCGTCCTGCCACAGAGAAAACATGAATGTTACCATTTTGATAAAAAATGATTTCAAATATTTCTTTTTACATATACATATACATCCATCATTTTATATAAATGTCATGATATGATTGTGATTCTCTCATTTCTTCATTCAACATGTAAATTATAGAGTTTTCAGAAAGTTAAAAACAGGACTCAAATATACATATGGAGAGCATGTGCTAAAAAAAATGTATCTAATTCATTAAAAAGAGAACCAGTAGGAGAGTAACACTGGTTCAGAGGCCAGTAAGAGAAACATATGTTTCTATAGCCATTGAAAGAAAGAATATAAAATGAGGTTGGTAAGTGGAAGCAAAACTGCTTAAGGTACCACAGGATAGTAAAACCTTAACCTTTGGGGAAACCTTTTTTTTTCTGGACAGAACTTGTTTGCAACAAGCTAATATTTAATTTTACAGAGTCTGGGGACAAATCATTAGTCAAATAAGTGGAATAAAGTCAAATAAAACTTACACAGAGCCTGATGCTTCTTTGGCAGTATTAAGAGACAATGCTGTAGTAAATACATTAAGTGAGAAAAATTATAATGCATTAAATATCGACCCCAACTGCCCTAAATTTCTTAAAATGTAATCAAAACACAGTTAAACAAACAATTTTGTTAGGATGGAAAATGCTCCATCTCACGAAACAATCTAGTTGTAAACGATAATTGTTTAGCAGAAGGTCATGTCTCTGGATCAGCAACATCTTTGGGGCACAACCCTGTTGTTGACACTCAGTAGATGTTCCAAAAGCATCTAAATGAGATTCTGATATTCTACCAATTGTATTTGGAGTAGACTTTTTCCTGAAAATACTTGGGGGATGTCAATATAATTCTTTTCTTATGTAAATGTTGAATGAAAATGTATTGAGAAATATGTGTGTTCTGATAAGTTTGGTTATTTATTTATTTATTTATTTATTATTTTTAAAGATTTTATTTATTTATTTGAGAGAGAGAGAATGAGAGACAGAGAGCATGAGAGGGAGGAGGGTCAGAGGGAGAAGCAGACTCCCCGCCGAGCAGGGAGCCCGATGCGGGACTCGATCCCGGGACTCCAGGATCATGACCTGAGCCGAAGGCAGTCGCTTAACCGACTGAGCCACCCAGGCGCCCCGGTTATTTATTTATTTTTAAAGATTTTATTTATTTATTTGAAAGAGAGAGTGTGAGTGAGAGAGAGAGCATGAGCAGGGGGAGAGCCAGAGGCAGAGGGAGAAGCAGGCTCCTCTGCTGAGTGGGGAGCCCGGCAAGGGTCTCCATCCCAGGACCCTGGAATCATGACCTGAGCTGCAGGCAGATGCTTAATTGACTGAGCCACTCAGGCGCCCCTCATAAACTTGGTTATTTAAAACTAAGAGATAGTCTACCAGAAAAGCAGTGGAGACATTTTGGCAGGTTATCTCTAGTGTATTCTGAAAATTCTTCTGTTCACCCCTCTGTTCTCTAACAGTTTCTCTCCCCAGAGGCAAACAGTGTTTTTTGTTTTTGTTTTTTTAAAGATTTTATTTATTTATTTGAGGGGGAGAGTAGGAGGGGTGGAGAGACAGCACAAGCAGGGGGAGGGGCAGAGGGGCAGAAGGAGAAGCAGACTTCCCGCTGAGCAGGGAGCCTGACGCGGGGCTCAATCCCAGGACCCTGGGATCATGACCTGAGCTGAAGGCAGACGCTTAACCGACTGAGCCACCCAGGAGCCCCCAGAGGCAAACAGTGTCACCTGTTTTTTCTGTATCCTTCTAGATTATTGTCTGCATATATGACTAATATGTATCTAGAAGATGCTGAATGTGATACTTCTTGTTGCCTTTCGGTTTGGGAAGCCCCAAAGGCCTATAAAACAGTGTGCGCCAAAGGCACAACACTTACAGGCAAGGCAGAGACTAGACCAACTCTGCAGCACATGCAAAGGGAGCAAGTTCCCAAATCTGCTCTGTGACCTTAGATTATTACCCACTTCAAGGTGATGCAAGAGAAGGCTAGGAATTCATTAGCAGTCACTGGAGTAATAAGAGTAAAGCTGATTGGAGGAGAGGGTTGTTGTTTCCTGTGCAGTTCTCCCTCTACCCCACTCTTGCAGAAGAGAATAGGCAGCTGGGGACTGTGCCTTCTCTCCTATGCCAGCAAAGGAGTTTTCAATAGAACCACTCAGAAAACGTGGTAGGCATCCTTTGGAGCTTGGGGCATAAGCATTGGTATCTGCCTATGCTGGGGGAGGTCTAGGTGAAGCCTGGCTGGGGACTGAGCAGGAAGGAAGGGCTTCACTGGGGGCAAGCTGGGCTTCTTCTTCTTCTTCTTTTTTTTTTTTTGAAGATTTTATATATTTATTTGACAGAGAGATCGCACAAGCGGGGGGAGGGGCAGAAGGAGAGGGAGAAGCAGGCTCCCCACTGACCAGGGAGCCAGACATGGGGCTTGATTCCAGGACCCTGGGATCATGACTTGAGCCAAAGGCAGACATTTAACTGACTGAGCCACCCCAGCACCCCAAGCTGGGCATCTTCTGACCTTAGGGACAAGTATGTATTTCTCAGACACCATTAGATGAGGCCTTCATGATAGAGCTGATGGTAGGCTGTTGTTAATGAGACCCTCAGACATTTTCCAAGAACACTGGAAGAGGTGAAGAGCCCCCCCACCCCCCGGACTGCATCCCCAAAAGAAGCATCTTTTGTCGGAAGCATTGGCGATGAGGAAAATTAAAACCCATACCTTCAGAAGTTTCCACAGAATCTGCAAAGGCCCCCTGGGAGAGAAAGGACCAACATTTGCAATCTCTCACACGAAGAGGGCACCTGACTAGTCAAGTAAGAATTTTTATGCCCTTTATTCCTGTTATTCCAACCCTGGAGGGTCCCCCAATTTTAAATTTTTACTATTTTTATTTTTAATGGAAATGCATTTAAAATCTAATATCATATAAATTGAAGGTGTACAACATATTAGTTTGATACATGTATATATTATAATATGATTGCCATTGTAGCAGTCAATAATTCACATTATATAATTATCATTCTTTTAGTGGTTGGAATAATTAGGTTCTAGTCTCTTAGCAAATTTGATGATTGTCATATAATATTGTTTATATTCACTATACTGTGCATTAGATCTCTAGGACTTGCTTACCAGTTTGTACCCTCCAATATCTGTCCAATGAGGGTCCCCAAACTGTAGCTAGTGACAGAGGTAGGGAGGAAGAGTGAGAAAGAGAAAAGAAACAAGCTGTTTTCTCCTTCCCCGCTGCAAAAGCTGGATATAGGGTGGGAGGAAGTTTTAAAGTGAATGACATTTGGAGTTTTTTTTTTTTTTTAATGTGGCAACTTTTTTTTTTTTTAAGATTTTATTTATTTATTTGACAGAAAGAGAGAGAGCGAGAGCAGGAACACAAGCAGGGGGAGTGGGAGAGGGAGAAGCAGGCTTCCCGCGGAGCAGAGAGCCCGATGCGGGGCTCGATCCCAGGACCCCGGGATCATGACCTGAGCCGAGGGCAGACGCTTAACTGACTGAGCCACCCAGGCACCCCGACATTTGGAGTTTTATGGTTATTAGGCTGGACTGTACTCTAGAATATCTCTAAATGATGTTACAAGCTATGGCACCTGCCTGATTCCACGCAGGAGCAGAAAATAACATAACCAGAAAGAAGGGGCAACGGGAGAAGGAATTAAATTGCTTCCTGCTTGTCTGTATCTTACTTTTCCTACTTGTCTTTTTTTTTTTTTAAAGATTTTATTTATTTATTTATTTGAGAGAGAGAGAATGAGAGACAGAGAGCATGAGAGGGAGGAGGGTCAGAGGGAGAAGCAGACTCCCCGCCGAGGAGGGAGCCTGATGCGGGACTCGATCCTGGGACTCCAGGATCATGACCTGAGCCGAAGGCAGTCGCCCACCAACTGAGCCACCCAGGCGCCCTCCTACTTGTCTTATATATGGGTCAGGACTGTGGATCTGAGAGCCTCACCCTGCTGGCCAGTGCCAGACTTCGGGGGGGCAGGAAGTAGACACGGGGGCCCCAGGGAGCAGGGGAGGAAAGGCCATTGTTCTTTCCTGCTCTATTTGAGGGGCAGGCATCCAAATTCTTAGTTTTCCACTGGGGAATGGGTCTGCGCATCAGGTAACACAGGAGACTCAGAATAGAAGAAAACAACAACAACAGAATAGGAGAGGACAAAGAGCTCTGGCATCTGCAGAAAGTGGAAGAGAAATGGTTAGGTGAAACCAGTGTCAAGAAAGAAAGCCTGGGGGCGCCTGGGTGGCTCAGTTGGTTAAGCGACTGCCTTCGGCTCAGGTCATGATCCTGGAGTCCCTGGATCGAGTCCCCCATCGGGCTCCCTGCTTGGCAGGGAGTCTGCTTCTCCCTCTGACCCTCCCCCCTCTCATGTGCTCACTCTCATTCTCTCTCTCTCAAATAAATAAATAAAATCTTAAAAAAAAAAAAAAAGAAAGAAAGCCTGGACCTCTGAAGTTCCTTCGTGCTGATATTGGTGCCCCTGCCTGTCCTGGCATCCGGGTCACATCTGTGGATCCTTTTTTTTTTTTTTTTTTTTTTAAGAGAGGGGGCAAGCAGAGAGGGGGAGGGAGGAGCAGACTCCCTGCTGAGCAGGGAGCCCGATGTGGGGCTCGATCCCAGGACCCTGGGATCATGACCTGAGCTGGAGGCAGACGCTTAACCGACTGAGCCAGCCAGGCGCCCGTTGTTGTTCCTTTCTGTCTGTCTCTGGACCCAGAAGACAGCTGATCTCTGGCATCTGAGAGGTAGCACAGTGCAGCAAAGAGAACCCTGTAGCCATCCATATAGTACTCCGTGCCTATCACTTGGCACAGTCTCTCTGGAGGGCAATTTAGCCATAGCTAATAGAAGCCTTGCAATGTTTATACTTGTGTAAGAGTTAGGATGAGGGTCAACGTCACATAACACCAAAACCCACAGTAGTTAGGACTTAAACAAGATGTAAGTTTATTTCTCTCTTGTGTAAAATTCCAAGAGAATGTGGTCTAGAGCTGGTCCTTGCCTCAGCTCCAAGAAGGCTTCAAGTTCTTTCCAGCAAAGCCATGAACCAGCATGAGACAAGCCACGTTCCAGGCAGCAGGTTGGAGTGTAGCCAATGAAGGATGTTTCCAAGAAGAAAAAGGGGGAGAGTCACACAACACCTGTGCCTAAGGAAAGGTCCTGAAAGCTGCCACATAACTGTCTTGCTCACACCTCATTGAGGAGACCTCAAGCACAGGCCCGTGCCCAGCTGTAAGGGACACTGGAAAAAACAATGGATTCCAGATGACTAAATATCTGGCTAAAAATTTTGGCAGAAGAGTGAAAGAATATTGGGGAACAATTAACACTGTTCCGTGCCTCACTAATTTCACTGACTAATATGTCTTGGATGCGATTCTGTATCAGTACTTAGAGTGCTTCCTTATTCTTATGTATTTTCTGTTTTAAGACTCAATAACACTTCATTATTTGGAAGTATCATGAAGTATTTACTAATCTCCATTGATGGGTAGTTAGATCTCAAACTTACATTATTACAAATACTGTTGCAGCGAGTAACCTTGAACATAGGTAGTTTTTATTTTTTTTAAGATTTTATTTATTTATTTGACAGAGAAAGACACAGCAAGAGAGGGAACACAAGCAGGGGGAGAGGGAGAGGGAGAAGCAGGCTTCCCGCTGAGCAGAGAGCCTGATGTGGGGCTCGATCCCAGGACCCTGGGATCATGACCTGAGCCGAAGGCAGACGCTCAAAGACTGAGCCACCCAGGTGCCCCTGAACATAGGTAGTTTTGCATATATGTGAGTGTAACTGTAAGATAAATTCCCAGATGTGGGGTTGTTGGGATTTTGTAATTTTGGTAAATTATTGCCTCCTCCCTAGAGTTGTAACCACGAGAGTCCCACTATCAGTAAAAACCCTTTCCAACACAGCATTTTATCAAACTCTTTGATCTTTGCCTATCTGATAGTTAATAAGCAATTTAAACATTTAAAAGCAGTGTTACAATTCATTTTTTTCATTTATCTTTGCGCTCTTGTCTGCTTGTCTCTAAAAGATAAGATCCTAGAGAGGAATTATTGAGTCCAAAGTTATACACAATTTTTTTTTTAAGATTTTTATTTATTTATTTGAGAGAGAGAATGAGACAGAGAGAGAGAGCATGAGATGGGGGAGGATGAGGGAGAAGCAGACTCCCCGCCGAGCAGGGAGCCCGATGTGGGACTCGATTCCGGGACTCCAGGATCATGACCTGAGCCGAAGGCAGTCGCTTAACCAACTGAGCCACCCAGGCGCCCATTATACACAATTTTAAACTCTTGATCTTTGTGGCCAAACTTTTTAAGGAGGATGTGCTAATTTTGCCATTTGCAACCTACAATGCTTGAAAAGAGAAGAAGATAGTTTTTAGAATCAAGTATGCCAGAGTTTGAACTGGATTCTTTTAGATCCTCTGAAGAGGATTGAATTATGATTATTTAATGAAGTATAGTTGATACATAGGATTATACTTGTTTCAGGTGTACAACATAGTGATTCGACATTTATAGACATTATGAAGTGATCTCTACGGTCCCTTATTATCTTTTAATAGGTTAATTTGGTTGAACACAAGCATAAACACTCTTGCCCCGTTGGTGAGTGGCTGCTGAAATTTCCTTTTGGTTCTTTTAAGCTTAGCTGGGTTGCTTGGAGTTGGCCTCACTTATGCATGGCTTCGGGGTCAGCCAGAGATTTGGGCAAGAGTTTATGCCCCCAGAACTTGGAGCTTTCCCCACTATCTCTTCCCTTCCCTGGGTATCTCTTCTCAACTTCCAGCTGCTCTGGTTGCCTCGTACTCTGTCCTTGCGTCCTTTGAATCAATTCAACTGCACAGACTGTCCTTTGGCTAATGCCTTAAGAAACAAGAAAGTCACAGAGTAAGTTAGTAAATTCTCTCTCTAGTGTGAGACCCCAACTGTCTTCAGAATTTACCTTCTTTGGGTCTCTCTTCAGTGCCTTTGGGCAGGTTTTTTTGGGTCAAGAGTTGTTAACTACAGGGGCACCTGGGTGACTCATTCAGTTAAGCATCTGTCTTCAGCTCAGGTCATGATCTCAGGACCCTGGGATCGAGCCCCACATCAGGCTTCCCACTCAGTGGGGTGTCTGCTTCTCCCTCTGTCCATTCCCCCATTAGTGCTTGCACTCTCTTTCTCTCTGAAATAAATAAAATCTTAAAAAAAAAAAAACCTTTTAGTAAAGGGCCCATCCCCACTCAGTAGTGACTTTGGGCAAGTCATCTGAGAGCCTCAGCGTTCTCATGTGTAATGGGAGCCCTGCCTACCTCACAGGGCTGTCATGAAAGTGCTTAGGAGACAAGAGAACAGTCCAGACATGCAGAAATAATACTGTGCTGACTCTCACCCTAGATGCACTGTTGAGTGGGTCAGAGGCTCCCCAGTTGCACCTGAGGACCATCACCCTGGAGCCTACTTTATTTTCTTATAATTTCTTTCTTTTTCCCTTCCTTCCTTCCTTCCTTCCTTCCTTCCTTCCTTCCTTCCTTCCTTCCTTCCTTCCTTCCTCTCTCTTTTTATTTATTTATTCATCTACTTGAAGTATAATTGACATATAATATCCCATTAGTTTCAGGTGTACATCATAGTGATTTGATATTTTTTAGACATTATGAAGTGATCCCCACTGTAAGCCTAGTTACCATCTGTTTCCATACAAAGTTATTACAATATTATTGACTATATGAGCCTAACTTTCAATATTTAACTATGTTTCCAGATAAAGCTATCCATTGGGAAACCATTGGGGATTCCAAGTCAGCTGGAAACATCAAAAATAAGAGACAATATATAGGTAGTACAAAGTATATCAAATAGCATAAATGATTTCACCTTACAAGGCTTTTTTTTTCCTCTCAAGCACAATCGCTAGTGTGATATTGTGGGAGAAATTACTTGAGCTACCTGGGAATTTGGGAATATGGAAAATTATCTACTTGGCTACTTCCATTCACCACCCACATGCCATCATAACTGTAAGTGAAAGAGCGCTTCTTTCTTTCCTTTTTTTTTTTTTTTAAAGATTTTATTTATTTATCTGACAGAGAGAGAAAGAGAGAGAGAGTGAGAGAGCACAAGCAGGGGGAGAGGCAGATGGAGAAGCAGACTCTGGTAGGGCTCAATCCCAGAACTCCAGGATCATGACCTGAGCCAAAGACAGACGCCTAATCAACTGAGCCATCCAGGTACCCCAAGTGCTTCTTTCTTTTATTTTTTTAGAGAGAGAGAGAGAGAGTATACATGTGAGGGGGGTGGGGGGAGGGACAGAGGGAGACGGAGAGAGAGAAGAATCCTAAGCAGACTCCCCGCTAAGTGCTGAGCCCAACGCCGGGCTGGATCTCATGACCCTGAGATCATGACTTGAGTTGAAATCAAGAGCTGGACGCTTAACCAACTGAGACATCCAGTTGCCCCTAGAAAGGCTTTTTTCAGTCCAACAATAAGCATCCCAGCATTTATATACTTTAACCCCTTATTCTATATTTGACATGTCCCCAAAGACATGAAAGAATTGAAGTGGATTGTTCAAAGGTCACAAATCCAGGTCTCAAGGAGCTAGGAGATGAGACTTTACTACTGGTGGTCTGATAATCTGCCTGGAAGTCAGGCTCACTTGGAACACTGAGGACCTACCTTTTTTTCGCATTGGTCAACCAGACAAAAATAAAAGTGTATGAAAATGAAGTGAAAGTAGTTTTATTGAATCACATGGAAAATAAAGATATATTCTTACCACTTAGATTTTATTGTTGTTGTTGGAAGAATATCAAGGAGAAAACTGTCACAGCCCTTCATTGAAATGGAATGTTCATGTCAGACCTTGTACGTTAGCAACACAATAGCCCTTTTCTCGTTTCTCATCCTGAACTCTTGGTGAGCTCTATCTGGCAGGTAGGCTGCTTTTGCCGGGAGGACTCAAGGTGCTTGCCATAATTTAGACTAGTGGCTCTCAAGGCATGGTTCTTGAATTAGCAGCCCGAGCAGCAGCCAACAGCCATAGAAACAAACAAGTGGGCCTCATCCCGTGCCTACCTAATCAGAAACTGGGGGTTGGGCCAGTACCTGTGTTTTAACAAGCCTTCTAGATGATTCTGATGCGTGCTCAAGTTTGAGAATCACTGCTTTTGAGACACTTGAGCTAATTATTACAGTGGTAAGTCAAAACTGATTTCAGAATATAGATGTTATGACCTGTAAGTCTGACGGAGAAGGTTTGTCTCTGTGACGCCTCCTATAGGTGAGCGTAGGAACTGCCTTTTTTTTTTTTAAAAAAAGATTATTTATTTATTTATTTATTTGAGAGAGAGAGCATGAGAGGGGGGAGGGTCAGAGGGAGAAGCAGACTCCCTGCTGAGCCGGGAGCCCGATGTGGGACTCGATCCTGGGACTCCAGGATCCTGACCTGAGCTGAAGGCAGTCGCTTAACCAACAGAGCCACGCAGGCACCCAGGAACTGCTTTGATATAAACCCAAAGTGCCCAACCAGAAGTGTTGCAGATACTGGGCCTAAAAGAGGCTATGAGAATAGAATTGATGATGGTTAAAGACAATTATGGGTTTACTAAACCTATGCATGAAATACAATGGGAAGATCACTGAAAAAAGATGCTAGTATCCTTCAGAATATGGAAAATATTTGGACTTGTAAGACAATATAAGACTCTAGCAATGTAAAGGGAAACTTGCCAGGGGCGCCCGGGGGGCTCAGTCAGTTAAGCATCTGCCTTGGGCTGGGGTTGTGATCCCAGGGTCCTGGGAATGAGCCCTGCATCGGGCTCCCTGCTCAGCGGGATGTCTGCTTCTCCCTCTCCCACTGTTGCTCCCCTACTTCTGCTCTCTCTCTCTCTCTCTCAGATAAATAAATAAAATCTTCAAACAACCACCACAACAAAAACATGCAGAAAAGAAGGCCCAATATTGCCCAGAGAAAGAGGACTTGTGGGAGGTATCCTCGGGAGAGAAGGTATTACAGGACTACTAAACGGCTCCAAGTTACCTCCTCCAATCTAACGCCTATCAGAAGCTATACATGCTTTAGCTGGGTGAGTGGGAAGGTACAACCCAGAACATCTAATAACACCTTGAATTAGATATGTATACCTTTAGATTTAAGTTTGTTTGCATATCATGGAAAACTCAGTATAATGGTGGGTTAAACAAGATAATAATTGATTTGTCATTCATGTGATATAAATGTAGGATTGGTAGTTAAGTACTTGTGAGGCAGCTGTGCTGTTATCAGGACTCCAGATTCCTTTGTCTCTTTGATCCACTATACTAGTTCATGGTTTCCATTCTCAAGGTATTAATTCATGGTCCAATGGGATGGCAGGAGCTCCAGGCATCACATCTCCTCTAGGCTGTGGGAAGAAGGAGAGGCAGAAGGGAGAAGGGCACATGCCTCTGTTGAGTCATTTCCCTTTAAGCAGCTTTCCTGGAAGTTAAATATAATATATTAAATATAATATATTTCCTGGACCAGAATTTAATAATCTCAGCCATTCCTAGTTGTAAGGAAGTCCTTGAAAATATAGTCCTTTAGCTGGGTACCGGGCTGCTTTATGTAAAATCAGGTTCTGGCGTGCCTGGGCGGCTCAGGGGTTTTGTGTCTGCCTTTGGCTCAGGTCATGATCCCAGGGTCCTGGGATTAAGCCCCATGTGGAGACCCATGGGGAGCCCCACATTGAGCCCCACATCGGGCTCCCTGCTCAGTGGGAAGCCTGCTTCTCCCTCTCCCTCTGCAGCTCCCCATGCTTATGCTCTCTCTCTCTGTCAAATAAATAAATAAAATCTTTAAAAAAAAATCAGGTTCTCCTACTGATGGAACAAAGGGACACTGAACAGCAGGTGGCAATGAGCAGTCTCTGTCACAGATTCCATATTTATTCTTGGTTTTAAATCTTCAACACTACTCTAGGACTCATATTGCCAATTAGTCTTTATTTTGCTTTTCTCTTCTCTGGGTCTCACTTTCCTCATCTGAAAAAATGAGATTAATGTAATTTAAAGACATATAGGGGAAGACATAAATAGGAAGGTGACTGGAAAGATTTTATATATATATATAATTTATAAATATATATTTACATACAAATATATATTTATAACAAAGAACTGATAAACTGGGCAAAATGAATGTTTACCCAGCTCCAAATGCCTAGAATAGGGATATTCTTAAGGGAGGATTTCAGCCTCCACCAAATGATGAGGTTTTTCCCCTAGCATTTAAGCTTCTCCCAGAGACATGAATTAATCCCTTTTAGGTCATTGAGGGAACTCTAAGTGCTTAGCTCTTGTATAATTTTGAAAAAAATGAGTTGGCATTAAAGACAGTTATCATGCCTTGCACATTATCCTAAGAAAAACAGTATGTACTTTTTGGACTTCATGTAACTTGCCATCTTTAATCTCCCTCATTATTATTGGTTCGCTCCTTTTTTTTTTTTTTTTTTTTACAGATTTTATTTATTTATTTGACAGAGAGAGACACAGCGAGAGAGGGAACACAAGCAGGGGGAGTGGGAGAGGGAGAAGCAGGCTTCCCGCCGAGCAGGGAGCCCGATGCGGGGCTCGATCCCAGGACCCTGGGATCATGACCTGAGCCCAAGGCAGACGCTTAATGACCGAGCCTCCCAGGCGCCCCAATGCACTGGGGTTTTATTAGAAACACAAAACACAGGGTTTTTTCCCTGATGGAGTTCACATTATAGTGTGTGTGAGGGGGTGTTGTTGTTGAGGGAGATAGCCCATGAACATGTAAACAAATGAACAAGATAGTTCAGATAGGAAAAAGTGCTATGAAGGCAGGTCCTCCTGGACATGGAAGCATGTAAGTGGGAGGGAAAGGCTATGTTAGAGGGGAAAGTTCTTGAGGAGCTAAGATACGAATGTGAGACAAAGCCATTGACAAATGCATAATTTACAATGAGCACTTATTTCATGGATACAAGCATTTAAAAATTTTTGTTTCTAAATGGAAAACCATTCTCTCTCCCACTACGCAAATGATGAAGATGCAACTTTTATTTAAATGGAGTATCAACAAAAAGCCCTAGTCAGCTAAGGGTAACAGTTTCAGGAATACTAAAGATAAGAGGGTGAGCAGTATTAGAATTATTTTGAAATCCAAACAGATCCCAGTAGATGCGCTTTCAAAATTAAAGAAAAAATGAGGCACTCACTCTTGCTTAATCCCTATGTTAGTTACTTTGGGGAAATGAAATATTTGAGTAATTTCACTTGACTGTTAAGAGTACCTTATCAGCAAACTGGCAATGAATTCTGTTGCAAAAATGAATCCATTCTAATTGTTTTTTTTTTTTTTAAAGATTTTATTTATTTATTTGACAGAGAGAGACAACGAGAGAGGGAACACAAGCAGGGGGAGTGGGAGAGGGAGAGGGAGAAGCAGGCTTCCTGCAGAGCAGGGAGCTCGATGCGGGGCTCGATGCGGGGCTCGATGCGGGGCTCGATCCCAGGACCCTGGGATCACGACCTGAGCCGAAGGCAGACGCTTAACGACTGAGCCACCCAGGCGCCCCCTAATTGTTTTTTGAAAAAAGCTGTTTTATATTTGTGATTCATGATCTTGCAAAATCATACGTGTGCAGAGAAAGTCAGCATCTGCCAGGAGCAAAGCAAATTTGATTAGATGTTCCAGTGGCTAGAACATATACATTCAGTGTTTACAATTGGCTTCCTTAGAAATAGGAGTGTTGTGGGGCGCGTGGGTGGCTCAGTTGGTTGGGCGACTGCCTTCAGCTCAGGTCATGATCCTGGAGTCCCTGAATCGAGTCCCGCATCGGGCTCCCTGCTTGGCAGGGAGTCTGCTTCTCCCTCAACCCTCCCCCCTCTCATGTGCTCTCTCTCTCTCGTTCTCTCTGTCTCAAATAAATTTAAAAAAAAAGAAAAAGGAGTGTTGCTTACCTAGTGACATGAATTTAAGACATACAGAGCTTCAGATTTGATCCCTGATAAAAAAAAAACAAAAAAACCCTGCAGGACTTTATCTATAAGAATAGATTCCTGAAAAATTAGACTTGATTCTCATTATGCCACTTATTAGAGCCAACTTCTTTTGTATCTCTTCAAAATTTGATATGAAATTTGTAAGACAATAACAAAGCATACATGAGAGGAAGAAGCCACCAATACGATGGTTTCACATCAGAAAGATGTGATATTAATTTAGGAAACAATGAACTTTAAAAAGCGGAATCATCTGTGAGTAATACAGAGAAGAATCTGGACCCAGGCAGGAAATCTAGCCTCAGAAAGTGAATCATAAACAGAAAAGGGAGTGGAGGGGAGGAGGAATGGAAATTTTCAGGGGTATTGGAATTAAAAGACCTTTAGTTCCCTTCTAGCCCCATTTATTTGCTTCTAAGAGCATCCAAAGAATGTGTTAACCAGTGAAAAAAAGGCCTTATTGAGATATTATATAGATAACCATAAAATTCACCCATAAGCATACAGTTCAATGATTTGTAGAAAATTCACAGAGTTATGGAACCATCACCCTATTTTTTTCATGTTGTTTATGGGATAGGAACCACTTTATTTTTCTTTTATAAAGTTACATAATGATTTGTTAAAATCTTAGAGCAAGTTTCAAGGATGCAAAGGGGACTCATTGAAAATGTGTGTAATAGACATGTGTAGGCAGTTGGTTTACTGAAACAAGGAGAAAGAGAGGCAGAGTGGCTGGAGGCCAGACAGGACAATGGTTATCAGCCACCCCCTATAGTCAGTCTGCTGGAGTTCAGGTTCAGGCATCCTTATTTGCTTTATAGCTGTCTGACCCCAAACAAGTTACTTGAACTCTCTGAGCCTCAGTTTACTGATAATAGTACCTATTTCATGGGATTATGAAGGATAAATGAGATAATATGTATGTGGTGCTCAGCATAGTCCTGACATATAGTAAGTACTCAATAAATATTAGCTATTTTTATAATTATCACTGGATGGCCATTAAATAGCCTTTCATGAGCTAGACACAAAGACCACATGCTCTCTGATTCAATTTATGTGAAATTCTAGAGAAGGCAAAACGATGGTGATAGAAAGTAGATCAGTGGTTGACAGAGGCAAGGGAGTGGGGGTAGGAAATTGATAGCAGAGGGGCACAGGGAGCTTTTTAGGGTGCTCTGTATTATGATTGGGATGGTGTTTTGTAAACATTTGTCATGGAATTAAACACTTAAACTTGGTGAATTTTATTGTGTGTAAAATAAAGTGGACAAAAAATACCCCAACCCTAAAAAACATAGCTTTTAACTTCCTAGTTAGATAGTTTAATTATTTTACATGTTAGAAGCACGAATAAATTTCTAGGGGAGGCTGAGCGGCTAAGTCAGATAAAGGGGAGGGGGGACTCTGGATTTCAGCTTAGGTCGACATCGAGCCCCGCCCCCATCCCGCTGGGGGTGGAGCCTGCTTAAGATTCTCTGTCTCCCTTTCCCTCGGCCCCCTCCCTCTCTCTCAAAAAAAATTTTAAAAAATTAAAAAAAAGAATAAATTTCTAAACTCAGTCCCCATTATGTGCAAGACACTGTTCTAGGTACTGGGGATGCAGCCTTGAAGAGGACAGCATCTCCACCTTCATAGAGCTTACAGTTCAAGCACGAATTAGATACATATGTTTGGGGTTACACGAGGGGTCAGTGTGGGATGCTATGGGGACATAACCGTGACAGGGGAGTGGGAGGAGGGGTAGAGGAGCTCCACGTTGTATAAATATCTGTCCCGTGGATTTTCTTTAATATTTCAAACATACACAGAAGCAAACACAGCGTACCTCTATCCGCCATGGTGTTTGGGAACGTGGCGTGACAGAGGTTTCTGGGTGACGGGTGATCCTGAGTGACCCAGGGGCTGCCCTTTGGTCCCACTATCTGTGAGACGGGGTATCCACCTGGCGAGGGAAGCGGACTGGCATTGGCCCAAGGACCAGGCAGATGCTTCCATCCGCCTCAGGGGTAGCGTGGCCTTGACCTTGATCTCAACCCGGCGTTCTCTCGGCTGCAGGCTAGCACTAGCCCTCAGCACAGCGCAGGAAGCGGGTTCCCTCAAATACTCTCCCAGGGGGAAGAATGAAGCGGGGGAAATCGGAGGGGTAGACGAACCATGAGAGACGATGGACTCTGAAAAACAAACAGGGTTCTGGAGGGGAGGGGGGTGGGAGGATGTGTTAGCCTGGTGGTGGGTATTGAGGAGGGCACATTCTGCATGGAGCACTGGGTGTTATGCACAAACAATGAATCATGGAACACTTCATCTAAAACTAATGATGTAATGTATGGGGATTAACATAAGAATAAAAAAAAAAAATACTCTCCCAGAAGGTGGGCCAAACTACCGAAGTCCCAGTCTGCGAGATGACCCCGCCCGCGAGATGACCACGCCCACGATACGGCCCCGCCCAATGGTGGCCCCGCCCACAGGGAGTCCGAGGCCGATGCCGGCTCGGGGCGGAGACGCGTTGAGGGAACCTGGTTGGCTCTTCAGTTTGGGCCGCGTGGGAGGGCGGGGCGAGGCCTGAGGGGGCGGGGCTTGCGGTCCTCCGGGCCGCTTGGCGCCCGCTGGGGAAATGGATACTCTGCAGGTCCGCGGGCGCCGGGGGCGGGGAAAGCACTCGCTCGGCTGCGCGCTGGCCCCGCCCGGGACCCGGCCCGAGCGCGGGGCCGCCCCCTTCCTCCTTCGCTGGCGCTGGGCTGAGCCCCGAGCCGAGAAACGGAGTCGGCCCTGAGCTCCCAGTTTGGTTTTTGGGTGGCGGCAGCCTGAGGAGGAACATGGCGCTCGTAGGCAACGGAGCAGAGCTGGAGGCGGACGAGGTACTGGCTCGTGGGGGTGCGGGCATTGCCCCTGGAGTCCCGGAGGGATGAGCGAGCCCGGCAGGGACGGCCAAGGTCCCGCCCCCTGGTCCCCAGTCCGGGACTAGGCAACCTCCCGTCCGGAGGAAGGGGCAGGGGCTGCGGGTGGGGGCACCCGGCCTGGGAAGTCTGTCCGGACGCGAGCGTGAAGGGCGCTCGGAGCCGAGGCGCTGTGGAGGTTCTGGGCGCCGGCACCGTGGGGTCGTGGTGATAGAGGACACCACGTCGGGTCTGCGGGTGGATGGGTGCCAGCGTGCGGGAGCGCGGGACTCTGAGTTTCTTCAGGAGCGCTTGGGCTTTTTGAGGTCCGACCCTGAAGTCCCGACACTGGCCCTCTGGGGTTTGTGGAATATCATTTCTATGGAAGTTTCCAAGTGGCAGAACCGACAGGCTTACAGTTGGTGACAGGGGGGGGCTAGCCGGGGTGTGGGTGGGGGAGAAGGAGCCCGAGGCGTGTCTGCACGAGTGGGCAGGGTAGGGGCTGCCGAGGGGCCTGGAGGGCTAGGCTAGGGCTAGGAGAGCAGCAGCCCAGGAATTGGTGCTTTCTCCTCCGTCCATAGGGCACAGGCCTTTCCCGTGCAGGTCCGCAGTGTCGGTGGTGGACTTGGGGGGGGCGGGGGGAAGGCGCTTCGAGAACCGACTCCGGCTTCCCGACTTCTCGACTGTATTTAAGTAATTAGTCACTTCTTCCTGCGGCCCGGCGCGCGGGGGTCTGAGCACCCTAGGGCGCGCGCGCTGTACCTGTTGATTTATTGTCTGTTGCTTCCAGCATTTGGGAGCCCGGGAGAGACGCTCCCTCTTGCGCTGGAAGTTGAGGCCGGCGGCAGGAGCGGCCGGCGGCAGGAGCAGCCACCGCAGCACCCACAGTTGCTGCTGCTGCCATTTTACCTGACTTGAATTTTACAAGTCGCTGCCGGAGGAGGTTTAGTTTCAAATGATGCAATAGTGGAAGATCTGGAGGAGGCGGGTTAAGATTCCTGTCCATCTCTTTAATGTTGGGAAACTCCTGACAACGAATACTGTGTTTTCAGTGTAGCCCTTAAAATAAAAGCGAAACAAAAACCAAACTACAGCTCCTTTACACGATTGACAGGCAAGAGGGCAAGCCAGGTTGTTTAAAACCTTCCTTACAGCCAGTCCCTTGCAGTGAGGACCCCCAAGACCACAATGCAATGAACTAGAGCTTGCTAAGTTGCATCTTTTTATTGTTGAAACTTTTACACTACACGTAAAGGCAGATGATGAAATAGCGTATTTGTTGCGATTTTCATCCATGACAACCTTTCTTTATTTATAGCTTTAGATTGTCTTTTTTTTTTTTTTTAAGATTTTATTTATTTATTTGAGAGAGAGAATGAGACAGAGAGAGAGCACGAGATGGGGGAGGGTCAGAGGGAGAAGCAGGTTCCCCGCCGAGCAGGGAGCCCGATGCGGGACTCGATCCCGGGACTCCAGGATCATGACCTGAGCCGAAGGCAGTCGCTTAACCAACTGAGCCACCCAGGCGCCCCTAGATTGTCTTTTGGTATGACCTGGAGGCTTCTGTGTTTTTCTTTCCACCTGTCTTAGTTCTTTTCTGTAATCGAGGTAGTAAACCTTTCATCGTGCTTTGACTATACATACATTCCCTTCCTCAAAAGTTTTTATGGCTGTCTGTTGTATATTAAGTTAAGTATTCATATGTCTGACATGCAAGGCCCTCTACGGTATGATCTAAATATGATGTTCCAGCCCATCCCCAACTGCTTCCCTATGTATAATCAGTTAGTTTAATCCATGTTATACTGGTATTATAAATGAGGAAACAAGACTGGCAGTACCTAGTAAGTGTGGATTGAAATTTTTGAATCCCTAGTCTGCTTGTCTAAAAAGATTTGGTACTCTTAGGGCTATATTATTGTCATGTCAGGGCATTGTTGAGAGAGAAACGGGATGCTATTAATAATTAACACTTGGACAAAAGGTGTAAACTGGGACTGTCCTGAGCATACTGAGACCTATAGCCACCGTAGCCATACCCACTGTCTACAAGGTGAACTGAAGTGTTGAGATGCATTAGCTAGGGAGGAGGACTCTAGGTCTGTGGAGGAAGTTAGGTTTTGAACAGCAGAGAGCTTGGCACACAGATTCTTGGTAAATACACATTTGTTGAATGAATGAATAAAAGCATAAATGATGTCACTTAATGACTTCTCAGTGTTTGCTATATCTTTCATTTATTAAATTCAATAACTGCTAGGTTCCTGTTGCATGTAAGGTACTACATTGGTCCTAGGAGATGAGCAAAATACAAACAGAATTTTTTGCTCATGCCAAATTCCCTTTTGTCCCTCCATGGTACACTATTCCTATTGGTAGAAATTTTGCAAACATTTATTGAACATTTGCTCTGTGCTCAAACTTGGTAGGTGCCTTAGAAGGAGAAGACACAGTTTTAGCTCTCTAGGATTCTCTGGCTAGGTAGGGAGATAGGACATGTGTATAAGAACTCTGGAATAGGGGTGCCTGGGTGGCTCAGTCGTTAAGCGTCTGCCTTCAGCTCAGGTCATGATCCCAGGGTCCTGGGATCAAGCCCCACATCGGGCTCCCTGCTCGGTGGGGAACCTGCTTCTCCCTCTCCTCCCCCTGCTTGTGTTCCTGCTCTCGCTATCTCTGTCTCTGTCAAATAAATAAAATCTTAAAAAAAAAAAAAAAGAACTCTGGAAGAGAGCTCAAGGCAGGGTAAGCAAGTAGGAAGTACTGCATTGTGGACTGGGTACACTTGACTTACTTGTAGAAAGTCCCTAATCCTGCAGTGGGCTGAAGTGCTATACCATGAGTGAACAAGACCCTGTTTGTCAGTTTTACTGGGTGTGTGAGGCTAAAATGGCTTATTTCAGCTGGGGAACTTTTTAAACACTTAATATACATTTGATAGTCTTTGGGGCCATTTGACCTCTCTCTCTGTCAAATAAATAAATAAAAAAAATCTTAAAAAAAAGAAAAAAATTTTTAAAGTAGGCTCCATGCCCGGCGTGGAGCCTGACGTGGGGAGCTGAGATCAAGAGTTGGACACTTAACTGAATGAGCCGCCTAGGCATCCCTAAAAAATAACTTTTTTTTTTTTAAAGATTTTATTTATTTGACAGAGAGAGACACAGCGAGAGAGGGAACACAAGCAGGGGGAGAGGGAGAGGGAGAAGCAGGCTTCCCGCGGAGCAGGCAGCCCGACTCGGGGCTCGATCCCAGGACCCTGGGATCATGACCTGAGTCGAAGGCAGACACTTAACGACTGAGCCACCCAGGCACCCCTAAAAAATAATTTTTTTTTAAAGATTTTATTTATTTATTTGAGAGAGAGAATGAGAGCGAGAGAGAGAGAGAGCACATGAGAGGGGGGAGGGTCAGAGGGAGAAGCAGGCTCCATGCTGAGCAGGGAGCCCGATGTGGGACTCGATCCCGGGACTCCAGGATCATGACCTGAGCCGAAGGCAGTCGCTCAACCAACTGAGCCACCCAGGCGCCCAAAAAATAATTTTTAAGAAGATAATTTTTCAATTGTTTTACTTTTGCTGGAGAAATTGCAGTGTTGAATGTCTTTTAAAAATTTGGTTACATTGCTATTATTATGTAGAAATTGGAAATTTGCATGTGTAATATGATATATTACATTAAAAGCTACTCAGCAAATAGTTATAAAGTTAAATATTAATAGCTTTAAAATTTTTATTATTTATTTTTTAAAAAGATTTTATTTATTTTATTTTTTTAAGATTTTACTTATTTATTCATAAGAGACAGAGAGAGAGAGGCAGAGGGAGAAGCAGGCTCCCCGCTGAGCAGGGAGCCCGATGTAGGGCTCCATCCCAGGACCCTGGGATCATGACCTGAGCCGAAGGCAGACACTTAACGACTGAGCCACCCAGGCGCCCAGCTTTAAAATTTTTAATTTGACTTAAAATATTTATTCAGTTATTCCAAATTCATTATTGAATAAAAAGAATAAACTTTATACTAGTTCTTTTAATGTATAAAGCACACATATATATATCTCTCAGTGCTTTTAAAATTTCATGGTGGCTGTGGTTAGGAAAAAATGTCTAATAGGGCTCCTTAGGAGGGCAATAATGAGAAAAGTTGAGAAACACTGAGTTGGAGAAAGAAATAGCTCATTTGGCAGATGCTTTCATGGTCTGCCTTTTTGGCCCAGGATTTTTAAAATTTTTTAATTTAAACTTTTATTTTTTTTTTTGGCTCAGGATTCTTTTTAGATCTAATTTTTTTTAAAGATTTTATTTATTAGAGAGAGAGAGAGAGTGCAAGCGTGTGCGAGCGAGCACACACAAGCAGGGATGGGGTGGTGGGCGGGGGGCAGAGGGAGACGAAAAGGGACAAGCAGATGCCCTGCTGAGCGTGGAGCCTGACTTGGGCTCAGTCCCAGGACCCTGAGATCATGACCTGAGCTGAAATCAAGAGTCAGGCCTTTAACCGACTGAGCCATCCAGGAGCCCCAGATCTAATTCTAATTTAGAAAATTTATCCATTGGAATTTTAGATGAAGTTTAGATAAGATTGATTGCTGTAATTTTTAAAATTTTTTTTAGAAGATTTTATTTATTTATTTGACAGAGAGAGAGAGTGAGAGAGAGAGCAAGAACAAGCAAGCACAAGGAGGGGGAGCAGCAGAGGGAGAGGGAGAAGCAGGCTTCCCGCGGAGCAGGGAGCCCGATGCGGGGCTCAATCCCAGGACCCTGGGATCATGAGCTGGGTCGAAGGCAGACACTTAACCGACTGAGCAACTCAGGTGCCCTGCTTGCTACAGTTTTTTTAAGAATTAGATTTGTTCTTTCATTGCACCAGTGTTCATTGAGCACCTGAGAGGTGCTACCAGTCCATAGATGCTGGAAGTACACACTAAGTGCACACTAAGATAAGACCGCATTACTGCCCTTGAGGAACATACACTCTAGCAAAAGACACAGTTACACAAGTAACTAGTTCTATCTTTGGGTCAAGGTAGAAAGCCATGTGATTTATCATCCATAGCACGGCAGTATGAGAGTAAATGGATGCTTTCCGTAATTACCCTAGGACAACAGGTGCAACACAGGGATGCCACCCTAGTTTAGGGGCTGGCAGGGCCTTTAAGGAGGAGATGATATTTGAACTGGGTCTTGAATGGTGAGCAAGCTTGTGCTGGGCAGAGCAAGTGGGATAAGGCGCAGGCTTGGTGGAAGTTGAGATGGGTGCGGATGAGAGCACACCTGGGTTCAGGAGGGCACACACTCAGCACGTGGGAGGGAGAGCTGGTGAGGGCTGAGACTGCAAAGTCCAGCTTGGATCATGTGGTGCAGCATCTGGAACATCATGCTAAGGAGTTTTTAGGAGTTAAATCTCCTAAAAAATGGGAGTCTGGGAGGTTTTTTAGCTAGGCAAGTGGGGTAAGGTTATTTATTTTAGGAAAATAAATGTGGTGAAGTTGATGCAGCCAGATTGTGGAGGTGGCAGCTGGAAGGGCGAGTGGCTCTTGCAACAGTTAATGTGGGAGGAGGTGAGAACTGAAGTGGAGCAGAGACCACAGGCTTCCAGAGAAGGGGCCAGATGTCAGGGAGAACATGGAGGAGGAACGGGCTTGGCGACCTTTTCCCCAGTTTGAGGGTCAGTGGATGGGGAGAGGTGGGGAGCTGCTCAATGATAATCCTGGGTTCCTTGTGTGGCTGGGCGGTGGCGCTGTTAACGCAGGAGGAGTGGGTGTAGAGGGTGGGGGAGGACCTCACATAGAACATGCTCACCTTTGTGGCTCGCTGTGACTTTCCTTACCAAGGGGAGCATGAACCCTTTGTAAGGGCATGAGTTTGGGCCAGGTTAAGAAAGCGTGTTTGTAAATTGGTTCTGCCGGTTAGTGGGAGGAAAAAATAGCATCAGTTTATACCCTCAGCCTCTCATTCCTGCTCAGGTTAACCAACAGGCAGTTTTCCTGAAATGTTCATTCTTGAGTCTCCTGAGATGCCATCTATACTTGGAATGCCACCTTCTCAGGAAAACTTGCCTTCATTTTCTCTTCCCCTTCCCTTCGTACTTAGATACCCCCTTCCTTCCTTTCAAGTCCAGTAGCAGAGGTATGCTCTCTCTCGAGGCAGGTCTCAGATCTTCCTGGCATTAGCTGTTTGCCTTCTTACCTTGGTTCTGTGCCCAAGGGTCCTGTTACTGATTATCCACAGTGCGAATCTGATACTGTGAATTCTGTGAGGCTCATGGTTTCCACCTAACCATCTGTTGACATCTCCCTAGCCCCAAGTTTTGGGGGCCCCAGTGGCCTTCTCAGGTGGGTCTCCTGAAGTCACTATGTGCTCACTTTCCAGAAGATGTATACATGGACTGCCCGGGTGCTTGTGAGGCTTCCTGGGCAGAGCTTGCTGCTGGTCCCCGCCTGTGTCAGAACTCTCTTCTTCCACTCACATGCTTAGTGGGTATTGGTCATACACCCTCGCCGGTTGGCTGTATTGTTTGGGTCATCACACCTCTCTAAAGGGACTCCTCAAGTGTGGAATGCCTGGCAGTTCATAATGCCATTATGCAACTTACACTCTTTATTTAAAGACTTTGGGTATGTAGTAAGTTCTTCTTTGCCGAGATCTGAGGACATGTCCCCTTAGTACTGCTGATATTATGCTGACATGTATATAGGGCCTACATATTTTTAAATATTTTAATGAAATAATACCACATATATGTATTTGTTGGGTCTGATTGCAGCTAGTAAATAAGAATTATTCAGTCTAATGTGTTGGATATTATTGCATTAGGTGCGTAGGGGCAAACACAGCTCCAGCTCTAAGTTATGCCCTAGTGGGGAACGGGAGCAGGTGTAGACAAATAGACATAATACTCTGGGCTGAGAACCATAAAGGAGGGATACCAGGGTGCTTTGGGAACACAGAGGAGGGCACCTCATCCGAAGGAGGGCATTGGGCGTCAGGGATGGTTTCCTGGAGGAGGCCACTTCTTAGAAAATCTGGATCGTACAGGATGAATAGGGGTCGGCTGCATAGGAGAGAGTTGGGAACCAGGGGAACTCTTGAAGTGTGTCCCAGGGAGAAGCAATGGCAGGCATAATATAGAGAGGTGAGGGAGAGTTGGTGGTGTTCTGGGTGGCAGGGAACGAGTCTGGAAGGGTAGGAAGGGCCGTCTGAGTCTTCCATGCCAAATTGTGGATCCCATTGTGTGCACTTAAGGGTTTAATCGAGGAGCGGTATGGAGAGATCAGCAGGTGGTTGGGGGGGCTCTCTCTGGCAGTGCATGAAGGCTGGTGAGAGGGAGATGGGACCTGAGGTGGGGAGGCAGGTAGTTTTCTGGTGTTTTGTTTTGTTTGTCCAGTGCCTGTTAGAGCCCACTGAAGGCCGACTGTATGCCAGGGTAACTAAGCAGTGGGATAACACGATGGGTAAGATACAGAGCAGATACCTGGGAATACAGACACACGCACACAACTCTGACCTGAAATGGGGGAGAGGCTAGACAGAGCGTAAGCACCCTGGCACTCCTAGGAAGAGGTGAGGACTTTGCACAGGGCAGTCATCAGGACATCATGGGGATGGTATGCCCCTACCCGCAAGTCAGCTGAGTTGGCCTGAGTTGGCCTGGTGATGGGTATTAAAGAGGGCACCTGACCAAATCTTTGTGTGACTTGGAGCTACCCAGCTGGGTGACTTAGAGCAAGTCCCTTAGGCCTTTTGGGCTTCAGTTTCCTCATAGGTAATGGGAAAGAGTTGACATTGACCATCTTTTTCTGAAGTTCTTTTGAACTTTGACATCTGTGATCTAGACAGTGGCTGTTGCTCTGGATGGTGAGGGGTGGATTTCAGTAGGCAGCAGTGGAACGGATCACACCTTCATTCCTTCAAGCAGAGGGAGCAGCAGAGGAAACATGCTCGGGCATGGATGAAGCGTGACAGAGGTGCTAAGCAGAGGGTGAGTGAGAACTGCGGGCTGAGGCAGGGGAGCCGTACTGTGTGTTGTGGCAGGTTCTGATAGACCTTCAGTGCTCAGCTAAGGAGCTTGGGTTTGGTTTTTTTCTCATTTTTGACAGTGGGGAGACACATGTATCCTTCCATATTTGGGGAAGGTCTTTCCTTCTCTTTTTTTCTTCCCTCCCTTCCTCCCCCCTCCCTTCCTTCTTTCTCTCTCTCTCCGCCTTCCGGTAAAGGAAGCAATGATGATTCTGCAGTTCTATCTTGGTTTCCCTTTCTCCTTTCCCAACTCATTCTTGAAATTTTAAACTAATGACTGTCAACTGCAGTGCAGTGGTTAAAGAGGCAGACAAGTCAGACGTGCCTAAGTAATTCCATAGGCTTATGTTTCGTCACATAGATTCTTACGAAGTTCTGAGATGCAGAACCACATGACCCACCACTCTGGTGCACTCAGCAGGACCAGTCCAGGTTTCTCGGGGAGTCCCCTTAGTCCTTTTCTCCCTCTCTGCTTCCTTAGACTGCTCTGTTCCAGAGTTCTGGGGGTCCTGGTCTGTTTTCAACTCATGAGCCACAGTTCCTTCCATTCAGAACTAAAGGAAACAAACCTCAGATTCTCACATCATTTTTCAGGCCAAATGGGGTGTGATCTTTTCGAAAGGAGGTGGGCAAGACAGATGACCGAGTGGAAGATTCCTGAAGAGAGGGGAGTGGGGCCTGACTCCAAAACCTCTCCCAGAAGCACTCATGTGTCATCATCTGTGCGGAATCATTGATGGGGTGCTCATTGCCCAAGAGCAGCTACTCCCTCTGCAGAGTAGTATTGAGCTTCTGAAGAGGGCCAGCTTCCCATTTGCTGTGTGACTGGGCATGCTGTTTAACCTCTCTGATGCTCTTCGTTTATAAAATGGAGATAATGATACCTACCCTATAAGGTTGCCGATGAGGTTGAAATAAGAGTCTACTTGACAAAGCACTTGGCGTATAGAATTACTCCAAAAATGGTAGTTCTCTTTTTCCATATGCTTTTACCTTAAGACCTTGCTGCCACTGTTCATTATTTATGGGTTTAATGAAGAATCTACCCAAATGTGTGTTCACATATAGTTTTACCTTATTTTTGCAGCCAACTGAGAAGGAAATTCTGTGTAAGCCCACGTCCGAGAAACAGGAAGTGACTGGCCCAGGGTCACTCAACTCACTCAGGCACAGAATTGGCATTAGAAGCCAAGTGCTCTAACTCTACATTCAGTACCCTTCCCACTAGGTCAGAGAGTGGCAGACTTTGTCAGAAGGACAAATGCACTCTGCCCCCTTCTTGCCTGTTTTTGTAAATAAAGTTTTTTTTGTTTTGTTTTGTTTTTTTTTTTTTTTTAGAGGGAGAGAGTTTAAGAGAGAGAGAGAGAGAACGTGGAGGGGCAGAGGACGAGGGAGAGAGAATCCTCAAGCAGACTCCCCACCGAGCACAGAGCCTGACTCAAGGCTCGATCCCACATCCCTGAGATCATGACCTGAGCCAAAATCAAGAGTCGGACACTTAACCGACTAAGCCACCCAGGTGCCCCACAAATAAAGTTTTATTGGGACACAGCCATGCCTGATTGTTTAGGTGTTGCCTGTGACTGCTTTCACACTATAATCACAGAGTTGAATAGTTGGGACACGGACTATATGGCCCAGATGGCCTAAATATAATTATCAGTTCTTTATGAAAAACGTTTGCTGACCCTTGTACTAGGTGATTTCAGGGGCTATGTGTAAGTTTATAATGTGTTGTAAGCCTTATGAATTAAATTTGCTTATTTCCTTAGTACTCATATAGGCATCAAAAACTAGGAAAAAATATAAATCTGTTTGACACATCCCATGAGATGGTATGGTACAAGTCCTGGAGTTAGACGGACATGGGTTTGAACCCCTGCTCCTCCATGTACAGCCTTGGATAAATTAAGCTTCAGTTTCATCTGTAAAATGAAGAGAATATAACCTACTTCAGTGGGTTATTGTGGGGGTTAAAGCCCTATAAAGTGCTTAGCTTATGGGGTGCAAAGGTTGGCTCTTAGCTCTGTTGTGGTGGAGACCTCGCATGCAGATGCTTGACATTGTTTTCCCAGCACGGTAAGGAACCGGCTGTGTGAAGGTCGGCCCCTCCAGGCTCCAGCGCAACTCCCATCCAGCAGGTGGATCCCTTTAGGATAGAAGCAGTTAGCTCTCAGGTCAATCCCAAGACTCCAGCCGGGTCAATTCTGTGAGTTTGTAGTCTTCACACTCTCCTGAGGAGGGATCAGAAACCACTTACCACAAAGGAGAGTGGTCAACAGGGGCTCGGTGCAGAACAGTGTTAATATTTGTCAGGGAGGCATTTGGCAGTATCAGTTATATTTTGAAAATGGCATTTCCCCATCAACACATAAATGTTACATAACCTTTGGTTTTTCCAAACATTTTGCTGTGCAGGATGGTCCCCCCTTTAACATTGGAGAATGTTGTACCAGTCTTTGCAGCCTTCTCATGTAGCACCTCGATGTTAACAGGAGACTGACTTGTGTTCGGTTACTTAGTGTAAGAAGTTAAAAGGTAAAGGAGGTGACAGTGTGTGTGCGAGCACTCTTGGCCCTGGAGGGGGTTCTAGGGTTCTTGCTCAACCCCACGGCAATGTGCCATGCCAGACTGCTCTTCCTAAAGTTCAAGTCCTGTTTAAAATCTGTTCACAGCTTCTCATTGCCTTTGAGGTATTATGCAGACACCTTAGCATGGTAATATAAGACCTTCCCTAGGACCTAGCTCACAGTTCTCACACTTTAGTGTGCATAGGTCCCCAGGTTAAGGGAGCGAGTGACTTGTTAAGATGAACATTCCGAGGCCCCCCCCAGGCCCCCGAACCCGTCCTATTCAGTAGGCCTGGGGTGACTCCCAGAAGCTTGCATTCCTAACGGGACTGACAGTGCTGAAGTGCTTGAAGCATCCCGTGTACTCCCCAGCTCCCAAAAGGTCAGTCCCCGCTTTTAAAATGCTGCCCCTCACCTGGCCAGTTCCTCTTCACTGGTTAAGACCTGTGGGCACTTCTCCTCCTCCAGCCTTTCTAGATATTCCCTCCTTCCCTCCCCTCCAGGTGTTCAATAACTGTGTAGCATTCTTGGCTGCCAGGGATGGGACAGAACCGTCGCCTTGTTCCTAAGGGAAAGAGTGGTTCTTCTTTCCAGCGGAGAACAGAAAAGGAACTCCCTTCAGGGGTTTCTAACAAAGTGGTATTTTTATCTTAACCAGGAAGGAGAATTTGCCTCCACAGTCTATTGGCCTGATTTCAGTACACTTGAAAAACAAAACAGCTTCATTGAGGTGTAAATACATACCATAAAATTGACTCCTTTTAAGTGTACAATTCAGTGATTGTTACTAGATTTATAGAATTATGCACAAATCATCACAATCGAGTTTTTTTGAAATTGAGGTATAATTAACATAAACCTTTATATTCATTTTAGGTATACAACATAATGATTTGATAATTTGTACGTATTGTAGAATGATTGCCACAATGCGCCTAGTTAACATCTGTCACCATACATTAGTGACATTTTTTTCCTTGCGTTGAGAACCTTTAAGATCTACTCTCTTAGCAACTTTCAAATATGCAATATATTATTATTAGCCATAGTCACCATGGTGTACCTCACATCCCCAGGACTTACTTATTTTTTAACTGGAAGTTTGTACCTTTTGACCCCCTTCATCCATTTTGCCCCCCAATCCAATTTAAGAACATTTCTATCACCCCATAAAGATTCCTCGTACCCATTTGCTCTTATCTCAATACACTTTTAACATTTAAAATAATTGAACAATTTAAAATCACCAGAAGTAGATAAAATTTCTCAGGCAGAAATAAAAATGAGATGCCAGTATGTAGGATAAGGATAATGCAAAAGTGTTAGGCATCAAAAGACAGGACTGGAGAACAGGATGCATTTTTTTTTTAAAGATTTTATTTATTTATTTTAGGGAGAGAGAACAAGCTGGGGAGAGGGGCAGAAGCAGAGGGAGAAGCAGACTCCCCGCTGAGCAGGGAGCCCAACATGGGGCTCAGGGCTCCATCCCAGGGTTCTGGGATCATGACCTGGGCCAAAGGCAGATGCTTAATCAACTGAGCCACCCAGGTGCCCCTAACAGGGCACATTTTGGTCAGCACTTGACGTGGCTCTTACACTGTGACATCATCAGAAGAGAGGTTCGAGGGCTGCATGAATTACCCCTGTCCAAATGAAGAATGTGTGCTGTTTGCAGGAAAGCAGATGTGTAGTGTACATGGATAAAGTTTTTTCCTTATTTTCTAGTTCATTCCCCAAGGCAGATGCTATTTATGCAATACGTTTAACTCCTGCTAGAGGAATAAACAAGCAATTGCATTTCTAAGCCATTAAGCAGTTGAATAAAAGGGACTGTCCCCATAGCTGAAGTCTCAAGTGGGACAAAGAGTCAAATGAAATCAGCCTCTTTTTAGGTGTCCCTGAATTTCAGATTTGTGTGTCTCTTCTTAGGAAGGCATGTGAGAGGGTGCCTGGGTGGCTCAGTCGGTTAAGTGTCTGCCTTTGGCTCAGGTCATGATCCCAGGGTCCTGGATAGAGTCCCGCATCGGGCTCCCTGCTCAGTTGGGAGTCTGCTTCTCCCTCTGTTACCCACCCCCCCCGCCGGCTCGGGCCCTCTCTCTCTCTCAAAAATAAATAAATAAAATCTTAAAAAAAAAAAAAGGAATGCATGTGAGAGAGAGGGGAAAGAATACAGGTGCGCTTGCAGGTTAGCAGACATCACCCGAGAGGGTTCTGCCAGTGGCTGGCAGTGTGACCTTGGGCAAGTTACTTAATCTGATTCTCTGTGAGCTTCAGTTTCTCATCAGCAAATGGGGATTCTAATGCCCACCTCACAGAGGTGCTGGGTGGGGCCTTGGAGAAGTGGCTCAAGCCGGGTAACCAAGGGCAAGGCACTTGGAGCCATAGTTTCCTGCTCCCACAGTGGGGCTGAGCGAAATAACACATGCTGTCTGGTTGGGGTAGATAGGGAATGTTCACAAAATGAGGATGACTACAATTTATTCATACACTTAATGCTCTTAGAAGCTTGAGCTGTTCACATTTCTAACAGTTTGCTAATTTAGTAATAATAGCATGTATGTGTGTGTGTGTGTGTGTGTGTGTGTGTGGTATTCCTTCCAGCTTTTCCAAATGGAAAACATTGAGATCCATGGAATTCTTTTTCATCAAACTTAAAGCACATCTACTCTAATTTCATAAATAGTTGAGATGACTTTACTAAGACATGAGGCTCCATAAATCAAAATGTATCTAATTATATTTGGCATTTAAAAAAGTAAAGCTACTATCTTAGAAAAAATCATTTTCTTCTTCTAAAGGCTTACCTGTTTTTTACCTCCCTTTGTAGTTTGCAGAGGAGGAGGTTACATTTGAATTTAAGTAAGGGTCCCCCCTTTAGATATACACAAGACCAGTCCCACTTGGGGTCTGCATGCCTGGGGAAGCAGTTTTCACGGGACAGGCGATTAGGCTCCCCTCAGGGACATGTGACATGCTTAAATGAACTCCTGTCCCTTTATTAAAGACCACAAAGCATTCCATTTCAATTGTGGCAATGTGGAGACAGTTGTCCTTTCTGTAATTATTTCAAGAGCAAACACAAGGCTTTGGGGGAACAATTTAAAACGGCATTGTCCAACCAAACCAGCCCTCCCTCTGCCTCATCCACGATTCCCCGTCTCTGTTCCCCTCACTTTCCCCTTCTTTTACTTCCACATTTCTGTCATCAGTTAGTCCTGTCAAATCTAGCTCCAGAACATGGCTCCTTACTGTAGGCTGGCTCCTTCTCTCCATCCACACCACCGTCCTCTCATGCCCTCCCTTCTTGGACAGCATCCTAACTGGTCTGCCTGCTCCCTCTGCCTTCGGCAGCCCACTCCACTCTGCAGCCCTCATACTCATTCACAAACATTAATACGTGTTACCAACCTGCTTAAAACTTCCGTGACTTTCTAGAATGTTTAGAATACAGTGCATGCTCCTTCCTGTGGTCTGTGTGGTCAGGCTTCTGCCTTCCTCTGGCTCACCTGCTGTTCTACCCACTCTAGTTTCCAGTAGATCTCCTGAACATGCCCCGTTCTTTCCCACCATGGTGCTCTTGCATGTTTCTCCAGCCTGGCAGGCTTCAACCAGCCCTTCACATGACCGGCTCCTTCTTACTTTCCATCCTCACTTTAAAGATCACGTTCCAAGTGCGGCTTTCCTGTGGTTCTGTCTTCAAAGCAGACTTTCTCTTTCTCTGTTACGCATCCTGAGTATTTCCTATTTGATATGATCACAGTCTGTATTATCTTGTTTATTTTCTTCTGTGTCATCTGTCTCCATCAGGTTTCAGCACCGGAAGCAGAAACTGCTGTGGGTCATTTAAGTAACATGAGTTTAAGAAGGGAAGTTTGTGTTTATAAACTGCGCAGAGGGACTGAAGGAGCAGCTCTAGGCTGAGCCTCCAGGAATGACCTTCAGTCCCATCCAGAGCTGACTCACTAGGGGAGGTGCTCATACTCCTTGGCTGACGATTCTAGAGCTAAATGTTCATGGCACTTTGAAGTAGCTGTCATTCAGGGATCAAGAAGTCAGAATCCAGAAGCTTTGATTGCCACTGCTTTTTATACACAGGAAGCTGGAAAATGGACGCTGGAGCATTGCTTTTGAAACTACCTCAGCTTCTAGGGTGCCTGGATAGCTCAGTTGGTTGAGTGTCCGACTCTTGATCTCAGGGTCGTGAGTTCAAGCCCTGCAATGGGCTGTGCACTGGATGTGGAGCCTACTAAAAAAAAAAGGTATATAAACTACCTCAGCTTCCTCACTTGTGTTTGACAGCAGAAAAGGTCAGAAAGGGGCAGGAAAATGGCCTCAGCCTTCTGGCTCCTGTACAGGTATATCTTAGTTAGTACAGCTTAATTTTCACCCAGAATCGGTTCACTTCCTCTGTAGCTGCAAATCTACAAGGCTCTCAGGAGCTCCTCTCTGTAAAGTGTATTGAGGTTCCTCGAATGTCTGTTATGACCCAGGCAAAACTCTGTTACGATTGGTTTCTTCTGTTGTCTCTAGCTGCTTCTCAGCCTCTTAATTTTTCTTTTTTTTTAAAGATTTAAAAAAAAAATTTATTCATTTGAGACAGAGAGAGAGAGAGAGCATGAGCAGGGGCAGAGGCAGAGGGAGAGGGAGAAGCAGGCTCCCTGCTGAGTCAGGAGCCCGATGAGGGACTCGATCCCAGGACCCTGGGATCATGACCTGAGCCAAAGGCAGACGCTTAACCATCTGAGCCACCCAGGCGCCCCATCAGCCTGTTAATTTTGGCAGTTTTTTGGTTCCAGATTGGCTGCACATTTTTGCCAGTTTTCACTATAGATAGCTCTCTCTTAATTAAAAAATGATTTAAAGAGACCTTTAGAGTTTAGAGGTGTATTATTCTGATGTAAATGCCGAGGTTCTTTAGCTTCCCCTCCAAGTATTTGGAGCAATGAGTAAACAGCTAAGAAATGGTAATGAAACAGCTTCAGGTGGCAGCAAATTAGGCAGACCTTTAATATTCTCATTGTAATAAAGTCCATTTTCTAATGTACATTGGTGTGTAAGTCAGTGGCTATATACCTTAGTTGTCATTAGGAGAATCAGAAAAATAACTGAATATTATGGCTAAAATTTAGATGTGCCCTAACCTTGTAAGATTCCTTAGCAAAACAGAATTCTTATTATAAGCAAGTTCTAAGTATTAGAATATGCTTGGAGGGGATAAAGAGTGAGAAGCTTAAAAGTTGCCTAGGCCAAATTTGGGACAATTTGAGCAGAAAAATAATTAAGGGCAGTGATGTGTACAGTTCATTTTAAATAATAAGACTCCATGAGCCCATATTAATGATAACTAACTAGATAGATAAATGGGGGATATGGGAGGGCTTTCACTTTCAGTAAAAGGAGGGAGTGCTGGAGTTGGAAAATCAATCTGTAGCCATCATAGTAAAGATTGAGTCAGGCAGCTGTCACCATAGGTGCTGAATCTAGGGGTAAATAGATTTTATGTGGTAAAAAGACTACGTAAATATTCTCTAGAATATTTTGGTCTTTTTTTTTTTTTAAGATTTATTTTAGAGAGAGAGAGCCAGCGCAAGCATGAGTGGGGGGAGGGACAGAGAGAGAGAGAGAGTATCAGGCAGTCTCCTCCCCTGAGCCCGGAGCCCAATCCAGGGCTTGATCTCACAATCCTGAGAGATCATGACCTGAACTGAAAACCAAGAGTTGAATGCTCAACCGACTGAGCCACCCAGGCGCCCCTATTTACATGGTCTTACACTGTCTCACCACAAACTCATTAATTGCAAGACAAAATAGTAACTGTGCGGTGGAGAAATCAAACACCTTGGCTGGGTGATCAAAATTACTATCACCAGTGATGGCAGATGAACGAACATCTTTGCCTCTGGTTATAAATGACCTGACAAGGACACAGTGTCCCTTCTGTAGTAGCCTAACCTGGATCTAATTGTGGGGAAACATCAGAGAAACTTTATCCTTTTATTTTTATTTTTTAAAAAAGATTTTATTTATTCGTTTGACACAGAGAGAGAGAGCACAAGCAGGGGGAGCAGCAGAGGGAGAGGGGAGCCCGATGTGGGGCTCAATCCCAGGACCCTGGGATCTTGACCTGAGCAGACCCTTAATTGACTGAGCCACCCAGGGGCCCCTCAGAGAAACTTTAAATAAGGAAGATTCTATTTACAAAAAAAAAAAAAGGAGAGGAGAGCTGTACTCCAAAAATAGCAATGTCATAGAAGACAAAGACTATGAGAATGTTCCAGATTAAAGGGGGTGAACGAGACATGACTGTTGGATAGACCCTATACTGTAGGGGAAACATGCCAAAAATGAAAATTGTTGGGTCAGTTGACAAAATTGGAATATGGACAGTAGTTTCAGGTAGTTAAATTTATTGAAGTGGATAACTGTATGGTGGTTACATAAGGATTATCCTTATTTTTAGGAGATACACCCTAAAGTATTTACAGGCAATGGGCCACAATATATGTAATTTACTCTCAAATGGTTCAGAAAAAATAGTAGCTAAGCTGCTAGGTAGAAAGAAGAAGGGAGGTGGGAGGAGAGGGGAGGGAGAGTAGATTATAAAGCAAACAGGGCAAAGTGTAAATAATAGAGGAATCTGGATAAATGGCACCCAGGTGTTCTTTTTACTATTCATATTCTGGTAACTGCTTTAAGTTTAAAATTATTTCTAAATAAAGAGTTTTAAAAAAAGTTATCTAGGGACTGAAAGTGCTGTTTATTTATCCTGGACATGGAGGCAATGGGTTATGAAACAAATTCAGCTAAAATGTCATGTTACTTTACTGTGCAGGAGTTTTTTTCTAGGTATGTTGAAACTGCTTATCTTGAAGTAATACTTTAACCTTTTTTTATATTGTTCTAATTGTTCATTCTTTTTTACATTATACAAATAATGCATAAAAACATTCTTGTTACAAAAGATCTAAATGATGCGGAAGTCAAAACGTGATCTTTCCTTTACCATTCTCGCCCTTCTCCTTCTCAGAAGAAATCAGCATTAGGGTTTTTATAAGTATATACTATACACCTTTCCTGGGATTAGGCTTTTCATTTAATATATCTTAGTGATATTTCCACTGTTTGCTTTATTCTTTATATAATGACTGAAGGGAATTGGGTAATGTAACTGTACCATTATTTATTTACTATTTCTGTATACAAGATCATTTAGGTACTTTCTAATTTTTTCCCGATATAATATGTTCCATAATAGATGGACCCTTGTGCATGTGTATAGATATTGTAATAGCACAGAATCCTAGAAGTAGTATTGCTGTGTCAATGTATATGTATTTAATTTTTAAAATAGATACTGTAAGGCTGACTTCTAAATAGACTGTAGCAAAGATATATGTTCACTTTCCAGCATCTCTGCCAAGTGTTGATATTATCAATCTTTTACATTTTTGTCAGTCATATGGACAAAATGCTACTACTTTTTAGGTGCATTTTTTTTTTTTTTAAAGTAGACTCCACACCCAGGATGGAGCCCAACATGGGGCTTGAACTTAGGACCCTGAGCTCAAGATCTGAGCTGAGATCAAGAGTCGGGCACTTAACCAGTTGACTGAGCCACCCAGGGGCCCCTTTTAGGTGCATATTTCCAAGTTTATTGGCTGTTGGATTTCTTCTTCAGTGAACTGTATTTTCACACCCTTTATTGAGCTTTTTGGTTGTTTGTCTCTTTCTTATTGTTTTGTAAGAGTTCTTTATTTATTATGGATAGTAATTTTTTGTCTGGTAAGTCTTAAATATTTTCTCCTAGCCATATGCTTGTTTTGGAAGTTTAAAAATTTCAGGTAGCCAAATCTTTCACTCTCTTCATTATGGTTTCTGGGTTTTTGTCTTAGAAAGATTGTTCTTATTTCCAGATTATAAAAAAATAGTCTCGGGGCACCTGGATGGCTCAGTTGTTAAGCATCTGCCTCTGGCTCAGGTCATGATCCCAGGGTCCTGGGATTGAGCCCCGCATCGGGCTCCCTGCTGAGCGGCAGGCCTGCTTCTCCCTCTCCCACTCCCCCTGCTTGTATTCCTTCTCTCCCTGTCTCCCTCTCTGTCAAATAAATAAAATTTTTAAAAAGAATATATTTTCCATACATTTATCTCTCTTGTGTGTGTGTGTGTGTGTATACTTAATCTATATCAAAATTTGTGTATGGGTTTAATTTTATTTTTGTCCCAACAGAAAACCAATAAACTTGGCATCATTTATTAAGTAATTTATTCTTATTTCTCCAATTGAAAAATGTAACTGAATCATAAAATAAATTCCTATATGTACAGGAATTTGTGTTTGTATTCTTTATTCTCTCTCTCTCTCTCTCTATATATATAATGTGGCACAGGAACATATATATGTATATTCCTGTGCCAATTCCACAGCTTTAATTTGTCCAGGAAAATCCCGTTTTCCTTTAGAACTACTTATCAGGTTTCTTGGCATGATGGATAGGAGCCCAATCTATGGAGTCAGGCCTGTGTATAAACCATTTATTAGCTCTGAGATGATAATTACACTTCTTTTAGAGCAATGCTATCTGGTTTATATGAGACAATATATTAAAAAGCAAAGTATAATGCTTGGTGTATAAACATGCTAAATATTTTACATATTCTCATAGTGACAGAGATTTGATGTGTTCAATAACAGTTTTGTACCTTATTAATCAGAATAGCCCAGGGGCGCCTGGGTGGCTCAGTCAGTTAAGCATCTGCCTTTGGCTTGGGTCATGATCCCCAGGGTCCTGGGATCGAGTCCTGCATCGGGTTCGCTGCTCAGCAGGGAGTCTGCTTCTCCCTGTCCTTCTGTCTCTAGCTTGTTCTCTCTCAAATAAATAAATAAAATCTTAAAAAAAAAAGAATAGCTATTACATTGACTTAACTGGTGTGTATATATATATACACATACGGATGAACAAAATTTCTATCTACAGTGATGCTCGAGGTGTAACCAAATGCATTTGTTCATTCCTGGATCCACTCATTTGTTTCTTTATTCTTTCATGTAGTTGTGTTGGTGCAGCTGCCATGTGTAGGCATTGTGCTTTCTTGGTGCTCTGGGTATGCCTCCTGGAACTCAGACACAGAACAAAATAACCATGTACCTAAGTCTGCAAGTGACATACATGGTGGGAGGAGAATTTGTATCTCCATAGCTCTGGTTGGGTTTGGTGAGGGTCATTTTGTCAAATGGCACAGTTTGTTGAATTTACAAAATTTGTCAGAAGCAGTTTTAAAGGTTTTTTTTTAAGGATTTATTCATTTATTAATTTGCGAGAGAGTGAGCAAGAGAAGAGAGCACGAGGTGGGGGGGAAGAGGCAGAGGGAGAAGCAGATTCCCCGTGAGCAGGGAGCCCACGGGGGGGGGGTGGTTAGGGGGGTGGGGGGGCAGGTTTGGCACGGAGCTCGATCCCAGGACCCAGAGATCATGACCTGAGCCGAAGGCAGATGTTTAATCGACTGAGCCACCCAGGTGCCCAGTGTTAAAGGTTTTTTTTTTTTTTAAAGATTTATTTATTTATTTATTTGACAGAGACACAGCAAGAGAGGGAACACAAGCAGGGGGAGTGGGAGAGGGAGAAGCAGGCTTCCCGCTGAGCAGGGAGCCCAATGTGGGGCTCGATCCCAGGACCCTGGGATCATGACCCAAGCCAAAGGCAGATGCTTAATAACTGAGCCACCGAGGCGCCCCAGTGTTAAAGGTTTTAATGACAGTGAATAAAATCACAGATTCTGAAGTTGAACTTTGAATTCAAATCCCAGATCTGTCACTTAGATGCTTTGTGGCCTTGGGCAAGTTATATAACCTCTCTGTGTCCATGTTCATCATTTGTAAAGTGGAGGTTAATACTAAGCCACTTCAGAGGGTTGTTCAGAAGAACAAATGAGTTAATACATGTAAAAGCTTTTAGAACAGTGCCTGGCACATATGGAGTGTTGCAGAACTGACACCATTATTATGATACCCTTCTTATGATATCAGCATCCAGATTTTTAACACTTCATATGAAAATTTTTTATATTAGCTTTTTTCCAAATTCTTTTAAAAACCATCTTTATGGAGGTATAATTTGCATGCACTAAAATGCATCCATATTAAATGTACAAGTTAAATTTCATAATTGTGTATACCCATTTAACCACCGCTATAATTGAGATCTTGAACATTTGCCTCAGCCCCAAATGCATCTGCTCCATGGTACCCCTTTGCAGGTATTTCAAATTCTTTTTTAATGCATTAGTTTTTTTTTTTTTTTAAAGATTTTATTTATTTGACAGAGAGAGACACAGCGAGAGAGGGAACACAAGCAGGGGGAGTGGGAGAGGGAGAAACAGGCTTCCTGCTGAGCAGGGAGCCTGATGCGGGGCTCGATCCAGGACCCTGGGATCTTGACCTGAGCCGAAGGCAGATGCTTAACGACTGAGCCACCCAGGCGCCCCTTTAATGCATTAGTTTTACCAGATTTTTAGTTTTTGTCTTTTACATGTTTAGAATTTTAAATTCTTAAAATTTTTTTTGATGTATAACATATTCAATACTAATTATATGATCTACTCTACTAATTCCTTCTGGCAGCCTCTCCTTTCTGCTGGTTTTGAGTAAGTTTCCATATTTAATTGCTTCCTCTTTTTTTTAAGATTTTATTTATTTGAGAGAGAGAGCATGTGAGAGAGAGAGCGCACGAGCAGGAGGGAGGGGTGGAGGGAGAGGGAGAAGCAGACTTCCCACTGAGCAGGGAGCCCAATGCAGGACTCGATCCCGGGACCCTGGGATCATAACCTGAACTGAAGGTAGATGTTTAACCGACTGAGCACCCCAGGCACCCTTCAGTTGCTTCTTGTTAGAAACCAACATGTCAGCGTTTCACTTATGATGGGATTGATACAGTTAATGTCTTATAATATAAAGTTTATTTCTCTACATTATTCAAATGTGTAGGTAGGCATTTAGCTTCTTGCTAAAAATTTCTTTCTTTTTTTAAAAGATTTTATTTGTTTATTTGTCAGATAGAGAGAGAGAGCAAGAGAGCACAAGCAGGGGGAGCAGCAGGCAGAGGGAGAAGCAGGCTCCCCACTGAGCAAGGAGTCCCATTCGGGACTCAGACCTAGGATGCTGGGATCATGACCTGAGCTGAAGGCAGATGCTTAACCGACTGAGCCACCCAGGCCCTGAAGGAGAATTTAGTCTTGAGAGAAATGAGTAAGTTGGAGTCTTAGCCTTTTCTCCCTTAGAATGCCCCCAAAGCACAGATTACAGTTTTCAGCATCTCTGCTTTGCTAGTACCTATAATTTTCATGAGGGTAGATACCCTGGGAGGCAAAGTACTGTCTGAGTGGTCCAATATTTGGACACATAACTTTTCTCTGCAGTATTAACAACAAAAGTAATAATTTAATGAGAGGTGACATTATTGAGTACTTATAGACCAGATACCAAGCTAAACCTTTCATACATCTTGTGTAATTCTTCAACCCCACAAGTTTGGTACTGTTGCTGTTCCCATTTTACAATGATGAATATGAATCTTAGAGACTCGTAAGTAACTTCCACAAGGACACGCATAGTTAATAAATGATGGAGATGATGGTGGGACTCTACAGCCCATGCTCTGAGCATTATTTCCCTCTTGAATTTAAAGCTTGAAGGCTGTGGGCTTTTGGTAAATAATCCCTATATTTTATAGATTTTTTCACATCTATTTCTTACTCTATCCTCAAAACATCCAGGGGAATAGGGAAGGAAATTTGATGTTTTATCCATTTGTGTCAGTATAAGCAAACTTCTTTGGTAAAAGGCCAGATAGTATTTTCAGCTTGGTAGATTATTTGGTCTCACTTGCAGCCACTAAACTGTGTAGTTGTAAAAGGAAAGCAGCCATAGACAATATGTAAATGATTGAGTGTGGTAGTGTTCCCATAAAACTTTATTTACAAAAATAGGCAACAGGGTGGATTTGGTGCATGGGTTTGCTGTGGTGGACTGATCTATTTGGGAACACCAGGACATATCAACCAGAGGGAGGTAGAACCAGGATTCTTAGTGCCAAGTGTTGTGCCCTATCCACTCCCCAACTGTCCAAGCGGTAGCACACATGTGGTACCACTCACCAGTGCCTTTAGGAGTGCAAGTCCCAACAATAATAGGGCAAGAACTAATGTTTTGTACTCAGTATTTGCTCTACGTGCTTTTCAGTATGTCCTTTAATCCATGGACAATCTACTGAGATGGGAAACTGAGGCACAGAGAAGGACAGTAGCTCACCCAAGGTCACAGAGCTAGTGACTGGTGAAACTGGGATTGGAACCCACTTGAGCTCAAGTCTTCCTTTCCTATCTCTCCTGAACTTTGGGTTTTCTCAATCTGAGGTCTCCTTTGAAGCTGTATTCTTCAGGAACTGCCTCTTCTGAGCACTCATATTAAGTGACAAAAATCGGTGGTCTATTTTTAAGGCATTACTTTGGAGCGAGCTACCAAAGGGAATGCTAACTCTTCCATTTTTCTGTAATGGCTGGAAAATTTGAGGGTCCGGCAAGATGATGCAAGAGGTTTCATTTTGCTCATCCTTAGGCTGCACAGGAGACTTTCAGCTGTAGGAACACTTTATCTATTTATTTATTAAAAGATTTTATTTATTTATTTGACACAGAGAGAGGCAGCGAGAGAGGGAACACAAGCAGGGGGGCAGCAGAGGGAGAGAGAGAAGCAGGCTCCCTGCTGAGCAGAGAGCCCGATGCGGGACTCGGTCCCAGGACCCCGGGATCATGACCTGAGCCGAAGGCAGCCGCTTAATGACTGAGCCACCCAGGAACCCCTGTAAGAACACTTTAATGATAACAGAAAAAATTGTTCATTATTATTTGCTGTGCTAACACGGTGTTAGGTGCATTAAATACGTTATCTCGGTTAAACCTCACAATGCTATAAATTAAGTGGTATTAAAACAGTTGCACAGGTGGAGAAACTGAGGCACAGCTATGGGATATTGGATATTTTAATTAAATCTCTGAGTCTTGGTTTCTAATTTGGTAATAATAATAGGGTCACTATGAAGATTAAATGAGTTAATACATGTTAAGGATTGGCACTCAGTGGTGTTACCTGTTACTATTATTATGAGAACATAGTAGTAGTAGTAATAGTAGAGGTGAAAAGCTCACTTTTTATGATTGTGAATTAGAAAAAAGCATCCAAGAGTCCAGTATAGTGTCTGGATGTTGTTCAATGGACTTGGTTAATTATTTATTCATAGGAAGAGGCTATAAGCTGTGTTTCTTTTCATTTTAAAATACCTCTACTAGTGATTTCAAAATTTCAAGTTTCAAAATTAAATTGTTTAAAATGTTAAAACTCAGCCTATTGGTTCTGTTTGTTGCTGTTTGTTTGTTTTGTGTAAAATTATTCCCTTGCAAAAATGGCACATCCTAGATATTGTTCTGTTTGCAATAGATTAAGTAGGGTTGGCACCAGAGGACTGGAGTGCCTGACATGTTAAGTGGTTGGCGAGGTTCATTTTACCACCATAAAAATAGTAGCTGAGGACTATATGCAGGTGAGTAAAATAATTTAGTCATTTATGTTAAACGAATTCAATAATACACAATTGTAAAAAACATTTTGCATATGTCCTCTTTTTTAAAAAAGGAGTTTACTTATTTTAGAGAGAGAGCACGCATGCATGTGCACACCGGTGAGGGGTGTGGCGGGGGGTTGGAGGGGCAGAGGAAGAGGGAGAGAGAGAATCTCAAGCAGACTCCCTGCTGAGTGCGGAGCCTGAGGTGGGGCTTGATCTCACCAGCCTGAGATCATGAGCTGAAATCAAGAGTCGTATGCTCAGCCCACTGAGCCACCCAGGCACCCCTGCATATGTACTCTTAATTACACACCAGACATCACTATGCACATATTGCATTTGTTTTGTACCTATTCCTCTGTGAGATTATATCCAAAGCCATGTGTACTCTATTATATAATGGTAATTTACAGGATTTGTTCATTGTTAACCTTGACTATACACAATTTTTCTTTTAAATGCTTACCCTAGAGCTTAATCCCTGCCATAGCTGCAACTCAGCTTTATATTTATAATGAAATGCAGAAAGAGAAATTCTTTTCCCCCTTTGTAAAGTTAACAGTTTCTTTTTTCTTTCTTTCTTTCTTTTTCTTCCTTTCTTCCTTTCTTCCTTTCTTTCTTTCTTTCTTTCTTTCTTTCTTTCTTTCTTTCTTTCTTTCTTTCTCTTTCTTTCTTTCTTTCTTTCTTTCTTTCTTTCTTTCTTTCTTTCTTTCTTTCTTTCTTTCTTTCTTTCTTTCTTTCTTTCTTTCTTTCTTTCTTTCCTTTCTCTCTCTCTCTCTCTCCCTTTCTTTCTTTTCTTTTCTTTTTTTTTTTTGTACCACGCTCATCTATGTGTTAGGAACTAAAGCAACGCCTTGCAAGTCAGTGGTTGTGAGAGTGACATCTGGTGGTTTCTTTTTAATTCTCTTGGTTTCTCTGTGCTTGAGTAGAAGTTCTCGGCAATTCCAGAGAATCATTGTGTGAGCTGCTTTGCTTGATACTTAACACACTAAGTAGCTTCTTCTTTTTTTTTTTTTTTTAAGATTTTATTTATTTGTTCGACAGAGAGAGAGAGCGAGAGAGCACAAGCAGGGGGAGCGGCAGGCAGAGGCAGAGGGAGAGGGAGAAGCAGGCTTCCCGTGGAGCAGGGAGCCCGATACCGGGCTCGATCTGAGGACCCTGGGATCATAACCTGAGCCTAAGGCAGGCGCTTAACTGACTGAGCCACGCAGGTGACCCCACACTAGGTAGCTTTTGAGGATCAAGTTAGTACCACTGATTTGGCTCAAACTCTGAAAAGCCCAGCATTCCTTCTAGATGCAGTCCTTCTGAATGCCAGCCTTCCCTGAGGGATTTTCTTTTAGCATGTGTAATGGACAAACAGCTGCCTTATTGGGGGGGGGATTTCTGTTTAGTTCGGAGAACTTAGGATTTTGAGTAAGGGGTGATAACTGTGCCATCCTCTCTGCCTTACTCATGAGGAGGCTTGAACCCTGAGAGGTTGGGTGTATTGGCCAAAGTTACATTGTTGGTCAAGGTCACTTTGCTCCCCTGTGAGCTGAGGTCCTGGGCTCTGTGCCCGTAAGTTATGTTTATCATGCTGGGTAACACACTGACATTAAAGTTTGTGAGGTGAAGGCATTTTAAGATGGGAGAATTAAAGGCTGTTAACATTTTTGAGCACCTATTTGCTATAAATATTCCCCCATTCAGTTTTTTTGTCTCTCTTCCAAAAGAGGATGCAGAATCTTTAGTGTGAAAGAGTTATCGAGGAAATCCAGTGAGGGATCCCAGGTCTGTCTTTATGAGTCCACTGATTCATCCCATTTCTGAGCGCTTAGTATCTTATGGCATTGTATTTATTGATTCTGTTTTGAGTCAGACCTGTTGACATGCATTATCTCACTAGCATCCTTGCAACAATCCAGGGAGGTGGTTGGAATCCCCATTCTATAGGTGGGGAAGTGGAGCATTATAAGGGTGAGAACCCTCCAGAGTCAGGGATAGAGCTGAGATTCCGACCCAGGCAGGTCTAAATATAACTTCCAGGCCTAAACCACTTTAATGCTTGAGTGAATCATTGAATAAAACCTCACTTGCCAGCATGTAATGGTTGCTTAGTAAATATGTGCTCAATTTATTTTTGTGTTCAAAGTAATCCTTTCTATATCTCCAATTTTCACTATCAGATCTGTGATTTTTGGTAAATGTGAAACTTAGAACTTGTGGGGTAATATTAGAGTACTTTTCTGGCATGAGAGGAACTAGAGAACTATATTAATGCTGTACTTCGAGAGTGTGTGAAATTATTTTCAATCTCAAGTGATGAGTGTTTAAAATGAAAACTTTTTTTTTAAAGATTTTATTTATTTACTTGTCAGAGAGAGAGAGAGCGCACAAGCAGCGGGAAGTGGCAGGCAGAGAGAGAAGCAGGCTCCCCGCTGAGCAAGGAGCCCCGATATGGGGCTTGATCTCAGCACCCTGGGATCATGACCTGAGCAGAAGGCAGCTGCTTAATTGACTGAGCCACCTTCTAAGGCACATTTTTTTTCTTCTGGCAGCTGACTTACTGTTTGTATTATTGGAATTTAAAAAAACTCTATTTTTTTTTTAAAGATTTCATTTATTTATTTGAGAGAGAGAATGAGAGAGAGAGCACATGAGAGGGGGGAGGGTCAGAGGGAAAAGCAGACTCCCTGCCGAGCAGGGAGCCCGATGCGGGACTCGATCCCGGGACTCTAGGATCATGACCTGAGCCGAAGGCAGTCGCTTAACCAACTGAGCCACCCAGGTGCCCCAAAAAACTCTATTTTAAAAAAAAGTTTATTTATTGGGGCGCCTGGGTGGCTCAGTCGTTAAGCGTCTGCCTTCGGCTCAGGTCATGGTCCCAGGGTCCTGGGATCGAGCCCCACATCGGGCTCCCTGATCAGCAGGAAGCCTGTTTCTCCCTCTCCCACTCCCCCTGCTTGTGTTCCCTCTCTCTTGCTCTCTCTCTGTCAAATAAATAAAATCTTTAATAAACAAAAACGAACAAACAAAAAAGTTTATTTAAGTAATCTCTACATCCAGCATGGGGCTCAAACTTATGACCCTGAGATCAAGACTTGCATGCTCTTCCAACTGAGCCAGCCAGGTGCCCCTAAAAAGCTCTATTTTTGAATAATGTTTGAAAACCTCCAGTTTTTTACTTTGTGTATCCCCTCAAAATCAGGTTTTACAAGCCTTCTGGGCAGATTCAGAAGGTGGACTATCATGTTTTTTTCTTTTTTATCTGCTACGTTTGAGAATTATGTTCATAGTCTGATCTTTTTAAACCTTGGGAGGGTCACAGTTTGTTCACTGCAAAGGCCAAGTGGGAACTCGGAATGTGAGTGTATCTAGTGTATGGGCCCCAGTTGCTTTCCTTCCCTTTGATTAAGAGCCCTGTGGGTCAGTTAAGTTTTCACAGACAACTTGCTTTGATGTTAATCCTCTAATAGGAGTGTGAGTGGTGTTTGCACCCTTCCGACCCAGTAATGGGGATGCTGAAGCTGGGCTCTATATTTGGCTTCAGTGGGTTTCAGGGCCTTGCTGCTCCCTCATACAATATGAAATATAAAAAAAATGTAGCGTTGCATGTAAGACACAGCTAGTGGTAACCCTCCGGATGCAGGTGGGGAGTTTATATGCTCCACAAGGCCATGGGCTCCTTCTTGAGCTTGACAAAAAGATTACAGAGAAATGGATGGCAGGTGTGAGCATAATGACTCTGGAGAGGTGAGCTCCAGGTGCATATATTTTTTGAAAAGTTCTTTGCCCAGTCTTTCTTCTGAAAGTCACTTCATGAGGGGCGCCTGGGTGGCTCAGTTGGTTAAGCGACTGCCTTCGGCTCAGGTCATGATCCTGGAGTCTCGGGATTGAGTCCCGCGTTGGGCTCCCTGCTCAGCGGGGAGTCTGCTTCTCCCTCTGACCCTCCCCCGTCTCATGCTCTCTCTCTCTGTCTCAATCTCTCTCTCAAATAAATAAAATCTTAAAAAAAAATAAAAGTCACTTCATGGACATACAATAAAGATGTCTTTTAAATGAATTAACCCTGGTTTAGAAAAATCAATACTTTGTTGACGTTATAGTGGGGAATGATGTCACGTAAGTTTATATATTTCTCTCTTAACTAGCAATGTGCCCCTTCTTCTTATGTGTGAAAAGATTTACATCTAATATCTGAAAGATCCTCCTGGTATGTCACTGTGATAAACTATAACAGCTGATGTCAGTCTGGTTTCCCATTTTGAACATCTTTTTTAAAATTAAGTTACATTTTATTTTAATTCCATTACAGTTAACATACAGTGTTATATTAGGTGCACAATATAGGTGTACAATATAGTGGTTCAGCAACCATTTTGAACGTCTTGGTTCACCAGGGGTGAATGTCATGCAGAGGAATGTTTGCAGTCCTTAGGACCCCAACACCCATGGCTGTTAATCCCCACCCTCGTCCCCGAAGAGGTTTGGGCATCCTCTTCATGTCTCATGTCCTGGGAATGGTCCAGACGTGCCCCAGAGCCAGGGGTAGAATCCATGACTTGTCAGAGTTCTTGGCAGCACTAGGGTTCTTTTAGTCCATGGTACCAAACATACAGCTTCATTGGTCAATAGAATGGAATGTTGGGTGAAAGCTCCAGGGAGGAGGGTCTGGGGCTATGGGGTGGGGGTCTTGCACTGAGGAGGAAGGTGTCTACAGAGCCCCATCAAACCTTGTCATCCTAAAGAACAACAGTTCAATGAGTACATGGTAGCATCAGCTCCTAGACCCAGGAAGTCATCCATATGAGAGAGGGAAAAATGGAGGCGGAGGCAGAGGAGGAGGAGGAAGAAGAGGAGGAGGTAAGGGAGAAAGGAAGAGGCCTAGGGAAGTGATTCAGCCTTTTGGATTTGTGGTAGCTAGCTTTAATTTTCATCATGTTTCTTCCTACTTTTTCTTGGAGTAACATTTGCCACATAGTCCTTTTCATATTGCAAAATAAAATTCAGATGGAGAGGCTTGAAAAGTTGTAAATCCATTGGGTCTCTTTGGAAGTTAATACAGAGTATTCATTCATTCATTCATTCATTCATTCATTCATTCATTTATGAGAGAGCGTGCTTGTGCCTGTGTGGGGGGTGGAGGAGGGGCAGAGGGAGAGGGAGAGAGAGAATCCCAAGCAGTCTCCATGCTCAGTGCAGAGCCAAGGTGGGCCTCGATCTCACGACCCTGAGATCATGACCTGAGCTGCAATCAAGAGTCGGACACTTAACCAACTGAGCCACCCAGGTGCCTCAATACAGAGTATTTAAATTACTACTGGTAATAGCATATTTGTTATTTTTATTCTTCGCCGTGCCCCACTAGGGATTAACAGAATGTAAACCTTTTCATCAGTGGTATCTTAAGATTCTTAGATATTTGTTAAGAACTTAGGGTCACTTAAATGCACCTGCATGCATTTGTGCCACTCAGAATATGACAGATGTAACAAATTAAGATGAAAATTGCTTAAAAAGCCTTATAGTTAATGCAGCACCCCCATCCCCCTTCCTCACTTCTGTGTCTCTTCCCATAACCAGGGTCCTCTATCCATCTGGGGGCGGGGGGAGGTTTCAGGCTCCCCACCCAGCAGGAGCAGGCCCTGGAGTGCCAGCCTTGCATCCAGAAGGTCCTCCAGGGACTCTTTCACATACAGGGTTAGCCCATTTGCTAAACTGCAAACTAAAACCGCTCAAGGTAAGGACCTTTCCTCTTAAGACAAGGGTACTCAGCCAGCCAGTCAGCAACGATTATTTGCTGAGTCTGTGAAGTGCAAAATACTATGCTGGGTTATAAAGTGGGTTCAAAAGGTGTACAATGGCCCTTGAGTCCAGCCAGGGAGTCAAGATAGGCTCTGGAAGAAGGTACCATTTTGAGGCAATGCATGATTAGGAGCCAGGTGTGGCTCAAATAAGCATTTGTTACACTATGCCCAAGGGTAGTCGCTCCGCAGGGTTGGCCCAGCGTGGGAATGGGGGAGGCAAATGCAGCAGCCTTCCAGGAAGAAACTAAACACAGGGGCTTTCCTATGAGCATGTCATATTTGTCAGCGGCATGATCTTTCCTCTCTTACTGTCTTTCAACTGGAAGGACTCTGGATGCTTCTCTGATCGTATGTGTTTCAACTGGAGTTCACATGTTGAGCCTACCCAGGCCTGGGAAGTTTAAGGGAGACAGCTTGCGGTGATCACTGGGCAAATAAAAACCAGCAGTGGAGAAGCACTGGGAAGTTGGTGGTGCGTGGAGAAGCAAAGAGGCCATAGGTAGAGAAATCTAGTTATGCTCTGTGGAGGATATATGCGGGTGTACGTAGTGCTGGGTGGGAGGCTGTTGACTAGCAGTCGGATCTAATGCCAGACCTAGGGGTCTTGATGGGAATCCACAGAGGAAGGGAGCTCCTTAGGCAGCGGCAGCAGAGGGATAGAATTTGAGCTGGGTGTTGAAACCTAGAGAAACACAAGGAAAAGGAAGCCATTGGCCCCTGAGTATAAGCTGTGGGAGGTCTGAGCAGAGGTCTCTGACTTCTGGTGTTTCTTCCCCCGGCAGAGTCCACATCAATTTTCACACAGATCTGGGAAACCATCATATTTGCAGGTACCTAGGGAGAGAGTGTGTTGTTGCTGTTAATGTATAATTTCCACAAATTACAAATATAATTCCCATAAAGATACAAAATGAACATGTCAGAGTTTTATTTGACCCATCAGTGGAGGAAACCAGTGAGATGGTAAACTGATTCAAAGAGTATTTGAGGAACTGGGTATTTATAGGCTTAAAAAACAAGGATAGATAAAGATTGCTAGGTCATACGTGAAACTGGGTAATGCCCTACAGGGTAATAAAACTGTAGTCTTTAAGGTTTTCCTGCCATTCAGAAATCTAGAAGGTAACGTAACCTCACAGTGTCTGCGTTCTAATCAGATAGTAAAGAGTCAAGTCAAACACAAGGATATTCTCCTAGAGAATGAGAGAATCTCTGGGAGGAATTGTTCAACAATGCTGCGGTATGACCGTGAGAAGACACTGTCCCCTCCTCCCCCCCCCCCCCCCCCCGCCCCGCTCCTGCCCAGCTGCCTGAGTTCCAGGTTGCGCATAGTTTGGTCATTAAAAAAAATAACTGGGAGTTGAAGATCTGAGATTGAATCCCAGTTCCTTCCCTTACCAGCTGTGTAGTATGGGTCAGGTAATTACCTATGATTTACCTGGATTTACTTGCTATGAATGGGGAGGAACAAGTGAGATAACTTTTGTAAAATTCCTGGCACGTGATAGGCGCTCGATCAATCTTAGTTCTTCTCTTTACCTTTCTTTTTTTTATATATGTAAAATTTTATTTATTTATTATATATAGAGAGGGAGAGTGCCTGTGAGCAAGGGGAGGGGGCAAAGGAGAGGGAAGGGGGAAGAATCTCAAGCAGACTCCTCAATGAATGGGAGCCTGGGGCTGGGCTGGATCCTGTGACCTTGAGATCACAACCTGAGCCAAAACCAAGAGCCAGATGCTCAACGGAGCCACCTAGGTGCCCCACCTTTCCTCTTTTTAAATGGAAAACATTTTTCACCTTTTGGCTGGTCTTCATAGATGAAGTTCTCTCTCTCTCTCTCTGTCCCTCTCTTTCTCATCTCTAGTTTATTAGAATAATATCCTAGAACTCTGGTAGATTTTCTCCATTCCTTTTTTTTTTTTTTTTTTAGTTTTTTTTTATTTTTTTGAGACAGAGACAGAGAGAGAGAGCACAAGCAGGGGGTAGTTAGCAGAGGGAGAGGGAGAAGCAGACTCCCTGCTGAGCAGGAAGTTTGATGCAGGGCATGATCCCAGGACTCAGATCATGACCTGAGCCAAAGGCAGATGCTTAACTGACTGAGCCACCGAGGTGCCCCTCAATTGGTCATTTTTAATAGTGGCCAGAGAAGCATCTTTTTACTCTTGGCTTAGGTTCTTTTGCTTCAGGGCTAGCTCATTTCTCTTCTACTAGTTGGTTTATGAGCTTCTGCTTTTGCTGCAGGAGAGTGCGATTAAGATTGAATTGCCCTTTACTATACCTACCTCCCAATGTAGTAGATTAATGGGTCAGGGATCCTAAAGTCTGAACTTCTTTTTTTTTTTTAATTAAAAAACATTTTTTTAAGTTTTTTTTTTTTTAAGATTTTATCTATTTATTTGACAGAGAGAGAGAGAGAAAATACAAGCAGGGGGAGCAGCAGGGAGAGGGAGAAGCAGGCTCCTACTGAGCGGAGAGCCTGACGTGGGGCTTGATTCCAGGACCCTGGGATCATGACCTGAGCTGAAGAGAGACACTTAACCGACTGAGCCACCCAGGAGTCCCTTGAAGTCTGAACTTCTGCAACTATTTACCGTGTTGTTTCTTCTTAGTGTTTATACACTTTTTTTCTTTCCTGCCTAAATGTAGAGCTCGATGTAGTCTAAACATTGTTTAGTATCAATTGTCACACAAGGGAAAAGTTCTATAACCCTCTTTCCTCATTTCTGCATCATAGCTGGAAATGAGATGATGTAATCAGTGCCTTGATAGCCTGAGCTCAATTTACTCATTCATTAGGCAACATGTATTTATTGACCAACTACTCTGCCAAGCCTTGGTGATTTTTCTGTAGACATAATAAGTAAGAATCTGCTCTGATGGAGACAGACTGTAACCGAGTAAGTAAACAAGATGATTACAGATTTTGATAAATTTTATAAATGAAATAAATCAGATGATGAGAAACTTTAAGCTGCTAGTCTTAGTAATTTTAATTGAGGTTATTAGAGACATTCTCTTTCTGAGTTGGAAATAGAAGGATGAGAATGAGTCAGCCACAGGAAGAGTTGAGCGGAGAGCATTCTAGGAAGGAGAGCATGATGAAGAGAGGTGTGGAATGAGTTTGGCTTGTTCAAGGAACAGAAAGAGAGACTTGCACACGAAATGGGGTGAGCCAGGGTGCAGGTCGGTGGAGAGGTGGTCAGAGGGTGGTAGAGCCATCTAGGGCTCTGTAGATCATGGGAAGGAGTTCGGGTTTTTTTTAAGTGCAATGGAAAGCTCATAAAGAGGCCTACGACAGTGAAATGGCACCAGCTTATGAAAAGAAGAGAAAGAAAAGAATACAGCTGTGTGAAAACTCGGATGGAGGGTGTCAAGTTGCGTGGGAGTAGGGACACCAGTGAGTTCCTTGTGCTTGGGTATGGTGGTGGTGGCACAGATGTAGGGAGAACGATGCTTTGAAGATTGGACTAGGTTATGGAGAGTCCCAAATATCTGAATGAGAGTGTGCATTTGATTTTTGCAGCTATGAGGGAGCTTTGTGTGTAGGTAAGTTTGTGAGTGGATGTGTATTTGCAAGTGTGTGTGTGTGACTGTGAGTTTGAGTGGGTGTTAGTGTGTATCAGTGTGAGGTGTGTGTGTTTGTAAGTGCGTATGAGTGTGTGTGCGTGTGTGTGTGTGTGTGCGCACTTGAGTTTTTTCCTGCTGTAGCTTTTGAATGGGCAGGCCAGTGGCATGAAGGAAAGGGCTGCCTTTGTGGTAAAGATTAACTGGGACAAAGTTGGTGGCAGGAAGACTAGCCAGGACGTTAGTGGAACTGGATGTGAAAGGAAGGCCTAGAGGATGCTAACTTGGCCATGGAGTAAGAGAAGACTAAATTGGGCAAATCCAGTTGTTGTTTTATTCTGTATCTGGATGAATGAGACCGAGAAGTGAAAAATAATTCCATTAAGGAAATCACACTCTTCAAATTAGCCCAGTGTGATTGCTAGTTTTATCTGTCTTAATTATTTAAAAAAAATTAAACCTCACTAAAATTCATTTGCTTGATTTCTCTGGAAGACAGCCCGTTAGTAAAAGTTGAGTGAATCTACTGCATCCCACCCAGATTGTCCCCTAACCCTCGCTCCTGCAGTTATGTACATACTCATTTTGTCTACATTTGGAGTTCTTAATTCTTGAGAAACTCATTGTATTTTTTGTTCCCCTCTAGGACATCTTTGAAGATGCAATGGAAACCATCTCTATGTAAGTAGTAACATAATAAAATATAGTAAAGAAAAATTGATGGTCTTCTTATATAAAATGTGTAAATATTTCTTCCTTACTCTTTGAGAGTTGTGACTACTGCCAAAAGAAATCAGTTCTGTAATTCAAGAGTTAGGATGTGATAACGCTTAAGAAAGAATCTATCTAACGTTACTAGCAAATATATTTTTGAGTATTATTTCTTGTAACCTTAATTCAACTAAAAAGAAGAAATGTTTTCCAACAAATTTAATTTTATTTGTTTATACCCAACCCTATGACATCTTCTTCATGTGTTTTTACATGAGTAACCTCATATTGTGGAATTTCACTTTTGGTGTGCACTTAATTTTATTACAAGCATATCCTATAAGTCTGCATAGTTTTTGTACTGATTTTACATGATAGCCTATTAGATCAAGTGGAACACCACAATTATCCATTTCTCCTTTGTTAGACATTTAGGTTGTTAACCAGTTTAAAAACTTAAAACTAAGTAATGAGTATTTTCATGTATATAGCTTTGTCATGTTTTTTAATTATCTCCAAAGATTAACTTCATGGATGTAGGATTACTGGATTAAAAGGGATGGAGATTTTTATTGCTCTTTATACAATATTTAAAAAAAAAAAAAGATTTATTTATTTATTTTAGAGAGAGCCCGAGTGGGAGGGGCAGAGGGAGAGGGAGAGAGAATCCAAAGCGGACCCTGTGCTGAGTGCAGAGCCTGATGGGGTTTCGATCCCACTTGTAGATGGCTGCCATCTCTTAGGTCTTCACATGACAGACAGACAGACAAACAGAGGCATCTTCATACAAAGGCACTAATCCCATCATGGGAGTCCCATTCTCAGGATGTCATCTAAACCTAATTTTCTCCCAAAGGCTTCATCTCCAAACACCATCACAGTGGAGCTTAGGGCCTCAACACATGAATTCTGGGGGACACAATTCAGTCCGTAACACTTTCAAAAGAGTTTTATCAGTTTATGTGGTTACCAATACTGTGTAAGTGAAGTGGTTTAAAATGTAGAATCACAGGGCACCCGGGTGGCTCAGTTGATTGAGCGTCTGACTCTTAGTTTCTACTCAGGTCTTGATCTCAGGGCTGTGAGATCGAGTCTCACATCGGGCTCCACGCTCAACAAGGAGACTACTTGAGATTCTTTCTCTCCCTCCCCCTCTGCCCCTCCCCCTGCTCACACTTGCTTTCTTTCTCTTTCTCTCTCAAATAAGTAAACAAATCTTTAAAGAAAATAAAATTTAGCATCACCACTGGGTGCTATTTGAAACGGTTTTGCTACTCAAGTAATAACTAATTGTTTAAGTTTTTAAAATTTTTCTTTATTACCATTGTTTACCACATTGTAGTTCCTTTTATATAAGTTCTAGTCTTACATGCTTAACTTTTTCTCACTGTCTCTCTTACATACTTATGAACTTTAAAACTTTAATCTTTTGTTATATTTGCTTCAGGTATTTTCCCTAATTGCTATTTTTCTATATGTTAGTTACAAATTTTTATGCTGTCCAAAAATTTTAATGTTTATATTGTTGAATGTTTGTTTATGTGAAAAAGAAAAAGTTGTGATTAGGACTAAAAAAAATAAGCTCTTTATTTTGGAACAGTTTTAGATTTATAAAATTATTGTGAAGATTGTACAGAGAGTATTTGGAAATGGACTTGAATTAGTCATAAATGGATATTGCAAATTCTAGGGCAACCACCAATATAACTGATATGTAAGAAGGAGAGAAAATGAAATTATATAAAATACTCAATTAAAATCACAGAAGGCAGAAGGCAGACCAAAATAGGAACAAAGAACAAGGGCAAAAAATAGAAAACAGTAATAAATATGGTAGATGCTAATCCAGCCATATTAATAATCACTTTGAGTATCAGTGGTCTATATGTATCAATTAAGACAGAGATTGTCAGCATGGGTCAAAAACATGACCCAACTACTTGTTGTCTATGAGAAACGCACTTTAAATATAAAGACACATATAGATTAAAAGTAAATGGGTGGAGAAAAATATACCATGCCAACTCTAATGAAAAGAAAGCAGGAGTAGCTATTAATTTCAGACAGAACAGACTTCAAAGTAAGGAAAGTTATCAGAGATAAAGAAGGGTATTACATAATGATAGAAGGATCAATTCTCTAGGAAGACATGACAGTTCTAATGTGTATGAGTCTAACAACAGAACATCAGAGTACATGAGGCAAAAACTAATAGATGACTCTGCTACCATAGTTGATGACTTCAACGCCCTTCTCAGAAATGGACAGATCCAGTTGGCAGAAATCAGTAAGGGCATAGTTGTACTAAAAACGAAAACTACCCAAACGAAACCCCTGAACTTAACATAACTGGATTTAATTTAGATCCCTATCTCCTGCCAACCCTAAAATTGCTAGCCTACTATTCCAACACCATTTGCTGTTTGTGAAAGAAAGAAAATTTATGTTTGATGCTTCCTTTATCAAATAAATTCATTGAAATAATGGTGCTCTGTTTCTGGGCTTTCTGTTGTGTACATTTCATCTGTGTGTCTGTGTCTGCATAAAAATTGCTCTTTGTTCAACTGTTTTAGGTGTTTCAATGTTAGTATGACTGGTTCTTAAAAGAACAGTGTCCCAACAATGACCCCTGTGATGGTGATGCTTTTGAACACTACTATCTAGCATTTTATTTTCCATTCATTGCCTCTTTCAGCCTCTCTTGGGCTGTATATATCCACCAGCATTTTCTTTTCTTCCTTTAATTTTTACTTCCCTGTCCTGCTCAGGTTAGCAAACCCAAAGTTTTACCCGTTCTAGAATTTATCTTGCTCTTTTAGATTTCTGGTGTGCATTATTTCTTGTGTCCCTGAAAACAGTTTCTTTTTTTTTTTTTAAATATTTTATTTATTCATTTATTTGAGAGAGAGAGAGAGAGCACACGAGAGGGGGGAGGGTCAGAGGGAGAAGCAGACTCCCTGCTGAGCAGGGAGCCCGATGCGGGACTCGATCCAGGGACTCCAGGATCATGACCTGAGCCGAAGGCAGTCGCTTAACCAACTGAGCCACCCAGGTGCCCTGAAAACAGTTTCTTAAAGAGTTTGTTTCCTTTTTAATGTTGCCAAAATGTCCTTGGGACATGTTCTTGTATGTAGCAACACATTATAGTAATATATCACCAGATATATCATGGTAATACATCGCCTAAGAGAGAACCTCACCTTTTTGAAATAGAGTCCAAAGCCAGAATGGGTGGCCAAAGTGGATATTAGAGTTCATGCTCTAAAAATCTTGCCCTTTACCTATAGTGGTGGGCTCCATCCAGAGTCTGTTTATGATTAATTTTGACCTGACTCTAATAAACTTTGCTTTTTGACATAATTTTGCTAGAGTTCTGGAAGGTATGGTGAGGGGGTAGCTTTAGAGGTCAGTTTGCTGATGGTGATAAAAAATGAGAGTAAAAGAAGAAAGAAAGTGACATATGGTCACAGCACTCCAAAGCATAGCCTCAGGGTTTTACTTTGCTTAGGTGGACACAACCAGATACACCTTTCTAGAGAGACCAGCCCTCGGATTTGACAGGTTAACTTGCGATTCATTCCTGGTGTCCCCTTTACTGGCTGGGAGGCATGGGATTAATTTCTCGGAGTCTCAGTTTCCTCATCCTTGCATAGATTTATGGGAAGATAAAATGAAATTTAATTTAAATGTGGTAATGGAGTAAAGCACATAGTAGGTGCTCAGTAAATATTGGTACCTTCCTATTCTCCCCACCCCCCAACCCCGATTGCTGTTCAGTCTCCAATGAGAAAATCATGTTCATAATTCTGTCTCTGAGACGTTGGAAAAAGGTTAAATTATATCTAATATATTCCATTTAAGAAGGTAGAGACTTGGGGCACCTGGGTGGCTCAGATGGTTAAGTGTCTGCCTTCAGCTCAGGTCATGATCCCAGGGTCCGGGGATCGAGCCCCTCATCGGGCTCCCTGCTCGGCGGGAAGCCTGCTTCTCCCTGCTTGTGTTTCCTCTCTCGCTGTGTCTCTCTCTGTCAAATAAATAAAAAAATCTTTAAAAAAAAAAAAAAAGAAGGTAGAGACTTGTGTCATGTATATTAAGGAAATTTTAGAATGACCAGAAGTGTTTTAAAATGACATTCTGAAAGTTAGTAGGATATATACTTCATTCACAGGAGACCTCACTTGGATGGTTCCTTTTATTTCCTCAACACAGAGTGTGGTATTTCTGTACTTAAGTCTCCTGTGTTACCCTTTTTGAAATTAAAAATACTGCAGAAGTAATCCATTATTCAGTCTTTTCCCTTTTACAAATTGTTTTCCCTGTGATTACAAATACATGTTAATTGTCAACAGTTCTTTAGTTATTTTTTTGTGTGAACTTTTAGTTTGTCCTTATTTCAGTTTGTCAATATTTTTCTCTTGTTTCCTCTTAAATTTGTGATGCTGTGACATTCCTTTCATGACTCATTAGCTGCTAAGCTCAGAAGAGCCGTTTTCCTCATGCTGATTGAACCACACATTTTGGTTTTATGTCTCTAGTGCTGGTAGTGATGCTTCAGCTTCTCTGTAGCAAGATATGGTCCCCATGCCAACCTGATGATTAATTTATTCCTGTGAATATTTTTGCCTGAATTTCTAATGAAAAGATGCAAGCTAACAGATGAGGGAGGCCTTAAATTGTTTCCACAAAAGAAAACTATTTCCTATTCTCTTTTTCTGCTTAATGGATTTACCACCGCAAACACAGATTTTCCTACTTCTGAATCTTTGTGGTAACCACTGTGTTATTTTAACTGACTGTTTTGGGAAGTTGCTAGGTTTGCAAACTGCTAGATCATACAAACATCTCCGCCATTTAGAACTGAAGGGAAAAAAAGAGACTTTTTTTTTTAATGGTTAGTGGCACATTGAACGGGTCCTTCATAAAAATTGAAATTGTTTGGGAACTTTCTGACCTGCTCGGCATAAGGAGACGACCTCTTTGGGAGGGACTCTAAATTAGACCCGTGTTAATGATCTATAGAAATTTGCCAGAGGATTAGCGGTGCTTTAGTGTCTCGCTTCCTGATTTAACAATTCCCTGCTGGTGTTACTTCTTGGTTCTCTGATGACCAGTATCCTTTGCACAGCTACCATCTCTGACAGTATAATGGTGGATATAAAGAGTCTGTTTATAAATTGACTGTGATATGACACTCAAAGAATAAATAAAATGTTTCAGGGGTTCCAAAAGAGAGCTAGGAGATAGGAGGCTGGCAGTGGCTTTGGGTTTTGAGGGATACCAGAATTACCTGACCCCCCTGTGGACAAAGTGAAGATGGGTCACCGAGGATCCCTGGCCTCTGTCGTGTGGAGGGTGGAGATTAACCACTTGGAATCATTGTAACTTGGTAGTGGTTGTTGTTGTTGTTTTAAAGATTTTATTTATTTATTTGAGAGAGAGAGAGCATGAGAGGGGGAGAGGGACAGAATCTTCAAGCAGACCCTCCACTGAGCATGGAGCCCAACACAGGGCTCGATCTCAAGACCCATGAGATCATGACCTGAGCCGAAACCAAGAGCCAAACGCTCAACCCACGGAGCCACCCAGGTGCCCTCATGACTTGGTAGTGTTTTTGATTAATCTCTTTCTCATAAAAACCATAGGGGGCAATGGACCAAAAATCTAATTAACTGGAGGGCCCTGGTCAGGTACGAGTTAATTAAGATTTTCCTTTTTATTCAAAGACTGTTAGAACAGATGCAGGTTTAATATGTTCTCAGCAGTAATCTCTTTTTTTTTTTTTAAGATTTTATTTATTTTTTAGAGAGTGAGCGAGACAGAAACAGCATGAGAGGGGGGAGGGTCAGAGGGAGAAGCAGGCTCCCCGCTGAGCCGGGAGCCCGATGTGGGACTCGATCCCAGGACCCTGGGATCATGGCCTGAGCCGAAGGCAGACGCTTAACCATCTGAGCCACCCAGGCGCCCTCAGCAGTAATCTCTTATATTCCATAGCATCTTATTAAGTTTTTGAATTTATCCTTACCTAGAAATGGGGATGTGTTGAATCGAGTCCTGAGGCAGTGTGAATGCAGTGGGGATGAATGTGTTTATGTGCAAGAACTACTGTGAATTTATCCTTACCTCTAGAAATTGAAATAGACGTTTTTAACTGAGTGGTAAGAAGCTTACGATGGAAATAAGAATATTTTGTAGCATAGCATTTCTTAGGGACTTTTCCCTTTTTCCTTCTTTACACCTTCTCTTTTGAACTATAAATGGTAGATTACAATGAGATAAAGCTTTTAAGGCCATTTTGTTTTCTTATTAGGTTAGATCAACTCATTATGATCGACTAGTTTGCTCTGTTTTAAGGTTATTTGGGGTGAAAGTCAGTGAATGCTAGTTGGAAAACATCTAGTTAATGTTTTTCTTCATAGTGGTGAAATTATAAATAGTAACTCCAGGCACATTTGGATTTACTTTCATTTTTCTCTGATTTTGTTTGGCTCAACTCTCCCCTCTTAGGCAATACAATTATTGCCCACATCTGGAGAGGATCTCCTCCCCCAACCCACCTGCCTTTTCTCAACCAGGTTCACAATTATTTTATTAGATCAAAGATGGCATTTAAATTAAAAAAAATATTTTTTTTTGAGAGAGAGAGCATGCAAGCAGGGGAGGATGGGTGGAGGAAGAGGGAGAGAGAGAATCTTAAGCAGGCTGTATGCTCAGTGTGGAGCCCCACTGAGGGCTCCATCTCAGGACCGTGAGATCATCATCTGAGCCCAAATCAAGAGTCGGATGCTTAACTGACTGAGCCACCCAGGTGCCCCTCAATGGCATTTATGTCATTATCTTATATACCACTAAGGAAAAAAAAAAGAATTTTATAGGAGACCTTGCATAAGGGAAAGAAAAATAAAACTGTCATGCAGGAGGACATGGTAAGGGAACTTGTGTATTTCAATCTTGGTACTGGGTAGGGAGGGAAAGGAAAAACCTTTCATGAGATTCTCTGCCCTGGTCATTTCTTTTTAAACAGCCCTACTGCAATGCTAACTTATATCCCATAAAATTCCCATTTTAAGGGTACAATTCAATTAAGTGTAGCATATTTGCAGAATTACATAGCCATCACTATAATCTATTTCTAAAACACTTTATATAACCTGAAATACACACCTTGTGCCCTTTTACTGTCACTTCCCGTTCCTGTCCCCACCCCCTAGGCAATCACTAATCTAATTTCTGTCTTTAGATTTGTCTCTATAGGCGTTTCATATACACAATAAGTGTTCTTTTGTATTTGGCTTCCGAAATTCATTCATGTTGTACCATGTAGCAGTACTTCATTCTTTTTTATGGCTGAATAATATTCAAATGTATGGATACACCACATTTTGTTTATCTATTCACAAGTTGATGGATGTTCAAATTGTTTTCAGTTTTTGGCTACTGTAAATAATGCTGCTGGGAATAATTGTGTACAAGTCTTTTTTGGACATATGTTTGCAATTCTCTGGCATACGTGCTCAGGAATGGAATTGATGGGCCCTATGTTTACCTTTTTAACGCTCTTAAGAATTTGGATAACAAGCTGGTTTGCAATCTGAATATTAGTTATCAGTGTGGCCCAAACAACCTCAAGCAGGTAATTTAATTTTAAGTGAATGAGGTTGGTGGTGCCCTCAGGTAACTGGCAGAAGCAAATGTAGATCCTCTCCATAAGAACTTTGATCTAGGCCAGTCAAAGTTCCTGTCAATTTTTTTTTTTTTTTAAGATTTTATTTATTTATTTGAGAGAGAGAATGAGATAGAGAGAGCATGAGACAGGAGAGGGTCAGAGGGAGAAGCAGACTCCCTGCCGACCAGGGAGCCCGATGCGGGACTCGATCCTGGGACTCCAGGATCATGACCTGAGCTGAAGGCAGTCGCTTAACCAACTGAGCCACCCAGGCGCCCAAAGTTCCTGTCAATTTTAAGATGCATCCTGGTTTCAGGGATACTACATGATGAAATATTGTGTGTCAGAGTTAATGAATACAATACATGGAAATAAAGTTCCCTAAAAAAGCCCAGACTGAGCAGGATCCCTAGTCTTTCACCTGTATTGTCACTACTTGAATTGCTCTTCTTTGCATTTTCTTTTGTACTTTTAGGTGTCCTTTAATGGTCTGTTATTGTACTGGGAAATTCCAGAATGAGAAGTTCTTCGTGTAAGGCTATTGGGGGACAGAGTATATATGTACATTTTGAGTTAAGGTACACATATTCTAAAAATGCTCTCTTTCACCCACTATGAGGAGGACTCACAGGATTTCATAGCTTAAAGGAAAGCTCCTTAGTGCCTCTTTGGTCCAATTGTCTCTTGTTACCAAGGAGGCCCAGTGGAAGAAGTGGTGTTACTGGTGGCAAAATGAATGGCTGGTGAACCCCTATGAGTAGGGCCTTTGCCACTGTGGTTGCCTTTTCTGCAGACTCAGGAGCCTCTCTGACCGTCATTCAACCCCACCTAGCAATGCCCAGGTTGTGTCTTAAAGCCAGAGGAACTCTGCTCCCGGTGCTGAGTTCCTCACCTCCTCCATTTAGTGCCCTTCTACGCATGGCAACTGCTCTTTTCTGCTCTGTCTGGGGCTATTTCCATAGTTGTAATGGGAAATCGGTCCAGTCATTGCTTATGTGATCACTCACTTGGATGTTTCCCAGACACCTTTATGTACATGTTACAGACGGAACTCGTGATATTCACCAGCCTTCATCATCTGAAACCTTGTCCTCTCCTGGGCTTCCCCATCTTCACTCACTCGCTCAAGCCACATACTTGGGAGACATCTTTGGTTCCTTCTCTTTCCCCTAACTTCCATGATACCAAGTCTGATGATGTCTACCTCCAGAATTTATTTCCCATCTGTTCACTTTTCACTCTCTCTCCTTTGTTTCATTAGCTCAAGGCAGTCTCAGGTTTGCCTGAATTACTTTAAGAGCCGCCTAACGTGTTTTCTTGCTTCCTTTGTTCTCTGTCCTCCCACCTTCCCAACGGCACCCCACTCAGTCTCCACACAGCAGCCAAAGTTATCTTATTTTTAAAAGAATTGAATATGAAAAATTTCAAACATGTACAAAAAGCAGAGCAGATAGGAAACTGAACTCGCCTGTGCTCATCACTCACCTTCAACAATTGTGAACCCAAGGCCAATTTTATTTCAACTATAATCCACCCCTAGGTTATTTGGAATCGTATTCTAGACATTATAGTTTCTTTCTTTCTTTCTTTCTTTTTTTTTTTTTGGTGCAAAATGGTGGTTTATTAAAGCATGGAGACAGGACCCGTGGGCAGAAAGAGCTGCTGCATTATACTTTATTTCTACCTTTAAATATCTCAGTATGTGCTTCCTAAAAACAAAGATGTTCTCTTACAGAATTACCTTTAAGAGATTGTCAGGAAATTAACATTGATACAGAACTATTATCTAATCTATATGTCTTCTATGGTATCGTTTAGTACACAAATATAAAAGTTAGGTCTCTTTTTAAAAGCATCATGAGGGGTGCCTGGGTGGCTCAGTCGTTAAGCGTCTGCCTTCGGCTCAGGTCATGATCCCAGGGTCCTGGGATCGAGCCCAACATCGGGCTCCCTGCTCCGCGGGACGCTTGCTTCTCCCTCTCCCACTTCCCCTGCTTGTGTTCCCTCTCTCGCTGTATCTCTCTCTGTCAAATAAATAAATAAAATCTTTAAAAAAAAAATAAGTAAAAGCAGCATGAGACTGTTATCAAAGTCATCAAAGTTATCAATAGTCATCAAAGATACTATCAGTGTTCAAATTTCCCCGGTTGTCCCCTAATTTATTTTTTAACAGCATGTTTGTTTGAATTAGGACAGAGTGATCCTTTTAGAAATGAAATTGCATGATGTGACTCCCTTACTTAGCATCCGTCCATGAGTTTATAGTTTATGTGTGTCTCTGAGGATGAAGCCCCCAGTCTACCGGGTCCACAAGGCTTGAAGTGCTCAGGCCCCCACATACAGGTGGAAACCTGGTCCAGGGCACCCCCCACTCTCATTTACTGCTCTCCAGCCACACGCCTCCTTCAGGGTTTTGACTGAGCAAGCCCTTTGCTCGCCTAGATTTGAGCTGGTGTCTCAGACTAGAGTGACTCCCTCCCACTCCTCCCGGGTCTTCTACTTGAGTATCACCTGTCAGCTTGAATACCTTCCTACCTTTTTTAATGACTCCTAAATGGGTTACTCCTCCCCCGCTTCCCTATCCTGTCATCCTGTTTGTTTTTCTCATTTCATTTGTCATTTTGTAGTTAATTGTTGCTTGCTTTTGACCATCTGTTCTTTTGTTCTCTAAGTTCCAGGAGGGTGGGACTGGTCTGTTCTGCTCATCATGGTGTGCCCTGCGCCCACGCACCGGGCTCGGCATATAGTAAATGCTCAATTTGTATGTGTCAAATTAATGAATTTATTGAATTAATGTACTAGTCAGAAAATGTAGATGAGTACTCAAAGTGGACTGCAAGGATTTTCAGTGCATTAAAAAAATCCAGGCATCATTTATTGAGAATTTACTAAGTACAGGGCACAGTGATAATGTCTGTGATCGTTCAGAGAGAGAGTGAGTTAAAAGAGCTTTTGGGGTGTGTATTTTTTTTTTTTTAATGATGATTGAGTTGCAGCTGATTGGTTACTCAACCCAAATACATACATAATTAGGTAATGTCCAATTGTTTGGGTGTAGTAAACACTATCCAGGATTATTGGTGTCTCCTTTGCCATTTCTCAACTGGGGGCTGACGCTCTTTCTATCTGAGGAGTATGTAAACAAGCTGTGAGAATCCTCAGGGAGATAGTGAGCTAGGCTGCCTTTTGTTAACTTTCTATCATCTTTATCTGCCTTGTTTTGATACTTTCATCCATCTCGATAAAAATAGCAACCTAAAATGACTAATAAAACCCCTCAAAAGCAGATACTTGAGAACTTTGCCTTTTGAAATGTGTCAAACATCTCCACTGCTTATGTTTGGAAAATTAATCTCTCTCTTTGGTTCTCCCTTTCTTCCCTTCTCACTGTACCCCTTTTGTGTCATTGTGTTTGTAGAACATTATGGGTAGAGCCCCTGAAAGGGGGAGTAATATTTGCATTGGGTACATTTGTGTATAATGTGTAGTTCAGGATCATGTGTCTTATACATTTAATAAATAATCTGAAGACTTAGCCTAATCTAAAGGACTCTGATGTTGCTTAAAACTGAAGAGGTATTTGGGGCACCTGGGTGGCCCAGATGGTTAAGCCTCGGACTCTTGGTTTCAGCTCAGGTTGTGATCTCAGGGTCATGACCTTAGGGTCGTGAGATTGAGACCCATACCGAGCCCCGCATTCAGCACGAGTCTACTTGAGATTCTGTCTTCCTCTCCCTCAGTCCCTCCCGCTTGTGCACTCTTGCGTGCTCTCTCTCTCTAAAATAAATAAATAAATCTTAAAAAAAACCAAACCCCAAACCTGAAGAGGTATTTACACATTTATTATTGTGTAAAGTAATTTCTTTGTTATTTATTGATTTTTTTTATTGTCCAGAGTGCTAGGAGTATTTTTTTATTACCTGTAAGCAGAATGTTATAACTAGAACTCAAAACTGTTAAAGCTCCATGTAACTCTGATGAATTAACATTTTTAGAAGTATAGGCATAGTTTTAGTCTCCCCTGTAGGCATTATAGTTATGAGCTTTTGGTTTCTATTTTTGGCAGTGAAAGTTTTCTGCAGGGGTAGCTTGACTTTACTTTTATGCAGCTTTAAAAAAAAAACTGTGTGTGGGTGTATAAAGTTCTATGTGTCAGATCCCCATTGATTTAAGAGATTCTTTGCCATTTAAAAAGTTCACCAATCTAAAAGAAATTATACCAATAATATATTGGTTTGGTTTGATTAAAATAATTTTGTGTACTTACTACAAGGAAATTAATTCCATGATCAACTGTTTAAAGCATATGTATTTTGAGAGAACATTCTCAACGTCTCAGTACAATTTTATTGTTTAGATACATAGGTGGATCCTATATTTTCAGTAGAACTTAGTCACTAAAATAGTATAAGGATACCTTTTCAGACCGCTCAGTGTAAGTAAAAAAGTTATTTTGTAACATACGTCTTTAACCTATGAAAGAATTTATTTGCATTTAAAAAAATTTCAAAGTATAAAGCAGATGTAATATACATACCAATTAATTAATGTATAATGTCATATTGGGAGCACTGCTGTTTTTATAAAACCACTATTCCTCCCAATTAGAAGAAATTTTGATGTAACTACTTTCATGCTGCCTCAAAATGGCTACCTCATAATATAAAAACATTTAAAAAATATATTTTATTTATTTATTTGACAGAGAGAGACACAGCGAGAGAGGGAACACAAGCAGGGGGAGTGGGAGAGAGGGAGAAGGAGGCTCCCAGCTGAGCAGGGAGCCCGATGCGGGGCTCGATCCCAGGACCCTGGGATCGTGACCTGAGCCGTAGGCAGAGGCTTAACCATCTGAGCCACCCAGGCGCCCCTATATATTCTTTTTTTTAAACCTTAAATGGTGACATACATTGGGTTTTGATTCTTGTGTTTTTCACACAACAGTATATATTGGAGATCATCTCATATCAGTTCAGAGAGCTTCTTCTCTGTCTTTAGAACTGCATATTTAAATGGATATACCATAATAGGTTTTTTTTTTTAATATTTATTTATTTGACAGAGAGAGACACAGCGAGAGAGGGAACACAAGCAGGGGGAGTGGGAGAGGGAGAAGCAGGCTTCCCGCGGAGCAGGGAGCCCGATGCGGGGCTCGATCCCAGGACCCTGGGATCATGACCTGAGCCGAAGGCAGACGCTTAACGACTGAGCCACCCAGATGCCCCTAAAAACACTTTTTAAAAAAGTAAAAAAGAAAAGAAGACATTTAGTTAAATCTAATGAATATTTAGAAATAAGAGTAACTGTTATCCTTGACTCTTTTCCCATTTTCCCATTTCTGAGCTCTACCTCATCAGACCAGGGATAAGGTGAGCTTGCCTGTTTTGTATAGTTTAACAAATGTTTGCCAAACTCGTTCTCTACATGAGGCACTCGGTTAGTTTGAGGGGACAGACTTGACATAGGGAATATGGGTATGGGTGGGGGTCTCTAGGAAGTTTCCAGTCTCCCTCCCGGACATTTATTCTCTGTCCAAGTTTTGGTGTTGATGCTAGTCCAGGGCCTGAAGTGTGGAGGGACATGGGTATGGGGATGTATAACCTTACATGGTTCTTAGTAATAAAGAAAAAAAGTTGGAGATTTTGTTTTTTAAATATTAGAAGCAAGTGAAGGTGAGGAATTCTGTATTCTTTGGGTTGAAAAGTATGTTTTAAGCCTGACACCAATAGGAAAAAAGAGTGATAGTTTTGATCAATAAACCAAGTCAATAGAGAATTGACTGGGAAAATATTTTGAGCATATTTGAAAGAGGGTTAATCCCAAAAAGCAAATCAAGAAAGAGAACACTGATGGAAAAATTGTCCAAGGGATATATGCAAATAACTGAAAAAGAAGAAATACAGGTCTTTAAGGGTACTGTATTCATTTCGTATAATTGTTGTAACAAATTACCATAAAATTGGTAGTTTGAAAAATACAAATTTATTCTCTCAGAGTTCTGGAGTCTGACATGCTTTTCACTGTCAAAACCAAGGTGTCGCCAGGACTATGCTCCTTTGAGAGATTGTAGGGGAGAATCCATTTTATTGCCTATTCCCAGCCTCTGTGGCTGCATTTCTTGTATTCCTTGGCTCATGGCCCTTCCCCCAACTTCAAAGTCAGCAGCATAGTATTTTCAAATTGCTCTGCTTCCACCATCACAGCATCTTCTTCTTCTTCTTCTTCTTCTTCTTCTTCTTCTTTTTTTAATAGCTTTTATTTTGATTTTTAAATTTTTTTAGAGAGAGAGAGCATGAGCGACAGGGATTGATGGGGGGAGGGCAGGGGGAGAGGAGAGAGAGAGTCCCAAACAGGCTCCATGCTCAAAGTGGAGCCCGAGGTGGGGCTTGATCTCCCCACCGAGAGTTGAAACCAAGAGTTGGACGCTTAACCGACTGAGCCACCCAGGCACCCTGGTCACAACATCTTCTGGCTTCTGTGTCAGATATCTCTCTGCCTCCCTCTTAAAAGGATACTTGTGATTGCATTTAGAGCACACTCAGATAATTCAGGATAATCTCCACATCTCAAGATCCTTAGTTTTATTACACCTGCAAAGTCTCTTTTCTCATATAAGGTAACATTGACAGGTTTTAGGGATTAGGACCTGGACATCTTTGGGGACCGTTATGGAGTTTAACACAGCTAAAAATATCATGTATGGTCGAACAGTACACACATACACACAATTATTTTGTTTGGGATTGGTTATCTGAACATGGTAGGATTTTAGGGTATTTATCATTTCAAAAAAGCCCCTTATATCTTTTTGCATTGCCTAAATTTTTATGGGATATGTTTTACTAATGATCAGAAAAAATAAAGTTAATTTCAACTTGGGAAAGAGAATGTTTTTAAAAAATAGACTTTATTTTTGGAACAGTTTTAGATTTACAGAAAGGTCAAGAGGATAGTACAAAGGGTTTCCATATACCTTACGCCTAGTTTCCCCCATTATTAACATCTTACATTAGTAGCATAATTTATTATAATGAATGAAGCAATGTTAATATGTTATGACCAACTAAAATACATACGTTATTCAGATTTACTTAGTTTTTCCCTAATTGGCTGTGATGGTTCTCAGGCTTTTCTTTCTTTTTGATGACCTTGATAGTTTTGAGGAGTACTAGTCAGACACGTTGTAGGATGCCCTGCATTGGAATTTGTCTGGTGCTTTTCTCATGGTAAGACTGGGGTTATGGGTTTTGGGAAGGGAGGCCACAGGGACAAGGTGCCATTATTATCATACCATTTCAAGAATACCTGCTGCCAACATGATTTATCACTATTGATGTTGACCTTGATCACCTGGAATATCTACATAACTTATTTGGATGTGTGGTGTTTTATTTTTTCTTTAGAACGCATCATTATGGTCATGTCAGATTCATGTCAAATTGTCATATTTCTTCCAACATTCTCAAAGGAGTCTTTTAGCCTTTATGAGATTCTGAGCATGGCTAAGTTAATTTTACATTGAAGATTTCTTTTCTTTTGTTTCTTAGATTTTATTTATTCATTTCAGAGAAAGAGAAAGAGCACAAGTGGGGGGAGGGGCAGAAGGAGAGGGAGAAGCTGACTCCCCGCTGAGCAGGGAGCCCAATGCGGGGCTTGATCCCAGGACCCTGAGATCCTGACCTGAGCCGAAGGCAGACGCTTAACTGACTGAGCCACCCAGGCGCCTTTGTACTGATAATTTTGTAGTTGGGCTTGCCATTCCTTGAGAAACCTTGACATTCACAAGACCAGGTCTCTTACATATTTCTAAAGTGTCTTATAGTTTTCCTTTGAACTGTAGTACCTATCATATATGCTATCATTTGCTGAATGTCTGGCTTTCCTGCTGGACTGAGAGCTCCAAGAAGCAGGGACCATGTGTGTTCTGCTCACTACTGTGTCCCCTGTGCCCAGCACACAGTAGGTGCACAACTATATGTTCACTGACTGACATTGCAAATGCTAACTCTTTGGAGCACTTGTAGAAATGGGTCACATGTATGGGTAAATAATCATAACATAAAGCCATGTGGAAAAGGTAGTATACAGCATGTAAAATAATAGTATTAAAGAAAACTGTATATATATACAGTTTCCATATATATGGAGGAAAAAGACTAGAAATAGATATTATAAAATACTAACACTTGTTGTCTCTGGGTTATGAGATTACGGCTGTAATTATTTCTTCTTTGTTTTCCATTTCTCTTCAGAGAGTTTATTATTTTATAATCCGGAAATGTTAGACTACCTTACCCGATACTTTTATAATCAGATAAAATGGTGAGCCCCAACATAAAAATGGTTCAGTTCTTTTTTTTTTTTGACAGAGACATAGCGAGAGAGGGAACACAAGCAGGGGGAGTGGGAGAGGGAGAAGCAGGCTTCCCGCTGAGCAGAGAGCCCGATGTGGGGCTCGATCCCAGGACCCTGGGATCATGACCTGAGCCGAAGGCAGACGCTTAACGACTGAGCCATCCAGGCGCCCCAAAAATGCTTCAGTTCTAATATGTGGAAGAGCACTTAAGGCAAGAAAAGAAAGCTGCAAAGTCACTGGCCATCTCTAAGCCTACTTTTTTTTTTAGTTTCATCAAAACCAGCTCAAATATTGTTTATCTAATGTTAAGTTTAAAGTGCCATTTAGAGCTATATTTGGTGGACTGTCATGTCATATGTGTATTTCACTTTGCTAATTTAAATTTAAATTTTGTGCATTTAACCTGTTAGATTAAAAACCTCAGAGAACTTGATTTTCCCTTATTTTAGTGTTTTAAAGAAGTCCCTGGGATATAAAAGTTAACTCTCACCTGGGAATATCTGCCTGTTCTTACATTTTCCTTAAAATGAAAAAGAAGTGATTTCATTCCTCAGTTGGCCCTCTTTAGATGGAAACGAATCCTTGGATTGGGTGAAAAATCACTAAGAGACCTAGGAGAATTGCTAAATCCAGGCCATTTGTGTTTGTCTTGCCTGTTTCCCTAGGATAATTAAACAGTGATGGATCAGAATTAGGCTGCAGCAGGGATGGTGGGGGGGTGGGGGGAGCGAACTCCCGGCATCCCTTCCCGCAGAAGCGTCAGCCACGGCAATGAGTGTGGCTGCCACTTTAACTGACATGTCTTAAATTCTGCTCTGCGAAGCTCTGGGATGCTGTCCGCAGCCTCGGCAACTTCTCTTCTTATGCCCTTCAATTGAGAGTCTCGCTGGCGACCAAGACATAAAACAGAAACCAAGGATTTTTGTTGGCCTTTAAATTGAGGACTGTCTTCTTCTTTCTGTTTGCCTTAAAAAATCTGGTAGAAGAGAGGGAAAGGCATCTCCACAGTGAGCTAGACTCATTCCTCCAAAGTTACAGCTGCTCTAAATCTGTGAGTATGTTGCATTTTTAAAGCTGTTCCTGGGGGTCTGATTGCAACGTTCTGTTTAGATCTGTGAGGATTTAATTTAAGGAAAACCATGAACATTTTAAAAATAGGAGTTGAATCGCATTGGAGACCTACAGGTTTTGTTTGTGGACATTGTCTTTATTAAAGGCTTCATGTCAAGCAGGCCAGGGCTCTCCCCACCCCCCTCCTCCCCTTTTTTGGGCTTCCTGAGGGTGAGTGCTGAGATGGGAGAAAATCGTAAATCTTGCTGCTGCAGAGGATGTGGTCTTCTGGGGATGCCATGGCTGGCTGGCTTACTGCTGCTGCAAGGTGTGCATGGGACTGCAGAACAATGGAAGGGGGATGACAGCCCACTGTGCAGTCACTTCGTCCGTCTTATGGCCCTTGCTGGCTTCGTTATAGGGTGTTGTTTTGTTAGGGTGATTAAAACCGTAAGGCAAGATTAAGTACGCTGGCACGTTCTCAGAATAGCTGGGGTTTGTAGTCCTAGACTTTACCGGGAAGCCCTGCATTGGCTTCTCCCCGTGTCTTTGTAGCAGATTACAGGGGGTGGGAATTACTAAAAAGTGACCTTTGCATGACCACCCGTTTTCTAATTGTGCATTTGAATTGGTGCCATTTTTTTCTGATGACGTAGATTCTTTAGCCTAAACATCTGTCCTTAGTCACTGTGTCCTACTTTCCCCCTTTGGAATTCACTGGGGGCTAGAACTGTATCCTTGCTGAATTATTATGGAATCAATTTTGAACATTTTGTTAAGTTTTGGTTCCCATCAAAACCCCCGTATGTTCTTGATTTGTCTTGGTTATATGAACAGTCTTATGATTTCAGTGATTCATATCATTTGGTTACGGATCTCATTCCTTTATCTTAAAAATCACATTAGCTAAAGCAATTCCTAAAAGTTGGTTTGTTCAGAGATCAGTAGTCAGAATACTTTTAAACAACAACTAGTAAAAAAATAAATAAATAAATAAATAAACAACAACTAGTAACAGTCATCTTTGTAGCTGTAGAATATATTTGACTGAGGGGGACATATTATATGAGCTTTGTGGGTATCAGTATTTTGGTTGATTTCCTGCAGTGTGAAAGAAATCAAGGATTTTAAAAAAGAAACTCTACCACCCAGAGATCAAACATTTGCTGTTTTTATTTTTAAACATTTTGTTAGACCTAAACGTAGGAACTTTGAATTTAATTAGGAAGGATTCCTAAAAATAGGAAATTCTACCTTACCTAGACTTGTAAGGAACTTACATGTATTCATTTGTTCATTCAATAAAGGTTTATATTTTATATTTGTTGCAAAGCTCTTGCCAGGCTCCCTGGGGGTATGATGCTGAACAAGATATTATATGTGCCCTCATGGAGCAGTTATTTTTAGCAGGTGAGGAGAGCATTCAAAACTGCCTCATTATTTCGTTACAACTGTGGTAATTTTTCAACTGTGGAAGTGTAGATAGTCTGCGGCCAGACATATACAGAGCATACAGATCCTTGCAACTAATTCTGTCCCAGGTCTTCTGAAGCAACAGATCCTTGGTATACTTGAGCTGGAAAGAGATTGTGAAAATAATTTGATTAGTTCAACAAGTATGTGACAGGCACTGTATTAAGTGCTGGTTTCAGATCAGTAAATAAGAAATGGTCCCCACTTTGGAGGAGCTTACACTCTAGTGGGAGGGGAAGGGAAATTGGTTATGCTAGTATGTCTTAGTATCTTACTGATTCATTAATTCAATAAATATTTACTGAGTGCCTGCTGTGATGTTGGGCACTGTTATGGGAACTGTGCTGGGCACCGGGGATGGGGTGGAGAATATGGCAGAGACACCCTGCCGGCTGGAAACTCGTAAGGGCCACAGTGGAGAAATGATAGGGTGCCATGAGGAATACCCAGGCCAGGCCGAGGACTTCCCTGTCGTTTACTGAGCATCTGCAGTGGGCCAGCCATAGTGGGTATTGTGCCTACATTAATCTTCCCTTCGATCCTGTAAACGACTTAACTATCTCTGTTGTAACAAGCACGTAAACCGAGGTACAGAGAAGTGAAATTGCTGAAGGTCACACGGGAAGTGAGTGGAGGAATTAGAACTTGATCCCAGGTGTGACTTGATTTCCAATCTCTGCCCCTTCTGGTCGTCTCCAGACCTGGTTGCTCACCAGTGACCTGAGTTCCAGAGGGAGAACAGTGTTTATTACAGGCTTCCCTGGTGACTGTGGGCAACTAAGTTTAAGAACCCTTCTTCTGGGGCGCCTGGGTGGCTCAGTCGTTAAGCGTCTGCCTTCGGCTCAGGTCATGATCCCAGGGTCCTGGGATCGAGCCCCGCATCGGGCTCTCTGCTCCACTCAGGCTTCCCGCTGAGCAGGGACCCCGATGCGGGGCTCGATCCCAGGACCCTGGGATCATCATGACCTGAGCCGAAGGCAGTCGCCCAACGACTGAGCCACCCAGGTGCCCCGTATCTTGGCTTATTAATAGTCATTCAGGCACTTAGAATTTATTGGGGGATACAGATAGGAAACTCTGTTGTTAGTAAAAAAAAAAAAAGGACACTGTCATTGGGATGTAGCGGGATAAATGCGGTGGTGTGGAGAAGGTCGGGGTTCTGTGGGAGCAAAGATGAGGGGTGCCTCACCCAACCTGGGGTGGTGGGCAGGAGTCTGGGCAGAGGCTGACCTGAGACGGCTTTCTGAAAGAGACGATGTCTGAATTGAGGCAGATACTGCTAGATACGGGATATGATCAATCGGGTATAGCAGGAGCGTTTATTAAGTACAAAGGCCCTGAGATATGAGAGACCACTGTAGGAGAGGCCAAACTTTCTCCTCTACCCTCTTAAATGTATTTCCTGGGCCCTGCAAATTAAATGGACAAAAGACAGATTAGCAGGAGGGGAAAAAAAAAAGTTTAATGGCATACACACACGGGAGTTCACCAAAAAATGTACCTTAAGGAGGTGGTTAGAATTTGGGGCTTATATACTTTTTTTTTTTAAGAGAGGGAGAGAGGAGGGGCAGAGGGGGAATCTTAATCAGGCTCCACACCCAGCATAGAGCCCGACGCAGGGCTCGATCTCACAATCCTGAGATCATGACCTGAACCAAAATCAAGAGTTGGCCACTTAACTGACTGAGCCACCCAGGCGCCGTTTGTGTACTATCCTAACGACGTATGATGAAGTGTGGAGAAGAGGCTAGGCCAAAGAAGGGGTTTTAGGCTTCTGGATGAGCATTAAATTGTAGGAAGATGACTAGGAAATGTGTGGTAAGTAAGGAGTGTTGAGTAAGATTTGTTACGTAGATAAGAGTCCTCTCAGGTGGTAAGATTTATCCCTGAAGTAATTCTCTTCCTTGCGTGGGAAAGGGAAACACCTTTACAAAAGGAAATTTAGGCCCTGCTTTTAGGCCAGGATGGGGAGGGTGAGAGCTAATTGCTTCAGCTCAAAACAGTCTTTATGTCCAAGTGACATCTTTCGGGGTGACATACTCTGATCCCCTTCACCATGTTCCCTTCAGGGTTTAACAAGAAGCTTGGGAGTCCTGCAGGTCTAGTGAGGATAGGCTGGTCAGAGGGGGACATGTCACGGGTGTCTTGCCAAGGAGCTGTGGCAAGGGCGGTGAGAGACCCCTGGAGTGTTTTCATTGTGCGGATTGCATGAGCTTGTGTTTAGACAGGATGACCTGGACACAGTGGGGAGGCTGGGGTGGCGGGTGGGGAAGAGTGTGCCTCAATCCTGTATGATACCTCACTCCTGGTTCTAATACTCTGCCCAAAGTTATTGATCATTTAGGGCTTAATGGACTTTATGGCATAGGCTGAGAATTTAACATATGTACCTATGTATGCATATATATACACACAAAGAGATAAATATCAATCAGTATTTGTATAGAAAATATGTTTGATTTCCAATGCAGTGACAGACTTCTCATTTGATTAGTAGAAAGCTTGAGGCCTGTCATGAAGTAGGAGATTTTGAGGTCCTCTGTGGTTTCCTTTTTTGCTGTGTCATCCATTAAAGATTTTCGTATCTTAGTGAGGAAGAAATGAACTAGAATCTTTAAAAAATGTCTATTTCAGCCCCAGTACCCATGGTGAGTCTTTGTATTTTCAATGAAAACTGTGCTAATTGGTCCCTGCTATTTTATAATTTTTTTTTTTTTAAGATTTTATTTATTTGCGAGAGAGAGAATGAGAGACAGAGAGCATGAGAGGGAGGAGGGTCAGAGGGAGAAGCAGACTCCCTGCTGAGCAGGGAGCCTGATGTGGGACTCATCCCAGGACTCCAGGATCATGACCTGAGCCGAAGGTAGTCGCTTAACCAACTGAGCCACCCAGGCGCCCAGTCCCTCCTATTTTATAGATGAGGAAGATGAGGTGCCCCTTGAAAAGCTGTTGTATTGTGTCCCTTAGCCATAGATGGATTGGGGTATAGACAGCCCTCTCCTCATTTTATTTATTTATTTTTTTAATAAAGCCACAATATACTCCTGCATACATGTGTCATGAAAAATGATTTTTTTGGGGGGCGGGCCTTATACTCAGAGATCTTCCTAACATTTTGCACTTGCTTTCCACTTAAAAAAAAAAAAAAAGATTTCATTTATATATTTACTAGAGAGAGAGAGAGTGGTGGGGGTGGAGGAGAAGCAGAGGGAGAGGGACAAGCAGACTCCACGAGAGCACGAAGACCCCCTACGGGGCTTGATTCCATGACTCTGAGATCATGACCTGAGCTGAAATCAAGAGTCAGACGCCCAACCGACTGAGCCACCCAGGGACCCCATGCTTTCCACTTTTTTTTTTTTTTAATGATTTTTATTTGTTTATTTGACAGAGAGAGACACAGCGAGAGAGGGAACACAAGCAGCGGGAGAGGGAGAGGGAGAAGTAGGCTTCCCGCGGAGCAGGGAGCCCGATGCGGGGCTGGATCCCAGGACCCCAGGATCATGACCTGAGCCGAAGGCAGACGCTTAACGACTGAGCCACCCAGGCGCCCCTGCTTTCCACTTTTTAACACCACATTTACACTTATGTATTTGGCTCAGTTTTTAAGTAATCTCTACATCCAGTGTGGGGCTGGAACTTACAAGATTATGTGGGTATTGGTTTGACAGGAACTTTATGCATGGTTTACTTTTCTTTTGATATTTCATCAGTCCACGAGTGTGGAAAGTCTTTAGTGACCATTCAAGTAGTATGAATGGATTTCTTTGGTGATTGTTTTTGTATTGGTGGGTTATAGCATATCTTATTTCACGCCCTTATAGATGACTCTATTTTAGAAAGTGGGGAAGTATGGGAACAAGACTCAGATTTCTCTTGTGCTTTGGGATTATATAGTCATTGTCTTCCTGGGTACTGGGTGGGGCAGAATTTGAACCTTTCTGTGATCCCGCAAACAGAATCCTAATACATAGGACTCATATGTGCCATCCCCTCCTTAATGTTAGTTTGGGTGATTTTTGTTTTTTTTTGTTTTTTAAAGCAATAGCATCCCTGTATACCAAAACCATTTTGTGTGCCTGCTTGATAGCACAAGCTGAATATAACATATTCACGGGTATTTTCCATCTACATACATGATATAAAATGTAAGGTATTGAGAATGTATTTGGCACAAGGGTGCTAATATAGAATTAATACAAATGTCATTTCTTCATCAAAAACTCATTGAGTATCTCTGTGCTAAGACAGAGAATTCCTGTCCGTAAAAAGCTCATCATCTACCTCCCACAACTGAAAGTAAAGCAATAATCATACTATGATGAGTTTTAAATTATGACCAAAGAACCCAGAGAAGAAACACATTATGTAGCCTGAAAAAAGAAATGACTTCTAGGTAGCCTTTATTTTTTTCTCTCCTTCATGGATCGTGAGCCAAATGAAAGGAAAACTTTTTTCCAACATTGCTTTTTAAAAATTTCTCTTTTGGCTACTCTTTGTTGTAGTTTGTAATGTTTGAGAAGAAATGATAAGCCCCTTCTTCCCCGCCCCCCACTGAAAACCTGCCTTTACTCTGCATCTTGAAAATACCTGCATTCCTCCTTTGAGGGACAGACTGAAACCAGCCAAGTGCTGCCTAAGTAGCCCCCACCCCCAGGGCTGCAGGAAACACCCAGCTGCCGAGAAGCAGGAACGCAGTGTTCTGTCGAATGGGAAGTTCTTGGCCCCGATCACTTAACTCTTCTAACAACATCAGCACCGCATTTATGTGGTATTTCAGCCCCAAAAGTGATTTTACAAAATGGAGCGCATTTCCTCCTCATAACTTCCGTGCAGGGTAGACGGGGCAGGTATTGTTAGCCCTCCTCTGGCTCTTTGTCTTATGCCTTTTTTTTTTGCTCCCAGTTTCTTTTTATTGTGGTAAGATACACCTAACATAAACTCTACAGTCTTCGCCACTTTTCAGTGTACAGTTCACTGGTGTGCAGAACATTCCCACTGTTGTGTCACCCTCACCGCTGTCCATCCACCGAACTCTTTCATCTGGGAAAGCAGAAACTCAGAACTCATTAGGCAATAACTTCCCATGGCCCTCTCTCCCCAGCCCCTGGCCACCACCTCTCTGCTCTCTATGCTTTGTAGCCCTTCTCTGTTTTTACACATTAGGACACTGAGATCCCGAGCGGTGAGCGAAGGGTCCAGCGTGTCGCTGTTTGCAAGTGACCGGCACACCGGGGACAGAAACCCGGCAGGGTGATTGGTAGACTAGGTACCAGCTTTCTGTTAGAAATAAGAAAACCCTCCAATAGGGAAGGGATTTTTTTTTTTTTAATTAAAAAACCAGCAAAATGAAATAGGAGCTGCCTATGTATCTCTTGCCAATCTGACATTCCATTGTTGTTTGTTTAAAATACTGTGAAGGAGTACAGTTTGCTTTGCTTAAGGAAAGAGTTTGAAAAGATACAGGCCCTGGTTTTAGTTTCCAGCTCTGTCTGATTTGCTCTGTCTGCGGGCAAGAGACACAGCATCTGTTGGGGCAGTTTTTTGTTTTTTTTCCCCTGAAGAAACAGTCCTGCTGTCCGTTTTCTTAGTGAGTAGGGTCTGAGGCATGTTTTATATTTTACATGAAAATGAACTTCTGTAATTTTCAACTGTTCTTACTTTGCTCTGGAACTCTCATCCCCAATGAGGACAGAAGAGAACATTAAGTTGTCAGTAAAAGATCCCATCATCTGTTCACATTTCAAATAGTCTCTTTTAGAGTGATGCAGGTTTTCTTGGGGGGAGTGGCAGAGGTAAGTGCCCAGTCAAGTAAAAATTTAAACTCTGCATCAGGCCTATATTTTCCTTCTCAAATGCTCCCCCTGTCCCTCTCTCCCAGTAGTACCTGGGTGCGGGAAGAAGTTCCATGGAGATAGAGCCCTACTCTGGGAATTGCCCTCTGGTTGACAGCCCCATCTACTTGTTTTTGATTAACTTCTGTCGTCACTGTCTCTGTCGCCAAAGCTCCTGAGATGGCTGGATCTGTTGGTATGCCCATGACCCCAAGGGCTTGGCATTCCCCACTGGCATTGGCTGGTCCATGGGTGCCGGAGGTCCATGGCCACTCTCATATGCCTTTTGTTCCAGGGTCATCCAAGTTGTCTTTTAAAAACACCTTATTTTAGGGATGCCTGGGTGGCTCAGTCGTTAAGCGACTGCCTTCGGCTCAGGTCGTGATCCCGGGGTCCTGGGATCGAGCCCCGCATCGGGCTCCCTGTTCGGCGGGAAGCCTGCTTCTCCCTCTCCCGCTCCCCCTGCTTGTGTTCCCTCTCTCGCTCTCTCTCTCTCTCTCTGTCAAATAAATAAATAAAATCTTAAAAAAAATAATAAATAAAAATAAAAACACCTTATTTTGCAATAATTTCAAACTGAGAAAAAGAGTATGAGGATAAGAGAACTTTTGCATATCGCTAATCCATTTTTAACATTTTGCCACATTTGTTTTATTATTCTTTCTCTGTATGCACATTATTTTATGTCTTCTGAGTCATTTGGGAGTAGGATGCAGTCCAGAGAGGGTGGTCTAGAAGGGGGCATTGGAATCTTCCTCAAGTGAGCAAGGGAGGGAGTATTTGTTCTTTCCTTTTATCTGCTTTCCTCCAACTCTCCTTTTTCCTGAGTTAAGCTTCTCCACTCTCTTGAACTCTTCCTTCTACTGAACTAGCTTTGAGTCCTTTCTATCCCTGGCTGTTGGTTCCTAGTTGCATTTCCACTTGTTAGTGCTCTTAGAACAGTGTGGTTCTCAGGCCAGGTGCGTTGCTGGGAGCAGATGGGAGTACTGCTGACTTCCACTTGCTCCTTTATCTGTTTATTCAGGGAATCAGGGTCTCCACATGTGTGGCAGGTCTGCCTGGGGACACTTGGCAGACAGCTTGATGACATGCATGCAAGCTTTGGGTTGAACTTTTTTTTTTTTAAAGATTCATTTATTTATTTTAGCGGGAGAGAGAGCGAGAGCGAGCACGTGCGCACTAGGGGGCAGGGGGAGAGGCAGAGGGAGAGGAAGAGAGACTCCTCAAGCAGACTCCCCGCTGAGCGTGGAGTCCTAAAGGGCCTTGATCCCAGGACCCTGAGATGATGACCTGAGCCGAAGTCAAGATTTGGACGCTCAACCAACTGAGCCACACAGGTGCCCCTAGTTGGACTTTTGATCCAGATTTAGGAACTTATAAGCAGGATAAAAAAAGATGTGACTTGTGGCTGAGTCAGTTAAGCACCTGCCCTCAGCTCAGGTCATGATCCTAGGGTCCTGGGATCGAGCCCCACATTGGGTTCCCTGCTCAGTGGGGAGTCTGCTTCTCCCTCTCCCCCTGCTTCCCCTTCCCCAGCTTATGCTCTCTCTCTCGCTCTCTTTCTCAAATAAATAAATTACAATCTTAAAAAAAAAAAAGAAGATGTGACTTAGGAACATGGTGGTAAAAAGTTGTAAGTTACTTAAAATCTATAATTTATTCTCAGATATCATCTTTGAGATCATGAACTGTATGACTTTATGTATCTGACACCTGATATAGTGCCTACAATGTGGTGCTCTAGATGTTTGTGAGTGAAAATTAAACTTTAATTGACTAAATTGAACCCTTTCATTTGGTGCATTACTTTTTTAGACTGTGGTACATTCCCTGCTACCTTTTCTAGCTTTATATATTTGTTTATGCTGAGTTAGTTCCCTTGTTTTTTATCTTAATCCCAATTTCTAATAAAAATGTAAAGTGAGGGTAAAAGGAAGTACCTTTCCAGTGAATCCACCTACTTTAATGGACCTTCACTTTCCATCTCTCGTATAAGCATATAGCTCGTTGATGTGCACACGGGCCCCATGTACTGCATTTTTCAGATCCGCCAAAGATGGAAATGGGGCTAGTATCGGGAACCCATGATCGTGTCTACTGATTTCAGCCTGTGAGAGCCAGTTCCTTTCAATAAAGGAATAAACCCATTTTTAGCAAATAGGTAGATACCTTAAAAATCAGGTGTATATCATAAGTGTATATATAAGGTAACAAGTTTGAAAACAATTTAGGAATATATTATTACAGGTATTTTAAGTTCAAAATGTAAAATAGCTTGGAAGTGTGTTGTCAGTGTAGGAAACAGAAAAGATAAAATTAGAAAAACTGCAACATTGAAGTACTGACTTTTTCAAAGTAGTGAAAATTTGGAAGAGTTCGATAAGGTCTAAAATTACATTAGAAACACATTGGGCAGTGATGTGTTCTAACTTCCTCACATGGAAAGGACTAAAAATAATATACTGTTCTTGCATTTTTTCCAGAGAACTATTGTAAGCTGTGTGTGATAGTAGAGGGGGTGATCAGAGCGTGTTTCCTTAAATTAATATTTGAATGTCCCCTTCATGAATTTGAACTTAAATTGCTCAAAACATATACTTTTCCCCCAATTATTAAAAATAGTGCATGATCATTTTCAAAACTTCGAAAAAACATCGAAAAGCACAAAGAATATAAAGATCACCCAAGCCCTACAGATAATCTGAAAGGAAGTTTACAGTTTTTTTTTTTAAGATTTTATTTATTTATTTGAGAGAGAGAGAGAATGAGAGAGAGCACATGAGAGGGGGGAGGGTCAGAGGGAGAAGCAGACTCTCTGCCGAGCAGGGAGCCCGATGCGGGACTCGATCCAGGGACTCCAGGATCATGACCTGAGCCGAAGGCAGTCGCCCAACCAACTGAGACACCCAGGCGCCCCGGAAGTTTACAGTTTTGATTGTAATAAGCCTAAGCATGGACTATTTAGGGGCAGGTTAGGTAGTTTATAAATTCATTAGTATCTGACTTAATAGAATAATTATATCCTTTGTTGGTCCTTGTCCTTGTTTTTTTCCAGCTTTGTAGATCCTCCCTATAAAGGAACAGGACTTGAGTGGAGAGAAAATGGTGGCATTCCTTTGCTTTGATTCTGTAGCACCAGTGACAGGCTGGGGTTGAGGTTGGCAGTGCAGTGTCTTTGGGGGTACCTGTTGATTTCTGGGCCATTTTTGCTTTACCAGCTGCAGCAGCCACACCTCCCCTCTTCTTTGATCACAGGCTGTGAGAATGGCTATTTGAAGGAGTCATCCATTGTAACGTGGAAACCTGGTTGTGGTGTCCACTGGAGTCTTGTGTTTATAACTCCAGTGGACACCAACTAGACTGTAGATTATATAAATGGTGCCTCCTAGAGCATAACAGTTGGCCTGTTTACTTTCATTCCTTTTCTCCCCAAAAGAGAGAGATTAACTTGATGAAAAAGCTTAAAGGATACTAAGTGTCTTTTTATTAATTTTCGAAATTTCATTTCATTTTTTCCTTCTTTTTAAAATGGGCTAGTGGAGCGCCTGGGTGGCTCAGTTGGTTAAGTGTCTGCCTTCGGCTCAGGTCATGATCTCAGGGTTCTGGGATCAAGCCCAGCATCAGGCTCCCTGCTCAGTGGGGAAGTCTGCTTCTCCCTCTCACTCTGCCTCTGTGCTCTTTCTCTCTCAAACAAATAAATAAAATCTTAAAAAAAAAATGGGCTAGCCTTGGGGCACCTGGGTATCTCAGTTGATTAAGTATCCCAGAGTCCTGGGATCAAGCCCCACGTCAGGCTCCCTGATCAGTGCAGAATTTGCTTCTCCCTCTCCCTCTGCCCCTCCCTCACTCATGCACGCACATGCTCTCTCTCAAATAAATAAATAAAATCTTTAAAAAAAACGGGTTAGCTTTTATTTCATTGTTCAGGAACATAGCACGTTGTGTTGGATTTATTGGGGAAATTAAATTTGAATTGATTCTGCTAATTATGATTTGAATTAGAGGAAAAAGTATTAAAAGATAGCTGTAAGCTTTTCATTTGAAAATAGTTTTACCTAGTGATTAAAAATTAGAGCAGTATGAAACTCAATAATAAAAAGACAAATAGCCCATTTAAAAAATGGCCAAAGAACCTAATAGACATTTCTCCAACGAAGGTATACAAATGGCCCTTAAGTACCTAAACAGATGCTCAACATCATTAGACATTAGGCAAATGCAGGTCAAAACCACAAGGAGATACCATCACTCCCACTAAGATGGACAATAATAAGCATTGGTCAAGATTTGGAGAAATTGGAATGCTCCTACATTGCTGGTAAGAATGTAAAATCACATAGCCACTTGGAAAAATGTCTGGCAGTTTTTTGAAATGTCAAATATAAACTTACCATATGATTCAGCAATTATCTTCCTAGGTATATGCCCAAGAAAAATGAAATATATTTCTACACAAGAACTTGTACATGAATGTTAATAGCAGCATTATTCAAAATACCTAAAAAGTGGGGGGCACCTGGGTGGCTTAGTTGGTTGTGTGTCCGACTCTTGATTTTGGTTCAGGTTATGATCTCAGGTTATGGGATTGAGCCCCGCATCCGGCTCTGTGCTTGGCGGGGAGTCTGCTTGACATTCTTTCTCTCTCCCTCTGCCCCTGCCCCCACTCTTGCACACAAGTGCTCTCTCTCCCTCTCTCTCTAAAATAAATAAATCTTTTAAAAAAATACCCCAAAAGTGGAAATAACACATATATCCATCAACTAATAAAATGATAAACAAAATGTGTTCTATCCAGACACTGGAATATTATTTGGCAATAAAAAGGAATGAAGTACTGCTACATCATCAACATGTATCTTGAAGACGTTATGCTAAGTGAAAAAGCAAGTCATGGAAGACCATATATCGTATAAGTCCATTAATATGAAATGTCCAGGCTAGAGAAAATCTGTAGATACTGAAAGCAGATTAGTGGTTGCCTAAAACTAGAGGTGGAGGGGGAAATGCAGAGTGAGTGCTAATGGATACATGCAGTGTTTCTTTTGGGTGACAAAATTTTGTAAAGTCAGACTGTGATGATAGGAGCACCTGGGTGGCTCAGTTAGGCATCTGACTCTTGGTTACCGCTCATGATCTCAGGGTTGTTGGATCAAGCCGGTGCTCAGCAGGGAGTCTGCTTGAGATACTCTCCCTCTTTCTCCTCCGTGCTCCTCCCCCAACTCTGTCTCTCAAATAAATAAATAAATAAAATCTTAGATTGTGGTGATAGTTGAACACCTCTAAGAATAGACCAAAAGCCCCTGATTGTATACTTTAAATGGGTGAATTGTATGGTCTGTGAATTATAGCTCAATAAAGCTGTTTAAAAACTTTAAAAAAAAAAAAAAAGCATAAAATCATGGCAAAGGAAGGACAGGGGCACCTGGGTGGCTCAGTTGGTTGAGTGACTGCCTTTGGCTCAGGTCATGATCCTGAAGTCCCGGGATTGAGTCCCACATCAGGCTCCCTGCTTAGTGGGGAGTCTGCTTCTCCCTCTGACCCTCACCCCTCTCATTCTTTCTCTCTCTGTCATTCTCTCTCTCTCAAAAATAAATAAAATTTAAAAAAGGACAAATTTTCCAACATAATTGAAAATATTGAAATACGATGTATTGTTTTTCTTATCCTCTATTAACCCAATAACAGTATTTTTCACTAGCCAGAAATCCATTCCTTCTAACTTATGAATATAACATCTAGGTTATGCTCAGGAGTAGAACAGTCAAGTTATTCTGTTCAGTTAAATTTTTAATAATTGTGTTTACTTTGGTGGTATAGATTCTAAAACTGAAGCAGTCTAAGGAGCATTTAGCATGGAGGATATCCGAACCTCAGTGCAGTGTTCCATATATTAGAAACATTTATTGAAGGAAATAAGATAAGACCTGAATAAATGTGTGTATAGATGTGAAAATGTAGTATTGTAGAGATAGTGTTAAAAAACAAAATTCAGTCTACGGCCATACCACCCTGAACGCGCCCCATCTCGTCTGATCTCGGAAGCTAAGCAGGGTCAGGCCTGGTTAGTCCTTGGATGGGAGACCGCCTGGGAATACCAGGTGCTGTAGGCTAAAAAATCCAAAACAAAACAAAACAAAAAACAAAATTCAGCCTAGTAAATTTGAAGATCTAATTGGCTTTATTAAACAATTCGTGAATTGGGCAGCATCCCATCTAACAAGTAGAGAGGAGCTCTGAGGAGTTGTACAAAATGGAAGGATTTTATAGGGAGAAGGGTGGGTCAAGAAAGTTGTTAGCAAAAGGAAAGGATTGTTCCAGGCAAGGTCGCTTTCCCTTCAGCAGGAAGAGTAGCAGGTCTTACCATGCAGAGTACCTCATCTTCCTTTGGGGAATGGAAAGGGCCCCTGTGGCCACTCATTGCAGACTCGTTGGCCCAGATAAGGAAAATTCCTGACTGACTGGGTAAGACTACTTTTCTGGGGGAGGTTGAAACTAGAATCAGATTAGTTATTAAACCCCAGTTTGGGACTCGCCTAGGAGACACCATTTCCTTTTTTTTTTTTTCCATTTTATTTTCATTCTAGCTGCTCAGTGGCTGGAGCTGCTGGGTTCCTGGTATTAAAAAGATGCCAACAGAGGTAGCTGTGTCTCGCCCAGGGGCCAGGCCCACTCTGAATACACGCCCCCAAATAAGGGGCAGGTAACAAATTATGTTAGAGTAACTATGATAAAGCAACTCAATTTGTCGAGAAGAAAAGATTCAGGATAAATTAAACATATAATGGGGGAAACTAGAATATGTCACCCCATGATTTGACCTAAAAATCATTTTGAGCTGAAGGCAATCAAGAAGCAGTAAACACTGGAAAAGCTCCCCCTTTCCTGCCTAAAGGCCAGAAACAAATTCTCCTTTTACTGGAGAAAGACATTTGTATCAGCTTAGACAATCTGCAAACCTTTTTAAAGTAACCCTTGTCTTCCTAGTTACTTATTCTTCATTTACTATTCCAAGCCCCAACCCCTTTGTCTTGCCAATTCTTCACAAATATAAAAGCTTCCTGCTTCTTTGGGGTCTTCGTTCTCTTGTGAAGGCTCCCATGTACAGGACGAATTCAGTAAAATTTATATGCTTTTCTCCTGTTAATCTGTCTTTGTCCATTTTATTTTCAGGCCCAGCCAGGGACTCTAAGAGGGTCAAGGAAAACTTTTTCCTTCCTTACAATAATATTCCATTTTAATAAAGTATAGAAATACATGTATAGATTTACTTGGGAAAAGATCTGGGAGGATATTTATATACAGGATACAATGTTGTCTTTGGGTGGAGAGCTGTGGGGGTGATTTAATTTCTTTTTTTGTGTACTAGAATAAACAAAATCAGTTTACTTTATTGGTGCTGTATTTCAGAAATGTTCACCATGTAACAGTACATAGATTTTTGTTATTTGATGTATAAAATTGATTAGACATGGGGGTGAGGTGTACTAAATAATTGAAGGGCTTATGTTATATACTTGAATTTATGTGGACTTTTCCTGTAAGACAAAGAAATAAAAACCTCATTCTGGTTTTTTGTTTTTTTTATTAATAGGTTTTCTCACACAGATATGGCAACAAGCAGCCGTCCCTTTGCATCCTTTGATACAAAACGGGCCTCTGGACGGCTCGGATCGTCTAATGTGAGCAGGTCAGGAGGAGGGTGCAAGTGTTTTCGGGACAACAGGGGAGAGCAGTCCAACCCTTTGGTGAATTGTAATGTTGATGTTAAAACAGGGCTTTGTATTTTACTGACTGGCGAAATAGGCAGGTGTAGTGTCCATTTTACAAATTAGGGAAGGAGAGACAGAGCTGCTAAGGGACATGTGAATGGGTGGCGCTGCTACATAAAAAGAAAACTAAATTCAACATTTGGGGCACAACTCATTGGAGTCTTTTTTATCTTAAAATTTTTTATATCATTGATTTCATTTATAAAATAATATAACCACATTGCCAAGCATCCACCATAAATATGACCTCTTAAATTGTATTCATTCTCGTCTTTTTCCTGGGCATGTGCTTTTATCTGTTATGGATGCAGCCATAGGGTTTTCACTGAATGTTGTAGTATGATTATTTTTCTACTTACATTCTTCTTGTAACCTTGGCTTAAGAGCATTTTAAGAAACATTGATTGTAGAAAATTCAGGAAATATAGAAAAGTACAAAGGAGAGATAAAAATGTATATTACCATCACTGTAACTTTGTGTATGTGTGTGTGTGTATCCTTTCTTTTTCTCTTCATATATAGAGCAAGTCTTTTTTTTTTATTATTGATTGGGATCACATTCGATATACTATTTAGTAACCTGCTTTTTAAAAATTTTATTATTATTTTTTGCCCTGCCCCTCCACCTTATTTTTTGTGCCTCTTTTTAAAAGTTAATGTATCATGACATTTTTCCTTTCCATTAATATTTTTGGTAATATCACATTTGCTAAGTAATATTCCTTTCCTGCCCATTCTAGAATTAATATAATGAGTTCTTTTCGAACATGTATGTTGTTCCTTTATCAGAGATTAAAGGCAACTCTGTGAAAGCTATGTTTTAGTACCATGAGAAAGGGCTTTTTATCTATCCTTATAGGGTTATTAAACTTTAAGTTATATGGCAGATCTGTAGCATTTGAGATTTTGCATTTGAAATTTCAGCTACTTGTAAGTGTGTTTATAACACTCATGAATTCGGCAGTTTGCCTTAGGACTCAGCTCTCACATTACAACAAAGGGATGCAATAATTTGAGGATCGATGACTGGAGATGAAGCTGAAAATAACTCCTAAGGATTTTAAGGCATTTATTTTTCACATTACGATTTCATTCCATATGTCACTGCTTATGATAATCTGAGCTTTCTTTAGAAATATGAGTCTCTCCCTCAGGGTTAACCTCTAACTCATCTGATAGTTTCCTAAGTAACTACTGCATCAACATTTATAGATCTTCTTAGATTTACAGTGGGCTTACATCCCCAATGAGCCCATCGTGAATTGAAAATGCCTTTAATAGCCCTAACCTATTGAACATCATAGCTTAGCCTCACCTACCTTAAATGTGCTCAGAACACTTAACATTAGCCTGCAGTTGGGCAAAATCATCAGAACCCATTTCTGGTAGAAGAGTAACTGAAGTGGGATTTTGTTTTCATGTTTGAAGGAATGAATTTGGAGAGGTTGGGGGCATGGAAATTTGACTTTAAGCTCTTTTAAATAAATCATCATACTGCTCATTTACTTACTGAAATATTTTCCTATTAAAAGTTGTTACACAGGGGCGCCTGGGTGGTTTAGTTGGTTAAGCATCCGACTCTTGATCTTAGCTCAGGTCTTGATCTCAGGGTCCTGAGTTCAAGCCCTGTGTCAGGCTCCTTGTTGGGCATGGAGCTTATTTTTAAAAAAAATAGAAAGTTACACAAAACATTTTGTAGAAGGCTCTAATTTTATTTTATTTTATTATTATTAATTAGTTTGTTTATTTTGGTGGGTGGGAAGGGCAGAGGCAGAGGGAGAGCGAGAATCTTAAGCAGGCTCCGTGCCCGACACAGGGCTCGATCTCACAACTCTGAGATCATGACCTGAGCTGAAATCAAGTTAGTTACCCTGAGGGCCCTAATTTTAAAGAGCAAAATTTCCATCAGTCATAAATAACAGATAAGTTTTAATAAAGGGTAAAATCATAGTGATTATACAGATGTAAAAATAAACACATTTTAAAGATTTTATTTAACTCATTAATCAGTGAGGGAACTAGGCAGATTTTATAATTGATTCAAAGGAGAAATTGAAACAGCACAAATTTATATGGAGTAAAAGAATGTTGAGATTAATGTCCAAAGTCAGTAAAACTAGCTTCTTGTACAGTGAAGGAGGTAATTGAACCTCTACTAGTCAGGGATAGAATTTGCATATTTATAGACAATTATTTTGCATCACTATCAGTTAAAATTTACAGAGTTGCAATTCAACACTGAAAATACAAAACCGATTAAAAAATGGGTGGAGGACCTGAATAGACATGCAGATGGCCAACAGACACATGAAAAGATGCTCAACCTCACTAATCATTGGAGAAATGCAAATCAAAACCACAGTGAGATACCAATTATATCTGTCAGAATGCCTTAAAAAAAAAAAAAAAAGCCATAACAAATGTTGGCCAGGATGTGGAGAAAAGGGAGCCCTCGTGCATTATTGGTGGGAATGTAAACTGGTGCGGCTGCTGTGGAAAACCGTATGGAAGTTCCTCAAAAAGGTAAACATAGAAATACCATATGATCCATTTTCACTACTGGGTATTTACCCAAAGAAAACAAAAACACTAATTCAAAAAGATAGATGCACCACATGTTTATTGCACATTATTTACAATAGCCAAGATACTGAACATACGGACAGCCAAGTGTCCAGCTGTAGATACATTGACAAGGAAGATGTGGTGTATGTGTACAATGGAATATCACTCAGCCGTAAAAAAGAATGATACCTTGCCATTTGCAACAGCATAGATGGACCTAGAGGGTATAATGTTAAGTGAAATAAGTCAGACTGAGAAAGACAAATACCATGTGATTTCACTTACGTGTGGAATCTAAAAAACAAAACAAATGGATAAACAGACAAAATGCAGAATCAGACCCATAAATATGGAAAACGAACTGATGGTTGCTAGAGGGAAGGAGGGGTGGGTGGATGGGCAAAATGGGTGAAGGAGAGTGGGAGATACAGGCTTCCACTTAGGTAATAAGTCGTGGGAATAAAAAGCACAGCATAGGGAATATAGTCCGTGATATTAGAAAAGCATTGTATGATGACAGATGGTAGCTACATTTGTGGCGAGAATAGCGTAACTATAGAAAAGTTGAATCAGGGGCGCCTGGGTGGCTCAGTTGGTTAAGCGACTGCCTTCGCCTCAGGTCATGATCCTGGAGTCCCTGGATCGAGTCCCGCATCGGGCTCCCTGCTCAGCAAGGAACCTGCTTCTCCCTCTGACCCTCCCCCCTCTCATGTGCTCTCTCTCTCTCGTTCTCTCTGTCTCAAATAAATAAATAAATAAATAAATAAATAAAGAATCTTTAAAAAAAAAAAGAAAAGTTGAATCACTGTTGTACACCTGAAACTTATGAAACATTGTGTGTCCACTATACTCTAATTTAAAAAGAGAACACCGTAGAGTTGCAAGTCAGTTCCCTAGAATCAAAAAGCAATCCGAAGGGGTCTCTTCTACAGTACAGAGAATCATGCATAGTTTTCCGCTGACGCACATTTTCTCCCCCTACATGATCAAACTAAAACGCAATAACTTTCCCTCTCCTGTGAGTAAAGGTAGTTCCCATGCTTGTGGTCTTTGTGCCTGCTATGAGCCTTGTTTGTCAGTTTCTTCCATCCTCACAACAGCTTCATGAAGTAGGCAGTGGTGGTGTTCCCATTTTACAGATGAGCAAGTCAGGCTTCAGAAAGTTAAAGACATTGCTACTAAGTGGTCGAGTTAGAACTCCGGCCTTTCTGTCTCCAAAGTGTACGTAAACACACACGTGCAGCAACGTGCTAATAGTAAAAGCTATAGAAATTCTGTGTATTTTTTCTTGGTCTTTAGGTCAACATCAAACAAGGTGGATCTCAAGTGTGGCCTAGAAGAATGTGCGGTGGCATTGAACTTATTTCTAAGTAACAAATTTACAGATGCCTTAGAATTGCTTCGACCGTGGTAATTAACTGTATTTCTTTCAGATAAAATATATTTTTTTCAGATATTTCTGATGATTCTTTCTTTGATGTCATGATTGTCAGTTAATTTATCTGCATTTCCGCCTGAATATTTCTAAGCTAATTTGGTTGAGACCCCCTAATTTGGTTGGTCAGTTTTAATATCCAGTTAAGAAATCTGTCTTTTCAAATTTAATCAGTAGAAAGTTTCTGATTCTTTCTCATATTTTAATTTCTATTTGTGTTCAAATATTGTCATTGTATGTAGTTTTGTAGAGCTTCCTTTTGCTTTTTTCAGTGAAATGTTTTTATGGATATGCCTCTAAAGCTTAAATATCATTGGAAAAAGTTTCCTTTGAAATGGGGTAAAAAGAACTAGACTATGCTAATCTCAAATGTTAAAAAGAAATTTAAAATAATAAAAAATGTTATTAGGGCTCCCTATTTATGTGATAAACAAGTTTAACAGTTTAATTTCAGCTAATAATACCTGTTCATTTTTCAAATGTGGCAGCAACACCCGGGCCCAGCCCTGATACCAGGCATCACCTTGACCACAGTCCGCAGCTCTACAGTGTGCCTGGAGCTTGACAGGAATAATCTTACGTTGTGCCTTCAAACACAGTCACTTGCTTGGGTGAAGCTTAGACCTTATATAACAGTTTTTTTAGAAGGTTACTTGGGCACAATAGTGGGAATCTTATTTCTTTGGTCAGTAGGGGATGTGATTTTGATCATAGACTTTCAGTCTTACTACACTCATGGTGGTGAGCATTGCATAATGTATAGAATTGCTGAATCACTATGTCGTACACCCGAAATGTATGTCAACTGCACACCACAATTAAAAAAAAATTACATTACCTCCTGAGAAGCTGCTGTGGTAATTCTATTTTGATGTAGAGGAGCTGTGGTCAATGAGTATTTCAGAGGTTAGGAACAGATGGTAAAATAGATGGTACAGTGCACCGCTGAAGGAAATTGCCCAGCGTTGTCTTCAGCACTTGTCTGCACTGCCTGTCTCCTGCCTCATTTCCCTCCGTCCTTGCCAGTCCCTCAGACTTCTTTCTCTCTCCATCTTCTGTCTCTACTTCTCTGTCTTCCTCTCTCAACCTGCCTGCCTGTCTCCTTTGTGTTTTTATTCACACAGGTCTCCTTTTTTCTCTGTCTCAGACACCCAGCTGGTCATAACATGGAATGAAAAGAAGTGATTATTTTATTTGGTCAAATTTTATATTCTCTGATCTTTATGCAAGTTTCACTGTTAAACATATGTTTTTCCCACTTGAATCATTTTCCTCTTGGAGCTTTTGGTTTAAAATGTGAGGTTTAAAACCACAATAAATGATTAACTTTAGGCTGATCTTAACTCCTTGCAGGGTTTTTTTGAACAGCCAGTGACCTCACTAGTCAGGACAAACTGCGAATTACCAAAGGATGTTTAGACTATTTCCATGGGGGAAAAGAATAATGTGGCCAGCATTTGTTTTGCGTAGCCGTGGGCTGTTGTGCATTATATTTGAATTAAAAACAAAATCATGCATTAATATTTTAAATCTTATAACAGATTGACCTAATGAGAAGTTTTGAGAAAGAAATGGTGAGGTTTTCACAGCCCGAAAGTCTGGGATGTGCCATACATTAAGACTAATTAATGCCCTTAAGAATCCAAGCAATTCTCAGGGCGCCTGGGTGGCTCAGTTGGTGAAGACTCTGCCTTCAGCTCAGGTCATGATCCCGGAGTCCTGGGATCAAGCCCCATGTCGGGCTCCCTGCTCGGTGGGGAGTTTGCTATTCCCTCTGCCCCTCACCCCCCTCGTGCTCTCTCACTCTCTCAAATAAGTAAATAAAATCTTTAAAAAAAAAAAAATCCAAGCAATTCTCAACTGATAATTTAGTAATTGGAATTGTCAAGAACTTTAATAAGGAATTGTAGATAATGGGATTAGATTAGATATGAGCTCTAAAATGTACTTTGCCTGGGCCCATTGTGGCTCACCTAATTTATTGCAAAAATCTTGCTTTTCTTTGGCCTCTGGCTGGGAATGGAAAGGAGCTTTTTTTTTTTTAAATGAGTATCTGAAAATACATCAAAATCTCTCTGTCACAAAATGCATTTCCAGTGGCCTTTATTTTAGTACTTATATCAGAGCTAAAGATAGTAAGTATATTGCCTGGTGTTCAACTGGGAAAAATTGGTTTGCTTTGAAATGTTTTCAAGGAAAAGAATCCGCAGGCTGCCCCCTTGTGCTGAAACAGGGCAAAACAATTGTCGGCTTCTGCTTTAACCTGGAACATTCTGTGCTGCCTCTGTAGGCTTAATTTGGAAAGTCCTTAATACTTGAGTTTTTTAGGACATGCCTTTCTCAGTCTATATTATTTCAGTGATCATGGTGTAGGAGTAAAAGTTATCACTATCAAAGTCACGATATGCATTTCTTAGGATTTCTCCTGATTAGTATCAGACAAGACATGCATGCTTTTAAGTTGAGTTGGGATGTATTAATTCCCTGTGTTTTGCCCCCAGGGCTAAGGAGAGTATGTACCATGCCTTGGGCTACAGTACTATTGTGGTGTTGCAGGCGGTCATGACCTTCGAGCAACAGGACATCCAAAACGGCATTTCTGCCATGAAGGACGCATTACAAACCTGCCAAAAGTATGAACTGAGTAATTAAATACTTGAGATACAACTACAAACCTTTATGTCTGTGTGACAAAGTGAGTGTGGTTTGCCTGATGGAGAGAGCTCTGTTTGAGGTTCGCCCCAATTGTAGTAAGGGGCTTGTACTTCAAAGCTTCCTAGCCTCACATAGTTCTATGTAATAGAGTTAAAATTTCCTGTTAGGAATTATAGTTGATTCTTGTTTGGCCAAACACTTGGCATCTATACCTCCACCTTTTTCTTTTTCCTTTCTTTTCTTTCCCTCTTTCCCTCCCTCCCTCCCTTCCTTCCTTTCTTCCTTCCCTCCCTCCTCCCTTCTTCCTTCCCTCCTTCTTTCCCTCCTCCCTTCCTTCCTTCCCTCCCTCCTCCCTTCTTCCCTCCCTCCTCCCTCCCTTCCTTCCTTCCTTCCTTCCTTCCTCCCTTCCTTCCTCCCTTCCTCCCTCCCTCCCTCCCTCCCTCCCTTCCTCCCTTCCTTCCTTCCTTCCTTCCTTCCTTCCTTCCTTCCTTCCTTCCTTCCTTCCTTCCTTCCTTCCTTCCGTAGCTTGAGCCACAGAGAAGAACTGAGGGAGATGTCTGTGGGGTCAGCAGCATGCATCTCTCAAGGGTCTCCCTGGGGTGGATGATTTCAGCTACTGCCTGCCACGCGAGGCCAAGCAAGGAACACTCTTCTTTTATGTGGGAGATGCTGCCTATTCAGAAGGGAGAGCTGTATTTGTCTAAAAGGACATTTTTGAACACTTCTGGTTGGTGAAAATGAGACGGATTTTCAGTTTTATTTTAATCTTTGCTCTGTGTGTATAGCAAGACCCCAGCAACAGCTGTTAACTAGCATTGGTGAAGTTTAACATGAAACTATGTATCCTCATGTAATTATGTTGCAACCCTACAAATGAAGAGAGTTTCTAAATGCTGCCCTCTAAGTGATTCCTAATCTGTGGATGCCTCTTACCCCAGAAATATCAATTTCAGCCGTACAGATAAGGGCAGGGTGCTTGGCAGGGTTAGCTGCCATTCGTTGTTTTGTGTGGGTTTGTCCACACGTGTCCAGTAAGCACGGATGGAGTGCCCACAGGATGCCAGCCCAGTGCTGGGCGCTGGGTGTGCGGTGTTAAAAAGGGTGGTCTCTGCACTACAGACTTCAGGATTTAGAGTTTCTCCTTGGTAACTCTTTGGTGTGACTGTGACAAAAATGAATGTCAAAGGAAAATGAGCCTGGCCTGATTTATTGTAATTTTTTCTTTCTATTTCCCATCTCCCCTTCTGCTTATTCTCCACAGGTACAGGAAAAAATGCACGGTTGTAGAATCTTTCTCAAGTCTTCTTTCTAGAGGATCACTGGAACAGCTGACTGAAGGTAAGACTCATTTAAAGATGAAGTTTTTCCTGTCTTTGAAAATTAAAACATGATCATACTCATAAAATTCAGTACTTAAGTGTAGAATAAAAAGGAAATGGAAAATCTTTTTCTCTTTCCCATCATACTCACCTGCAGAAGTAATCACTGGCAATAGTTGGGTTAATGGCCCAGAATTCCCCACGTAGCAGAGCGGGATTCAAAGCTGATCTGCCTATCTGTAAGCCACAGTTCTTTCCACTGTACCCCACACTTTCTCTGATAGGCTTGTAGAAAAGGGAACAAAATGTTCACATATGGATGAGGGAAATGTTGAATCATTCCTATGTAGACATCTTGAAAGTAGATGGTGCTGCGTTCTTATCTTTTTATAATGTTTTTGTACATGGCTCTTTAGAAAATCTGGAATAATTTACTTATTTACTTATTACTAACTATTAAAAAAGAAAACAAACTGAGTTTGTTCTATTAGAATGTCCATAACCCAGAAAATCTGGAGTAATTTACTTATTTGTTTATTACTAATTGTTAAAAAAGAAAACAAACAATGAGATACTGCTGTACACCTATTAGAATGTCCATAATCTAAAATACCGACAACACCAAATGTTGGCAAAGATGTAGAGTAAAAGGAACTCTTATTCATGGCTGGTGGGAATGCAAAATTGTACAGCTACTTTGGGAGATAGTTTGGCAATTTCTTACAAAACTAAACATACTTTGACCATAAATCTAGCAATCAGTCTCCTTAATATTTACCCAAAGGAGCTGAAAACTTATGTCTGCATGTGGATGTTTACAGCAGCTTTATTTATAATTGCCAAAACTTGTAAGCAACCAAGATATCCTTCAATAGGTGAATGGATAAATAAACTGTGGTACATCCAGACAAATGGAATATTATTTAGTGCTAAAAAGAAATGAACTCTCAAGCCATGAAAAGACATGGAGTGACTTTAAATGTATATTACTGAGTGAAAGACACCAATCTGAAAAGGTGTCCTGCTGTATGATTCCAAGCATATGACATTCTGGAAAGAGCAAAACTGTGGGGACGGTGACAAGATCAGTGGTTGCCGAGGGATGGGGTGTAGGGATGAATAGGTGGAGCACAGAGGATTTTTAGGATAGTGGAAAAACTTTGTATGATATCATAATGATGGATACATGTCTTTATACATTTGTCCACACCCATAGAACATACATCACCAAGAAGGAACTGTAACATAAACTATGGATGTTGGGTGATTATGTGTCAACAGAAGTTCATCAGTTCATCAGGGGGAGGTTAAGCATGTATGGGGCGAGGGATACATGGGCAATTTCTGTACCTTCTCCTCAATTTTGCTGCCAACCTAAAACTGCCTTAAAAATAGTCTTAATTAGAAAACAGTAAACATAAAATTAGCTTGTGACAATAGCATATTCTGAAAAACAGGTTTATTTAGACTTTTACATCCAAAGGCATGCTTAGCTAACATTTTAGCGCAGGGTGAAGCTATTTCCTTCAGTAGACTAAGGAATTTATAATTAAGAGATGTTCTGGTAAGGTACCTATTCAAACATGCCAAATGGTTAATTTTGAGAACTGGGGAACTGTCCAATATAAATCAACCAGAGTGAAGGAATACGACTTTTATAAATTAAGTTGCATTTTATTTCTAATGAGTTTGGCTGTCACTGCAACAACCCAAACAGACTTTATGTTCAAGGGTGCATGTCAAAACATTGTAGCTTTAGTATGTGATTTGTTTTTCCTCTTGGTAATTTTCATTTACATCCTTGAGTGGCTGGTTGTCTGCAGGAGTCAGTATATTTAATTAAACTTTTTGTGAGTTTAACATGGAACACACCCTTTCTTCTCTCGGGGCTGGCATATTGCCCTGAATGGTTTTCTAATTTCCTTTAAAAGCAGATGTGTAAATGCAATACTTAGGATGTGAAAGGGATTTAACATGAAGGATGCTTACATATGGTATACAGAGTTCAAATTTTCTTGCCGTTTATCTCTGCCTTCTTGTCACGTCCTTCAGCTGCTCTGTGGTGTGTTCATCTTTAACTTAACCCTGATGCAGCCATTCCTTCTGCTCAGACCTCTGCACAGACTCAGAAGGACCGAGACCCTGGCTGGTGACGGCCGCCAGGATGTGCACAGGCCCTGACTCCGCAAGGCTGACCCCATCTGTAGGCAGGCCGCTGAAGGCCCTGACTCTGCAAGACTGGCCCCACCTGTAGGCAGGCCGCTGAAGGATCTTCACCGCCTAGTTGCTTCTTTGTAAATTCAGCCTTTGGCATATGAGCGTGGTAGTGATTGGAACCAGTTTGTGAGAACCAGCCTGTTGTGTGTCGGATGGCAGGGATAGGGGATAGGGTCTGTGTGTGTGAATGCAAGAAATACAGCGCTAGTCCTTATCCACTTTGACCCAACAGCATTCTCACAAACACAGAAGGACCCTATTTTTCAGCTACTTACTTCACATAAAAATGTCCTGCTTTCTGAGCTTTTACCAAAAAGCCCAACGTGGACCAAGGGCAATAATCGTACCGAAAGTAGCTAACAAAAATCCAGTGCTTACTCTCCACAGTGAGCTCTGTGCAGCACGTCATTTGATTCTTTAGCTGTGAAGTGAAGACGTTACTAGCTGGACTTTATAAATGAGGTGGCCAGCAGCAGAGAGAGGTGGATACCCACAACATGGCAGAACCTTTCCTCCAACCCAGGCTGTTAAATCCCCCAAGCTCATTTACTTAAATAAAATGCCAGTTTGCATCCCATGGGTAAAACAGGAATCTGCTGATTTTGTTTATGCAAAAATGCAAAGGTTTCCCTCCCACCCCAATCTCTGCAAGTGTAAGGTATTGTTTAGAAAGACAGGCCATGTGTTTTGGGGCATTCCATATGTCCCTGGGATATACATAGCTTTACAGAGTCCCTTTTGTGAGTGCCTTGTTCCTGTGCTAGATAGCTCAGTGATCAAAATAGCCTGAAATTGTGCTAGTGTGAGCTCTTTTTATATCATGTCTTCTATGTGTGAGGAGTCATGCCTTGGGCGTGCTGGTCCATACTTGTTCACAGACCTCAGAGAATTGCTGCTTTCTCTTTAAGTTAATGGGGTGTCTAATCATTGCCATGATTTTCATACCTTCATATTTTAGAAGCTAGAATTCATAAATTTAAGATAGTTTTTTCAATCTCTGTAACTGTGTTAAACTTATGTGTTACTGTTAAGTTAAAAAATATTTTTTTTAAGTACTTTTAAATTTTGGTTTCCTCTTGTGAGCTGAGTTTAGGTCTCTGGCACTAAGCACCTGACTCTTTGCAGTTATATTTGAATGGGGCCAAAGATGACTTCCTTAAATCCTTTTACACATTCTAGGGAAATCTTGCCGAGGGACAGAGTACCGAGGTCATCATTCTGCTTTTATGGAAGTACCAAAGCAACCTAGATTTTTGTGTCTCTCTTGGGTTCTTTGAGCTACGAGTCTTTCCTGAACATCTCAGAGCAATTACTGTGGACATAGGATTTTCCTTAATGTAATTTTATTTGTTTTTAATAGAGGAAATGCATGCCGAAATCTGTTATGCCGAGTGTCTCCTACAGAAAGCAGCACTCACGTTTGTGCAGGTAATAAATGTTTGGCTTCGAATCAGTATGCCGGGAAAGCCTGCCAGTACTACCCAGAAAAAATGGGGCTCATTCTATGTCAGTGCTTCAGTTCTTTTGACTTAGACTTGTAATGGAAGATACTTGTTGTTCTGATAAACTTTGACTGAAAAATGACCCCAGGGAGCTTTGTTCCTACTCAAATGCACTTGGAGTCTGTTCCAAATTTCAGTCTATTGGGAACCACTGTCTTATAAAGGAACTGTTTTGCAACTACTGCACCGAATTTCTGGATGCTTCTCTGTATGAGAAGTGTGGGATTATCCCTCTTTGCATTTGCTAATGGTAGAGGGCTATAGGCCCCGGGCCAAAGAGGCATTTTCATCCTTGGCCATTCCCTTCTTACACCAGATGCTTCAGCAAAGCTCAGGTATGCATGCTTGAGTGCCAGGCTTTTCATATATACTTCAAATTTTATTTTTGCCCCTCTTTCTATTCTCATGCCCCTCCTTGCTTTTATTTCTTCCTTTGGAAGAGCAGATTTAAAAAGTCATTAAACCAAGCCATGAATACCTTTCTTTAAGGGACATTTTAATTTTACCTCTAGGAACTGTTACAACCAGTGCCTTGCCTAACATTGTATCTTCTAATCCTTCTAAAAAACATGGATTTTAACATCATGGCCCCATGGGTGGCGGTGATGGATACATTGGGGGTAGAGGTAGGGTCAGGATTGTAAGGGAGCAGAAATGCAATTGTAAAATTGAAAATCTTCCTCAATCACAATGTTTTACATTGTATTAAGAGTTGCTTTCCTTTTTTTTTTTTTTTTCCTGGAGATTGACTTCTTAGGTTGGATTCTGGTTTAGTAAAATTGAACCAATCTGGTCTATGACCCTGTTTCCTAAAACCCTATGTATTATGAAGTCTGGTTGAAAACCTCATTCTTACTGCCTCAGGAAACATAATGCCAGTCATGGAGGCCCTCCAGTTTTTCTGATGTGTTTTCCAAATGGGGATTTGACAAATCTGGGATTTAAAGTCTTATTTTGTATGTGGAGACTTGTAATTAAACATCTGGGAGATATCCAAGACTCCTCCCTCTTCCTCATGCCTCCATATCCAATTTAATGCTCATGTTTCTTTTACCTTGTGAAGATTTAGCAGTGCCATCTCTTCCTTCTTGAGTGTTTTCATGGGGGTGTTTATCAGCTCTTCTCTAGAGGGCACAGCGACCTAGTGACCCTCTGGCTCTATTTCTCTTAACCTCCAGCTCATTGTCCATTGTGCAGCTGAGCGCCCTCTCAGGGATGAGACTGTCACCTTGTCATTGCTCTGCTTTAGCTTTGAGTCGCTCTCACGGACTATGGCAGTGGTCCCGTATCAGAATATCAGCAAGGGGAGGGGAGGCTTTTTCAAACTAAACTGGTATCTTCTCCCACATTCCCTCCTCCCCTCTTACCCCACGGGAAGAGGTAGCTTTCTTACTCCTTCGTTCTGTCTTTGTGGGAGCTTCTGTGGCAGCGCTGACTTACGTAAGCACAGATGGCCAAGCATGCCATGATCGTTAATGCTTCCTTGCCTTTCCTTCCGCTTGAGTATTCCCTGGCTCGCAAGGTTTGCATCTGCTTTGCCTTCCTTCATCTGGCCACTTCCTAATCATTTTTTGTGCCTTAAGCCCCGATGCTTCCAGGAAGCTTCTGTGGACCTTTCCATGTCACCCCCTCCCCTGCTCTGAGCTCTCCTGACCTCCTGTGCATATCTCCTTCTGTGTGCATGACTCCAGCCCTTAGCACCTTGTATTGCTTTTGTCTGATGTTGCATTCAGATGCCTGGTGTAAAATAGGCATTCGGTAAATATTTGGTGAATCATGAAACGAAATATTATTATTTGAGGCAGATTTTAATGTGATTTTGGAAATTCTTTCCTGGCCAATCTTGAAACTTGTGTAATCATAAGATTCCTTAAATAAGATAAACATTTAAGTTGTGTAGTGAATTTTGTATTTATTGATTCTTAGAATAATTTAAATGGTAAAGATTTAATACTTAATGAAATTTGTAAGCTAAAGTAAATTTTCCTCTTGCTTTAGAAGGATGCTGAAGTGCACAGGAAATAAACACCAGAGCATCTCTCCATTATCAATAGACTAGAAAAATATTCTCCTTGGAAATATGAAATATGGGACTGTCTCCATTAACACTGTTAGATTAACTTCTTTTAAGCAGGTTTTGATATAATTTCTTAAGAGATTCTCGTGGAATCCTAGAATGCTGACCCTGAAAATGATATTCATTTAGGCCCTCTGCCTCAACTTTGTGGTTGATGACCATCGGGCAAAGAAAAGTGAAATGATTTTTTTTTCCTCCAAAACAAAACTGCATATTGTGACAATCAGTTTAGAATCCAGATCAATAATTTTTGTTCTAGAAATGTATATGAGTGAAATTTACAGTGTTAAATAGACTGAATGCTAAAGTACCCTGCAAAAGAAGAACCGTCATCCCATTTGCTGGAGTGTGATGGACTGGAAAGTCCTTAGAGCATATCCTTAAATCACCCATTTTAGATTCTGTTGAACCCAGAAGAAAATTGCGCATTAGATGATGTTTATCACAGTAGATTTGGACTAACATATTTGGTCACTAAGTGGGTTACTTCCTTAATTGCTTGCTTGAAGTAATGCAAAGATTTTTTAAATGTGTTCTTTTTATTGCCATCTAAGTTGGAAGGAAAATTACAGAAAAGCATTTCAAATGTAAAGCAAGAAGAATGTTTTAATTTAAAAATTATGTCCTCAAAAGATAGTGTTTTGTTCTAATCACACAAATATATAACTGTATAGTGTAAGAATCTTTTGCTAAGTGATCTAATTATTTAACTGAATTGTTTTCAGGATGAAAATATGATCAACTTCATCAAAGGTGGACTCAAAATTAGGACAAGTTACCAAATATATAAGTAAGTTAAAAATTAAGATGTTGTTTTTAAATGATTCTTGTATTCTGTCCAGTTTGTACTTCAAAATTCTCATGAAGTATGACTAGGTTTTATTTGCTGTTGGTAAAAATGCACTTGATTTTTTGGCTTACTGTGTATGTATTCAGTGCTATAGGACAACAGAATTTAAGTTTAAATGCAATCTTGAAAAAAATAGCTGAAAAAAAGCTACTGACATAATTTCTAATTACATAATCTTAGTTTCTCTCTCCTAAAATCAATTTATAAATTTAAAATTATAGGTATGTCTTTGGTCCAGACTCTAGAGCAGTACTGCTCGATAGAATTTTCTGCAGTGATTCAAAGGTGGACCATAGTGTTGTCCCTATCTTCTATATCCTTATTGATTTTTATCTAGTTGCTCTATCATTTGCTCACAGAGTTCAAAATCTCCAACTTTGATTCTGGGATCACCCATTTCTCTCTAGTTCTGTCAGTGTTTGCATTGTATATTTAGAGCCTCTGTTATTAGGTTTATATATATTTTAATTATTTTATCTTCCTAATGAATTAACCTTTTTATCATTATGAAATGTCTCTACTTAACTCTTATAATAAATATTTGTCTTGAAGTCTGTTTTGTCTGATATTAATATAGCTACTCATGCGTTTTTATAATTAGTGGTAAGTGTAGCATGACATATATTCTTATACTTTAAACCTATCTTTGTTTTTATATTTTAATTGCAGTTCTTATAGATGCATATAGTTGGGTCTTGCTTTTTTATTCAGTATAACAAATGATATGTTTGCACTTGCGGCTACCATTTTTCTTGTTCTCTTGCCTCATTTTTCTCACTTCTTTTTTGCCTTTTATTGCATTACTAAAATTTAAAAAATATATATATATTCCAATGTAATCAATCACTCTATTGTTTTCTAAGCTTACCTCTTTAATTTTTTTAAAGGTCACTCTAGTGATTATAATATCCTTCTTAACTTACCACAGTCAACTTAGAGTTAATATTGTACTATTGCCCATGAAATGTAAGAACTTTGTGAAAATATAGTTTCATTGACCACTTGTCTTTTATACTATTCTTATGATAGTACACTTACATATATTATAAGCCCCACAATGCAGTGTCAGATTTTTTTCATAAAGACTTATTTATTTGAGAGAGAGCGAGAGCATGTGTGGTGTGCCCAAGCATGTGGGGAGGGGCAGAGGGAGAGAATCTTCAAGCAGACTCCCCCTGAGCACAGAGCCCAACTTGGGGCTCAGTCTCATGACCCATGAGATCACTACTTGAGCCAAAACCAAGAGTCGGACACTTGACCAACTGAACCACCCAGTCACCACAACAATAGGACTGTGGCTTTCTGTATCAGTTCTAGGCATCCCACGTTGAGTGGATTCGAGAGTACTTTCAGCTGACTAGCCATGTAAATGTAAAGTCCGTGTGAGAGATGTTCCCATCTTTCAAAGTTCAGCTCTTCTCCAGTTTCTTACTACTTTTTGTTTTCACTTTCCAGTGCCTGAAAATGCATTTTAAATATATATTTAAATTCCAAAGTTCTAATTGTTATCTGTGGGAAGGTTAATCTAATATAAGCTAGTATGTGTGTCATTATTAGACGCAGATCCCCGTTAGTGAGAGCAGAACCAAGATTTAGTATTTTTTTTTAAAGATTTTATTTATTTATTTGAGACAGAGAGAATGAGAGAGAGAGAGAGCACATGAGAGGGGGGAGGGTCAGAGGGAGAAGCAGGCTCCCTGCCGAGCAGGGAGCCCGATGTGGGACTCGATCCAGGGACTCCAGGATCATGACCTGAGCCGAAGGCAGTCGCTTAGCCAACTGAGCCACTCAGGCGCCCCAAGATTTAGTATTTTAAGAGATAGTTTTACCCAAAGTGATTTCATAAAATTATATTCCATTCAAAATCATGGAGGTAGGGGGGAGTTTTGGGAAATTGACCAATTGTTTTTAGTTTTTCTCTTGAAATACTTTTTTTTTTTTTAAAGGTTTTTTTTTTCTTTTTCTTTTATTTGACAGAGAGAGAGAGAGAGAGAGAGCACACACACAAGCAGAGGGTGCAGGAGAGGGAGAAGCAGGCTCCCTGCTCCGTGGCAAACCTGCTTCTCCCTCTGCCTCTGCTTCCCTCTCTCTCTCTCTCCCTCTCTCTCTGACTCTCATGAATAAATAAATAAAATCTTTGAGAAAAAAAAGAAATACTTTTAGATGATATAAAAGGATGTTAAAGAGCTAATTGCTTTTCTAGTCATCAAAACTTAAAAACTGGAATGAATTCAAGTAGTCTTAAAATGGCACAAACCTATCAGTGTGTGCACGCATGTACTTTTGTACATACAGACAGACGTTTACTTGGGAATTAAAAATATGTGAAATTCCTATGTATACATAGGTCTCTTTCAAAATAGTGGGAAAAAATGGATACTTTTTGGGAAAATTGGTTCTTCATTCTGGAAAAAGAAAGCATGAAAATAAATTCCATGTATATTTAATATTAAAAATTTTTTTACGGGTGCCTGGGTAGCTCAGTTGGTTAAGCGACTGCCTTCAGCTCGGGTCATGATCCTGGAGTCCCAGGATCGAGTCCCACATCAGGCTCCCTGCTCAGCAGAGAGTCTGCTTCTCCCTCTGACCCTCGCCCCTCTCATGCTCTCTCTCTCATTCTCTCTTTCTCATTTATTTATGTGAGAGAGAGAGAGCACACGTGAGCAGGAGGGGTAGAGGGAGGAGGAGAGAGAGAGAATCTCCAGCAGATTGTGCTGAGCGGAGCCCAACACAGGGCTCAGTCTCACAACCCTGAGATCACGACCTGAGTTGAAACCAGGAATTGGATGCTTAACTGACTGAGCCACCCAGGCTTCTCTAATATTAAAATATTTTTCAAAGGGTAGTAGTGAAAACATAAGGAAAATATTTTTTATGGTCTAAAGCACAAAAGCCTTTAAACTTTTATTTAAAATTTTTTCACTTTGAAATAACTTCAGGATTTTTACAAAGAATTTTTATATATTCTTCATCCAGAGTCACAAATGTTAACATCTTATAGAACCACAGTAATAATTATTAAAACCAAGAAACTAACATTGATATGGTATTATCAATTACTCCACTGATTTTACTCTGATTTCTCTAATTGTCCCACTAATGTCCTTTTTCTGGCCCAGAATTGAATCCAGGGTTGGGGATGTTACATTTAGTTGTTATGTTTCTTCACTCTTTTTAAATCTGGAAGCGTCCCTCACTCAGTCTTTCTTTATTTTTATAATCTTGACATTTTTGAAGTATACTGGGCAGTTACTTTGTAGAATGTCTCTCAGTAGGGACTAATCTAATGTTTCTTCATGATTACATCCAGATTTTGCATCTATGGCAAGAATACCATACAAGTGATATTGTGTCTTTCCATAGTGTATCGTATCATTAGATACATGGTGTCAATTTCAGAAGCCTTTTTGAGTGTGACATAAAATCAGGAACCGTGAAAGACTGACTTGACCAAATAAACATTTCAGTTTTCGTCAGGGCAAAATATACCATAATAAAAAATACAAATGGAAATGTGATACAAATGATTCAGGGAAAATGACAGTGTGAGGACCTCATAAGTTGGTGGGAATCTAAATTGATAGAGTTTTCCTGAAGGATGTTCCGACAGTATGTAACAAAATTAAGAAAGTGTATCACCTTTGATCTCAGAAGTCCCTTTTCTAGGAATTTATCCTAAGGATAGTTGTGATAGATTAACTATAATTACAGTACTTGATGTAGGAAAAGTACTTGATGAATGTACAAGCACACTTTTAGCAACATTGTTTATAATATGGAAAATTTGGAAACAATGTACGTATTTAACAATGGAATTTGGTTAAATAAATTATTCCATAGAATAAGATAATATGCACTTGTTAAAAATAAGGTAGCTCTCATGCATTTTCATGGAAAAATCATCAATATAACCTATAGGACAGTATATACTATATGATCCCATTTGTGGTTTTTAAAGATTGGATTCTTACTAAAGCATAAAACCACCTAGAAGGTTATGTACCAGGCTGTTAACAGTGACCATCTCTCTGTGGGATAGTCATGCAGGGGCACTTGACGCTGTCTCCATGTTATTTGAAAATTTTGTAACAATCATCTATTATCAGAAAATAGAACATTTATCACCCAGCCACCCCATCCCTCCCACCCCCCCCCACTCCAGCAACCCTCAGTTTGTTTCCTGAGATTAAGAATTCCTCATATCGGTGAGGTCATATTGAATCACAGGCCTGTCCTCTGAAACAAATAATACATTATATGTTAAAAGAAAAAAAAAGAAGAAGAAGAAGATAGCAGGAGGGGAAGAATTAAGAGGGGGAAATCGGAGGGGGAGATGAACCATGAGAGACTATGGACTCTGAGAAACAAACTGAGGGTTCTAGAGGGGAGGGGGGTGGGAGGATGGGTTAGCCTGGTGCTGGGTATTAAAGAGGGCACGTTCTGCATGGAGCACCGGGTGTTATACGCAAACAATGAATCATGGAACACGACATCAAAAACAAATGATGTAATGAATGGTGATTAACATAATAATAAAAAATAGAGCATTTATATTTTGATTAAAAAAGAAAAGAATTCTGAAAATCATTTCTACCTCCTGCCATCCTATTGATATTTTCATGTTTGCATTCTTAATGCATGCATATGAGCATATATAATTATCTTTTTATGTAATAAAATCATATACTTCATGTCATTTTGAAATTTCCTTTTTCACTTCATGTCACAAAAATTTAGGTCATTAAATGTTTTTAGTTGATCATGGATTTTAATGGCTACATAGCATTCTATTATGTGGGTATGCCACACGTGTGTATGTATAAATATATGCACTCATGTGACTCTCTTCTTAATTTCCCGTTGTTGCCTATTTAGTTTGTTTATACATTTTCATTATAAATAGTAATACAGTATCTCTCCTTATAGGTAAGTTTTGTGTTTATCCATGCTAGTTCCTTAGAATAGAATTGGATTTATTGGGTCAAAAGTACACCTGTGTTTAAGATTTTTGATATATATTGCAAAATTATTCTGAAAAATAATTGGGTTGGCAAACTTTTTCTTAAAGGGCTAGATGGTAAATATGTTTGGCCTGTGGGTCATAAGATCTCTGTTGCAACTACTCAACTCTATGTGGAGTATAAATAGCCATAGACAATAAATGAATGAATGAGCATGCTTATGTCCCCATAGTTTGCCAATCTCCATACTATAACTACCTTTTACCAAAGTAGATGAATATGTCTATTTGTTCTTTCCTTTGCCAGCACTGGTTTTCCATTAAAAAAATTAAAATAATGCTTTATTGGGACGCCTGAGCGGCTCAGTCGGTTAAGCATCTGCCTTCGGCTCAGGTCATGATCCCAGGATCCTGGGATCGAGTCCCACATCGGGCTCCTTGCTCAGCAAGGAGCCTGCTTCTCCCTCTGCCTGCCTCTGTCTCTCTCTCTCTCTGATAAATAAATAAAATCTTAAAATATATATTTTAAAATAATGCTTTATTATCACAAAAGTGGCATATATATTTAGGAATGTAGGTGAGCAGCTATTAACATACACACTCCATATTCTTTTCACACAGTGATAATGGCTGCTAAACCTTAGTATATATTATTTCAGAATATTTTCTATCCAAATCTAAAGATATATGTACTTTTTAATGTGCATTCTCTTTTGTAACCTGCTTTTTTCAGTTAATGTTCTTTACTTTTCCATGTCAATAAATCTTCATTTCATGTAATACTCAGTCTATCTTCACGTTCTCCTGGTTGGCCCCAAATTTCTCTTACTGCTGGTATGTCTATACCAGGATGCAACACAAGACTGTCTCCTGCATCCCCTGTTTATGTCCATTTCATATCTTTTATTCTAGAGCAGTCTCTATATTCATGATGGTTGTTGAAAAGCCTAAGCCAGTTGTCCTGCAGAATATCCCATGGATTTGTTTGATGGCTTTCTTGAGTTTTCATTTAGCTTGTTCTTTGTCTTAGTTCAAGCTGCCGTAACAGAATACTACAGACAGGGTGGCTTAAAGAACAGAATTTTGTTTTCTCACCGTTCCTGAGGTTGGAAGTCTAAGATCAGGGTATCAGCATGATCAGCTTCTGGAGAGAGCTCTCTTTTAGGCTTGCAGACAGGTAACTACCTTCTCACTCAGCCCTTATAGGGCCAAGAGAGAGAGATTCTCTCTCTCTTTCTCTTCTGAGGTCACCCGTCTTTTCAGATTAGGACCCTACCCTTAATTACCTCCTAAAAATCCCTATCTTCATATATCTGCACACTGGGGCTTAGAGCTTCAACATATGGATTTGGAGGGGGGCATAATTAATTCAGTCCATAGCATTCTTCTAGTGCCTAATATTTCCTATAAGCTGGCAATTAGATCTGTAGGCTTACTGGATTCAGGTTAAATAAATTTGGCTAGAATACATCATAAATGAAGTTGTACCCTTTATAATTATATTACAAAAGGTGATACATAATATCTGGTTATTTCTTACTGCCTTTAAAATATATATTTGTCAATTTGGTAAGCAATTCCTGTTCGTTACCAAGTTTTACATCTTTGTCATTGTTTTATTTTTTTTTAAAGATTTTATTTATTTATTTGAGAGAGAGAGAATGAGAGACAGAGAGCAGGAGAGGGAGGAGGGTCAGAGGGAGAAGCAGACTCCCTGCCGAGCAGGGAGCCGGATGCGGGACTCAATCCCGGGACTCCAGGATCATGACCTGAGCCGAAGGCAGTCGCTTAACCAACTGAGCCACCCAGGCGCCCTTTTGTCATTGTTTTAATTTGCATTTCTCTGATTAAGTATTTGCCTTTTGAAGACGTGAAGGGAAGGGGGGAAATGCACAGAAAAGAAATTAAAATGAGAAATCGGAAAGATTTGCTTGGATGGAATAGGAAAAAGAAAGACAAATGGTGCAGTTTGATGGAATTTGCTGTCCTCTTTCAGTCTTTCCTACTTGCAAGCTCTAATTTATTTGGTCTATTTGAGATCATGGCCATCCCACTGAAATTCACATCTTTTTGGCAGTAGCTCCTCAGATACTTGGTGGAAGGTAGGGTTGCTCAAGCGTGCACAGCAACCAAGAGACGGAGCACTCCTGAGAAGTCTTCTATGAGACTTTGCTGGAAAGCTGTGAGGTCACAGTCCTGTGGTCCTGGGGCTCTGGAGTCCTGCATGCTGATGTTCGAACCCTGTCTCGTTTCAGCCCAGAAAGACTGGTCCTGATAAACCGGGCAGAAATGGGTGTGTCAGTTTTTCCTTAATGACTATTACCCGAGTCGCCTTTAAGGTTAAACTCAGCACAGCTGCCTCCATTGAAAAATCCTCTAGCATTTTGGCTAATGACATTTATCTTACAGCGTGTCAGTGTGAAATTTGACTTCACATTAATTTTCAGAGCCATAGTAAAACTTATGCAATAACTTTTTTCTTCAATCCAGAGAATGTCTTTCTATCCTGCATGTAATTCAGAAGAACAAAGTTGAACAGCAGTTCTTCTATGAGTTTGAAGGGGGTGTCAAGCTTGGAATAGGTGCCTTTAACTTGGTAAGTAAATAATTGTAAAGCTGCCAGAAGCTTTTTTAAAAGAACCTAAGGTTTCCAGTGCCTTCTCTACTGTGCGTGAACCTCTACCTGGGTTTGGTTGACAAGTCGCTAGAGAGGGATCAGTTTTTTTTGTGTTGTGACCCAGTGGTGACTTTGGCCAGTGTGCGTTGTAAAGTTCTGCACATGCTCAGAGTAGGTTTGGATTGTACAAGAGGGGAAGCATGCAGCACTCTGAATGGACTAGCAACATATTTGGTAATAAGGAGCTCGGAATCCGGTTCCATTTCCACATCAGAAATATTGTTGCTTTAGCAATGGAGGCTCTGGAATTGAAAATGGGTGAGGCAGTAGCCATATGGCTTGAGGCATGGTTTTGATGCTGTGAGGGAGACGAAGAGTTTGAGTAGATATTTGTCAAATGTAATATGTTATTTAAAGATTTTGAAATTTATTAAGGTTTGACTGGAATTAATGAGAAAATGCAGTGGTCAAGGGAATAATATACATGAGTGTGTCCATCACCGTGGCCACTTAGTTCACGAGCCCAGTTGGTCAATGATAGGGGTGGCTGGGAAAAGAGGCTGGCTGGCTGTTAGAACAGGTCATCGTATTCACTTGATTATTCAAATCCTCCTCTCCTGAGGTCAGGCTTTGGTGAACATTCATATTGGACACACAAATATCTTCATGTTTTTTGCTCATTCAGAGAGGTCTGTGCTCTTTCCTAGACTTCCTTGTCATTAATATTCCAATGATATTCCTTCCAAATCCCTGACCATCCAGCCAAACCATTGGCTCCAGCCGATGAATCCGTATAGAATCACACACGTGGCCATTTCTCCTTCCAAGCAAAGTGAACAAGTAGGTGACTGTTCTTGCGCTGGCTGGATTTCCCCTCCCCGCTGCTCCCCAGGGATGTTCTAGAAAGCAACTGTAGTGCCATGCTGTTCACTTTTGGGTGATGCCTGCATATTATGCAGAATTCAACAGACTTGCTTTCTGGAAAAGGATGTTAAAAGAGATCTTGTTTGGAAGTGGGCACGGAGGGATTGCCTTCTCAGCACTTAATAACTGCACATAGGAGGACCAAGTATTCTCTAGAGTGTCCTGGAAAGGCTATGGTTTTTGTTGTTGTTGTTGTGTGTTTTGTTTTTTAATTTTTTAGGTTCATTGTCTTAGCTAAATGAAATTAAGTCACAAGTAATGATTACCGTATGTGCAATATGTGATGATTGAGATAGGTATAGTGGTTCAAACTTGGTTCTAATATTTTATATTACCAAATTATTAAAACTTTAAGTTGTTTGAGGTTAATATTTATCTGTAGATAGATACACTAACAAATATACTTTTTTTTTCTTCTTGCAGATGCTCTCCCTTTTACCAGCACGGATTATCAGACTACTAGAATTTATAGGATTTTCAGGAAACAGGGTACACATTTAATTTTATCTTGATTTTGACAGGAAAGATAAAACATTATTTACTGAATAAAGGGCAGTGCAGCACATCCTCATAACCAGCATGACAATTATTGACAATTTGTTTGCAGGACAGTAAAAAGTCATTGGGGTCTTGATAGTACTTTTCAGGAGCTGAGATGGTTTTGCTCTTGAAAGCTAAACATTTTTATATTTGTTACCTAAGTTCTGGGATTAAAAATTATGTTTTACTAACATTGCTACTTGCTGTACTTTAGTACTCTTGTGTGGTTAAAATATGCTTCCTTAACCTTTTAGCAACCCCAGAGTGTTCTGTAAAACCAGGAAATTAAGCTAGATTTCCATGTCTCACGTTTTTTGTTTCCCCTGGATCAAGTATAGTTATGGTATTTTGGATTTCCTTGCACTTTTATAAGTTTCATGATAAAACTAAGCAAGGAAATTTTGTTTTTCATGAGTCTCATTCATTATATTTCTGTGTGGTTGTTTTTGTAATGTATAACATTAATTAAACCTAACACTCAATATGCTCTTACCAGGGTTGCCTTATTGCAAAAGCTGTCCCTGTTAGTGAAGAGGGCAGGTTTTGAGAACTATATGAGGACAAGTATAAGAAGCTGTTATTTTTCCCCCCAGACAGGTCCTGTACTTTTCTGTTTTCTGTGCTTCTGCTTTTCTCTATTTTGGATGTCCTGCCTAGCCAGCAGCCTCCCAAATAAGTTCTCTTGAGAGCCTCTCCAACCATTAGGTTTGAGATAAATGTCAGCTATTCCTCAAACTCTCCCTTATTCTCTCCCAGTGAGGCTCAAGTATTCCTGACTCAGAATCATTTATCTTTCCTACGGCACTCACCATATTCTAATAGAACCGTGTGTTCATGTAGTGTCTTACCTATTTGATGGAAAGATCTTTGAAGACAAAACTGTATTTGTTCATGACTAATAGGAGGGCATGCAATGTAATGAGCACTGGGTATTATATAAGACTGATGAATCACAGGCCTGTACCTCTGAAACCAATAAAACATTATATGTTAATTAATTGAATTTAACTAAAAAAATGTTTAAAAAAGACCCTGTATTTGTTCATACCCACCATAATGCCTTGCACTTAGATCCTCAACATGTTTTAATAAATTAATATTTTTATCAGAGAAATACAACATTTCTATGAAATGAGCACTGCCTTTGTCCTCTCCGTAGAATCACACAATATGAAAGAATTTGTGAGATTATCTTACGCCAGTTTAAAATGTAAACTTTGTGGGGTGCCTGGTGGCTCAGTGGTCGGGCTTCTGCCTTCGGCTCGGGTCATGATCTCAGGATCCTGCGATCGAGCCCCGCATCGGGCTCCCTGATCAGTGGGAAGCCTGCTTCTCCCTCTCCCACTCCCCCTGCTTGTGTCTCCTCTCTGGCTGTGTCTCTCTCTGTCAAATAAATAAATAAAATCTTTAAAAAAATAAATAAATAAAATGTAAACTTTGTTTCTGGTCAGGCATTGCCCCTATTCTAAGCTCTTGAAAAATAAACCCCACCTTCTTGGAGGGTGGAGACACAGGAACTCGGCCTCTGTAGTATCTGAATGTGATTTTTCAATCATGTTTTCTCCTTCTGAAATGCATTTGCTTCCCACAGGAGTTGGGCCTCCTGCAGTTACAGGAAGGTGCATCCGGAAGAAGCCTGAGGTCTCCACTATGCTGCTTAACTATACTAGCTTTTCATACTTACATCTCCCTCATCCTTGGTAAGGACTGGATTACGTTTTATGTCATTGCAAATAGATTACCTTTCATCTGAGTAAGTAAAAAATTTAGATTGTACCCTCGAAACCAACATAGCATTGTTTGTTATATTTCAATTAAAACAATTAGAAAAAAATCACTAAGAGCTAGTAGTCTGTATCTGTTTACTTTTTTTTTCTTTTTTGAGTAAAGATGAAAAATAGTGACATTTGTCATAGTAACATTTGGCAGAGGGGGTGGAGGGTTTCTTTCCCTGAATATTTTGTATCTGTTCTCCGCTAAAAACATTCTGTAAAATTTGTTTAAGTTGATCTGTTTTAGCATGTTCATATTAGATTTCTTTTTGAGTAGAAAATTAAATTTTTGGCTAAGTTAAGTTAATATTGCTTTTAAAACCAGAAAGCCCAATTAGGACTCAACGATAACTCCTTCCATTCTTAAGAATTAGTTGGTCCTAGAGCTTTCTTAAACTAAAGTCATGGGTGGGACTTGTCTTGCCAAATTAACAGTTCTTATCTTTTCCATGAATAGGTGTTTGCTATATTTTACTGAAATGTGGAGAAATACTGTGTATTTATATAAGACGGATTCTGATTATCAGGATTTCTAGGTCAAAGATGTTTGCATTTTGATAAATTTAGCCAAATTGACCTTCTAACTAAGGTTATTCCATTTAAACTCCCATAAAGATATGAGAATACTTGTTTCCAATGCACTTTGGCAACTGCACTTTATCTGTTGTATTTTTGCCCATGTCATAGCCAAAATATGATAATCTAATCTAAGTATCTACCCTGTTGTGAAGACTGAGGCTTTTCCTGTTAAATTTCTAGGTACAGGAGAAGTGAATGTTGTGGAAGCAGAGAGTCTCCTTGCACCCTTCCTCCAGCAGTTTCCAAACGTATGCTTAGAATTTCAAGTACATGTTTCAGCCATAACCAATCAGGCGGGGCTGACCACTGATCAGTCTCTCTGCTTCCTTTCTCCCCAGGGCTCCCTCATGTTGTTTTATCATGCCCGGATAGAGCTGCTGAAAGGGAATGTGGAAGAGGTAATTTATCTTGGGGGGAGTGATTTGGAGAGTTGTCTGTAAGGTGGAGTTGTGTCACACTCATTCAACATAAGTAAATTCAGCTGTATGCACTAGACAGAAGTAAAGACAACATACGTTATTAAAACGCCCTAGTTTAATTTTGTGTATGCATTTCTATATGTAGATTACTGAATACAGTCTATACTTACACATTAAGTATGTGAGGCAGCTCGGAGTAGAATATACAAAATACAAGTGGGCACCTTTAAGGGAATACAGGTTCTGTATTGCATATTGATTTTGAAATCTAGCCCCTGAATGAGATACAGCCACACTGTACTGCACATACTCCTCAGCAAAGGAAATCCTTCACTAATTCTCTTGAAGAAGACGACTGTGGAGCTTTTCCTATAAGTATACTCACAAATAGTTGTCTTCTACACAAATGAGGTCAAACATATGTATTTTTCTTTGATTTGGTTTTTTTTTTTTTTTCTACTTACAATACATCTTGGATTTCTTTCCAGGTCAGTATATCTAAATCTCCTTCATTCTTTTTGATGGCTGGATTTCATTCCATGAGATGGGTATATGATACTTAGTAAAGCAGCCCACTATTGATAGACATTTGGCTACTATAAATAGTGTTGTTGTAAACATCATCATGTATATATTTCTGTGCACAGGTGTATTTATATAAGACGGATTCTGATTATCAGGATTTCTAGGTCAAAGATGTTTGCATTTTGATAAATTTAGCCAAATTGACCTTCTAACTAAGGTTATTCCATTTAAACTCCTATAAAGATATGAGAATACTTGTTTCCAATGCACTTTGGCAACTCTGCACATTATCTGTTGTATTTTTGCCCATGTCATAGCCAAAATATGATAATCTAATTTTTAAAAAGATTTTATTTATTTATTTTAGGGAGAGAGAGAGAGAGAGCATGTACATACTCGCCCAAGAGCGGGGCGGGGAGGCAGAGTGGGAGGGAGAGGGACAAGCAGACTCTATGCTGTGCTTGGAGCCCGACGTGGGGCTTGATCTCAGGATACTGAGATCATGACCTGAGCCGAAACCAAAAAGTCAGATGTTCAACCGACTGAGCCAGGTGCCCCAAAAATCTAATTTTTAAGTTTATATTTTTCAGTTTACAGATTTCTTCATGTGTGTGTTTGTCACTTGTATATCTTTTTCTCTGATTACCTAGTCATATCTTTGACAATTTCCCCATTGAGTTGTCTTTTTTTAAAGGATTTTATTAAATTGTTGTATGATAAGGGTTAATTTTGGCCAGTTGTGGATGTAGTGATATCTTCTCCCAGTCTGCCTTTAACTTTGTTTAAGGTGTATTTTAACTTCTGGGAGTTCTGACTTTTATTTTCAGTCTTTTGGTAAAGGACTTCTGCATTTTATATCTTCCTTGGGAAGGAACTTCACTACTCCCACATATAAAGTCTCACAGCCCCCTCACGAAGCTAAATCAAGAGGCAGAACTTAATTGTATAATTGCATGTAGGGAAAGGAACATACATCATCACATTGAGTGGTTTAATGAGCGATGCTTTTGTTCTTTTTGTACAAAGTGATTTATGTATTTTTCCATTAGGTTATTATCTCCTTGTGTAGTATCTGGATGATCAGCTTTATGCAATTGACTTATAGGCACAAGAGATATTTCGAAAATGCATTTCAGTTCAAGAAGAATGGAAACAGTTTCACCATCTCTGTTACTGGGAGCTGATGTGGATTTATGTATTCCAACAAAACTGGATGGAGGCATATTATTATTCCGATCTGCTTTGCAAAGAAAGTAAATGGTCCAAGGTAAAGTGCTATGCTTTCGTTACTGTTATCTGTTTGCTAGTAAGTGTTCAGGATGATTTTTCTTTAAGACTGTTCAGAAGTATGACATCAATACTACCTTCTCCACTTAGGGATTCATCAAAGGAGGAAATAGGCATTAAGTACCTACTGCTTATAAGCACTGTCCTTAGCACTACATGCTTTAAAAGCCATCCAAACGGTCCTTTTTAACAAAGAGGTTTTACCCCTGAGGATGAAATGCACTTACATTTAAAAGTTATTCAGTATCAACAGTCTTGATAATTTTTCTGTAGATTTTATGATGCCCTGATGACAAGGCTTTTCATAATAATTAAAATTAATTCTGATCTATTTGTGAGAAGTTGGGAGAAATGAGATGATTTCTTGTTCATTCTGTGTACTTTCTTGCCCATAAACGCTACAGTTGTATAATAGGAAAATGGTCAAAATTAACTGAAAAGTGTTATTCTAAATAGGAATAGGCAGTAAAAGACTTCATTTCCTTTTATTTCTTTGGTGCCTGTTAAATGTTACATCTGGACAGTTTGTAGGTCATTCCTGACTTGCAAGATAGAAATGTCATGTACCTAGAGATGCCCTGTAACTAGCTGCTTCTCTCCTTTTCCTCAAGGCAACATATGTGTTCTTGAAAGCTGCAATTTTGAGTATGCTTCCAGAGGAGGATGTAGTAACAACTAAAGAGGATATAGTAACTTTATTCAGGTAAGCAAGGCACTATTGCTCTAACAGAGATCCTGGGTACATCTTCCTTTTCTAAGTGTTCTCCCAGACTTTACCTTCATATCTTCTTTAATTTCTATTCATTCGATGCAGGAACTCTTAAAAACCACATTCAGAGAAGGTCTGTTGTGAACGAATCTGTTTAACTTTGTTCAGATCAGTGTCCATCCATCATCTGTAACCTTATTTTTGAACACCTGCTGTGTGAAGGATACCGTGTTAGGTGTTGAGTAAACAGGCATGGCTCCTGTCCTTGTGGAGTTTATAATCTTGTAGTGGAACCAGACATCGGTGAAATTATTACACAAATAATTGCAAAATTATAATACATGAGTAATTTTTTTCCTTACTACTTTTCTTGCCATTCCTTCTCAGTATCTTTGTAGGCTCATCCTGTTTTATCCAGGTTTTAAATGTTGATGTCTTAGAGCCTCAACCTTAGGAAATCTTAGCCAGGCGAAGTTTAAGTCCCTTGTTCAGACCTCCTCACTGAGCTCTCGACCCATATAGCCAGCTCCCATTAGTCACCTTTCCTTGGATATGTGAAACCATTTTATTTGTTTATTTATTTATTTAATTTATTTTTTTTAAAAGATTTTATTTATTTATTTGACAGAGAGAGACACAGCAAGAGAGGGAACACAAGCAGGGGGAGTGGGAGAGGGAGAAGCGGCCTTCCTATTTAGCAGGGAGCTCGATGCAGGGCTCGATCCCAGGACCCTGGGATCATGACCTGAGCTGAAGGCAGACGCTTAACGACTGAGCCATCCAGGCACCCCTTTTTAATTAATTAATTAATTAATTAATTAATAAAAGGTTTTATTTATTTATTTATTTTAGAGAGGGCGGGGAGGGGCAGAGGGTGAGGGAGAGAGTCCCAAGCAGATGTGGAGCTTGATCCCAAGACCATGAGATTATGACCTGAGCCAAAACCAAGAGTTGGATGCTTAACCAACTGTGCCACCCAGGCGCCCCAAGAACATTTTAAACTTACCATGTTCAGTCTTCCTGAGCAAACCTGGTATTCTTTCCTCTTTTGGTGATTGGGACCACAGTTAGCAAGCCAGAAACTGATAATACTCGCATTGCCAACACTACCCACTGTGCCCCCCTGTCCCCAATGGGAGGAGGGGTATGTATATGCACGTAGAAGCAGTAATGGTTGAGATGGTATCTGAAGGTGGAGTAGGAGCTGCTGAGGCAGCAGGGAGTTGTGGTGGTATAGTTTCAGACCAAGGAACAGCATGTGAGATGAGCCTGTTGCAGGAAGGAGCACTGCACATTAAAGAAGTAAAAGGTGATATTTGATAGGACACCATGCTATATTTAATGTACAGTTGACCCTTGAACAACATGAGTTTGGACTGTGTGGGTCCACTTACACGTGGATTTTCTTGATCAGTACAATACTGAAAATGTATTTTTTCATCCTTATGATTTTCTTAATAGCATTTTCTTTTCTTTAGCCTACTTTATTGTATTGTAAGAGTATGGTATTTAGTACATACAACATACAATATAGTGTTAATCAACTGTTTATGTTATCAGTAAGGCTTCTGGTCAACAGTAGGCTGTTAGCAGTTAAATTTGGGGGGAGTCAAAAGCTATATGTGGATTTTTAATTGTGGGGGGGGTTGGTGCCTTTAATCCCCATGTTGTTCAAGGGTCAGCTGTTTATAGGTCAAAAGAAAAGAAAGGTCAGGGGTGACTCAAAATATGTCTCAGAGAACACATTCTTCCATTTATAAATAAGACAGAGTGACAAGGATCATTGGTAACCCTAGCAGGGGCTGATAAGGTCATCGAGTAGAGGTGGGAGTCAGACTGGAGGTGGCTGAAGAAAAGAAATGCAGAGTTGAGCATAAATGCATCCCTGGATAATCCTGACTGTGACGGGGAGGGGAGAGAGAGAATGGTAGTTGGAGGGAGATGTCATGTCAGAAAATGTTTTAATGGTAGAGTTGTGAGCATTCTCAAGAACCACTGGGAAGGATCCAGTTGAAGAAAAGTTACACACAGAAGCAAGAAATGGGATAATTGATATTTGTAAGTGTCCAGAAAGGGCAGGAGTAGTTAGAATCCAAAGCACTGATGACACAGTTGGTTTTATCCAGGAGGACGACCAGGTCCTCTGTTGTATCAGAAGGGAAGAAGTCCAGAATAGGGGCAGAGGCAGGCAAGCTTATGAGTTGTAGTATGAGAGGGAGGGCTCTGCATCTTCTAGCTTGTGTTTCTCTTTGCAAAATAGGAGGCAGGGTCCTCTATTGAGAATGAAAGAGAAGGGAGTGGGCTGCAGGTGTGAGGGGGGATGGTGAATGTTTGAAATCATTGTTGCAGAGAGTGGGATGGTGGAGTTATGAGAGAAACACTGTAGGAGGAATGGCTGGTAGCACAAGGGCCCATTTGAGGTCGATGCTGATTAATTTACATTGATTTTACAGTCTGCTCGCAGTGCAGGGAAAATGAACACGGAGCCTCATCCAGGGTTGGGTTTTTGCCCGATGAGCATAGCAACTAGGCAGTGGACGAGGGAGTTTAGGACTGAGGCTAGAGCGTGTAGCAGTAAAGATCAGGGCCATCTGAGCAGGAATATGGAGGCACAGTGAGAGAGGGAGATTGCGGATAGGGAGAGGGTTGAAGGGCAAGTAGACTGACACAGTCTTACTATAACAGCCAAGTAAGAATGAAGAGAATGGTATTCAGAGTCGTATGCTCGAATTTGTGCTTTGAGGTAGAAAAGTCACAGGTGCCGAAGTGTGGTCTAAGATAGGACTGCAGGGGTGGGAGGCTGTGGTAGAGGGGAGAAGCTGACCACTGAAGATGACCACTCCGTTCAGGAACGGAGAAGCTCTGCTACATTCTTCAAACATAATTAATGACAAAACCTTTTACATGGAATCCTGCATTCGGTGCCTATGTTATAAGAAATAATATCTTAGCTGGACCCTCAAGACTTGTCAAGGCAAATCTGAAGATACGACCAAGACCACTTTTTCACCTTCTCTTTAAAAGCTCTTTTTGAAAAAAGGACCATGTTACTAACTATAGAATCAACATCAGTGGAAGCCATGGTAGGATTCATGCCACGTCTTACTGGTAAAATGCATGTCATGTTTCACACAAACAACGGATGGAATGGAATGGAATATTAAAATATGTTGAAATCTTTTAAATCTCCCTCTGTTTCTTCCACTTTAGAGTAAGTTTTCTCCATATCCAGACAATTTCTGTGAAACATGTAACCAGTCCTATTTTCAGGAAGAAGCTTGAGGTCTGCTGTATGATAGCATCTAATTTGTTGGGATAATGAGAGGAGAGTCACCCAGTGAATGTTTTTTTCATACTGACTCTGCAGTCTTCAAACCACACGATTCCCTGTCCAAAGCATGTTTTCTCTGATCCTCAACCCCCACTTCACATTTCCACTGCTTCTTCCACTGACGTTACTGAACATCAAATCATGGGCATTCTGGTTAAATTCATATCCCCAAATCATGCCCAGAAAGAACCAAACACAATCTTGTCCTCTTATTGGAGTATTTTTTCTCGTTTCATCTTACTTTTTCTTTCAGTGATGTAATTGGATCACTGAACTTTGTCTCAGCAACCTGTTTGATGCACTTACAGATCTGTGTGTAAGAAAGTGCTGTGGGAATATAAAGTGTCTCCGTCCTACTCTCATTTTTATGTGCTTGTGAATTTCACAATTGGGATTTCTTAGGCTTTTAAGAGGAAGTTTGTAATCATGGTGCATGTCTTTAGCTGATTATTTTCAAAATAACCTGTGTTTGGGAAACTTCTTATTTAAGTATATATTAATTGATAGCTGTGTTTTGAAGCACATTACCTTATAGATCTGTGTCCTAGGAAAAAGACAGGAATAAGTAGGAATAGATAGGAATACGAAATGTACCATATACCCTTTTCCCTCTCTCTGAGTATCCACGTATAAGTAAATACTTTGGGCTCTTTTCCTGCTTACTTATGGAAATTGCCAATTTTTATTTTAATTTTATTTTTTAAAATGTTTTAATTTAAATTCAATTTAATTAACATATACTGTATTATTAGTTTCAGAGGTAGAACCCAGTGCTCATTACTTCAAGGGCCCTCCTTAATGCCCATCACCCAATTACCCCATCCCCCCACCCACCTCCCCTCCAGTGTTCCTGTTTGTTTCCTATAATTAAGAGTCTCTTATGGTTTACCTCCCTCTCTGTTTTCATCTTATTTTACTTTTCTTTCCCTTCCCCTCTATTCATCTCTTTGTTTCTTAAATTCCACATATGAGTGAAATCATATGGAATTTTCTTTGACTGGCTTATTTTGCTTAGCACAATACCCTCTAGTTCCATCTACATCGTGGCAAATGGCATGATTTCATTCCTTTTGATGGCTGAGTAGTATTCCATTGTATATATATATATATATACCACATCTTCTTTACCCATTCATCTGTCGATGGACGTCTGGGCTCTTTCCATATTTGGCTATTGTGGACATTGCTGCTACAAACATTGGGGTGCATTGCCAATTTTATATCTAGATTTCCTTGATTGTGTTTGATAAATTAAGACATTAGCTAAGTTAACTAGAGAGAATTATGTGTCAGTCGGTGGTTCTCACATTTGAGCACGCATCTAAATCAGCTGGAGGACTCATAAGAATCCAGATTGCTGGGCCCAGCTCTAGAGTCACTGAAATTAGGTCACTCCACCACTGGGGTGGAGTCTGAAAATTTGCAGTTTTTAAAAAAAATTTTTTAAATATTTTATGTAGGGACGCCTGGGTGGCTCAGTCGGTTAAGCATCTGCCTTCAGCTCAGGTCATGATCCCAGAGTCCTGGGATCGAGTCCCGCATCAGGGCTCCTTGCTCGGTGGGGAGCCTGCTTCTCCCTCTCCTTCTGCCTGCCGCTCCCCCTGCTTGTGCTTTCTTTCTCTCTGACAGTAAAGTATTTTATTTAAAGTAAATAAAATCTTTTTTTTTTTAAAAAGATTTTGTATTTATTTGAGTATTTATTTGAGAGAGAGAGAGAGAGAGCACACACAAGCCAGGGAAGAGGCAGAGAGAGAGGGAGAAGCAGACTCTCCGCTGAGCAGGGAGCCCGATGTGGGGCTTGATCCCAGGACCCTGGGATCATGACCCGAGCTGAAGGCAGATGCTTAACTGACTGAACCACCCAGGCACCCTGAAAATTTGCATTTAGAACACATCTCCAGATGATGCTGATGCTGCTGGAGCATGCTGGGGCACAGTGTGAAAACTGCAGGTATCAATTACATATGTGTTCTAATGACTTTTTGCTGGGGCTGGGGTTGGGCTCTTCACAGACAGGTGGATAGTTTGAAGCAGAGAATTGCAGGGAAATCTATCCCTACTGAGAAGTTTGCTGTAAGGAAGTCTCGTCGTTACTCTGCCTTGTTGCCTGCACCCGTGAAGCTCATCGTGCCTGCCCTGGTATCTGTCTTTATTTTATTTAGTGTTTGTGTTTTAGAAATTATCTATTCACAACAGCAGGAAGCACACCTGTGAAGTTTAGCTGTTTGCTGTGAAGTTTAGCTCAACTAAACGCCATTGTAAGGGTGTTTGTAAGGTGAACATTTATGAATTATTAATAATCATAAAAATTATAGCTAATGTTTTTGACTACTTGATATGTTCTAGGCATTATGATATTCAAAAAATCTATCGCCTAATATTTTTTGAAAGGCTATTTTAAAAAATACATAATTTAATTCTTACAGTAACTCTATGGGAGTACTTTCTCTCTGTAGCCCCATTTTACAGATAAGGAAATTTAGGCAGAGAGGTGAGTTGGCTTAATTAAAGTTGAGTTGAATTCCAATGCAAGCCACTTAGATGATTTTACCTTTTCTAGTAGCGGTATTAAAAATTAAAATATCAGAAAGTGTAAAAAATTAAAGGAAACATGAAAATAATTTTAAGAATATATTTTGTTTAACTCAGTATATGTAAAATGTTTGTTTGAACATGTAACCAGTAGAAACTTAATGAGATATTTCACATTCCTTTCTGTTATACTAATTATTTGAAATTTAGCGTGTATTTTACTCGTAGAGCATATCTCAGTTTGCACTAGCCTCATTTCCGGTGCTCAAGTGCCCTAAGTGGCTGGTGGCCACTGCATTCAACAGTGTGGTGCTGGAGCTCTCTTTCTTTCTGTCTTTTTTTTTTTTTTTTTAGATTTATTTATTTAATAGAGAGCATGAGCAGGAGGGGCAGAGGGAGAGGAAGAGAAAATCTCAAGCTGACTCCATGCTCAGCGTAGAGCCCAATGCGGGGCTCGATCTCACGACCCTGAGATCTCACCTGAGCCGAAACCAAGAGTGGGCGCTTACCCGACTGCGCCACCCAGGTGACCCTGGAGCTCACATTCTTAATCATTATGCTGTTTAGAGTAGACTTCATGAAAAGCATAATTTCCACTTAAATTTTTTTTAATGAATACTTCTTTAAAAGTACTGAATATATCAAATTATTCTGGCCCTTTGGGGCTTTAGTTTTGCGTAGGTAGTCAGCACAGGAAAACCATTAAATGCAAGCTGAAGTCTGCAGTCCTCCTTTGGAGTTTCTTGATTTTTTCTTTTTTTTTTTTAATATTCCAGAGTTTATTCAGTGATTCCCCTTTGACAGTTTAGTTTCCAGTTTTTACTATTACTAACGTTACAATGAATATTCTTTTATATATATATTTTTTGGTGCATGGTCATATAATTCTCTGGAAAGACTTCTAGAAATGGAATTCCTGGTTGAAGGGTATGTGCACTTATTATTTTGACGTTGCCAAATTGCCCTCCAGAAAGGCTCTACTGGTTTAAATGTCTACCAACAGTGTTTCACTGTTTTAATTTACATTTCCCTGTTGGTACGGTTGAGCATCTTTTCATGTGCTTATTATTTTTATTTCTTCTCTTGTGAATTGTTCATATACTAATGTAATTTTTCATTAGGTTGTTTGTTGTTTTGTCATTGACTTGTAGGAGCTCTTTATATATTCTGTGAGAAAGAAAACTGCAGCCTCTAACAGGCGTCAGATAGGAGCTAACCTATACCTAGGTCCAGGTGTTCTCTACTTAAGATCAACAGTCTCAGAGAGCACCACCATCAGAGCAGGTTATTCTGTGCCTGTGATGGAATGAGACAAAAATAGCACTCTGTCATCAAATCTGAGCACAGATAAAAACAGGACACCATGCAAATCACAAAAATGACCAAACATCCCCCTTTTCCAGCTAACATGGGAGCCTATTGCTGTTTCACCAATTACAGCTTTTAGATCTGTTCCTGATGATTGATTTCTATCAAGTGATTTGCACTGGGAAATTTTTTGTGTCACAGAACTTCCGTGAAAATTTTCTAAAGCATAATAGCCCTTTCTGTGCCCTAGAACTTAGATGCTGGTGTGTACATAACTATAGCTTACTTTGATCACTAAGGGTCTTCAGGAAGGGTAACTCACAGCACTTCTTTCTACAGGCTTAAAGGTGTAGAATTGGTTTGAATTTGTGGTTAACTAGGAATTTCACCAAAATGTTATTTTTCATAGAATCTCAGATGTGAGCTTGCCTTCTTCTGATAAAATAGTCTATTGATAAAAACAAAATTTAAAGATCATCAGTTAATTATTCCATTAATTATTGAATCGAGTTCTTACACCATTAGCAATAAGAAACTGTTAGATGTAAAGAAAAAAAAATTAGAGTGTTGTGATCTTCGTTTTCAGTGCCATAGAGTAGAGATGACTTTGCTGCCACTTGAATGTATTTTCCTCATTTCCACTACTTCCCTGTAAGGAGCTGTTCAAACAATATCTTTATCGTATTTTAAAATTCATTTATCTCGAAGAAGATACTAATTACCCTGCTTATTTCATACCCTTAAAAATATGAACTGTACTACCAGGAAAGTTAGAAAAATATTTTCAAGCAAAAGCATATTTGCTTTTGGTCCAAAATATTTCTCATCTGTTAGCCTATGAGATGTAATTTGCAATGAGAAATCATTAGTTTACATTTTCAGGGGCTGTCATTCAGCCATATGGCCTTTAGATGAATGCATTTCCTGCATGTTGATCACTGGACTGTCACATGTTTTTAATGGGATAAAAGAACCATTAAAATATTTTCTATATTCATTTCCAGTGAAGTCCTTGGAATATGTAAACAATTGGCAGATATTTTAAAAATGTTTCCCTTTACTTAAAAGTAACAACAAAACTTTGTATCAAATACAATTGTTCATAGTGTCAGTTAAAAGTATTCTATTTATTTCTGTGTTTGTAAACTGTTATCTTCCAAAAGGATCGAATGCCGGTAGTAGATGCTTAAATGAATGAGTAAATTTTTCAGTAAAAATGTAATATACTGTATATACTGAATTACTTCATGGTATAAAAGGCAAAAGGCATATAATAAAATGAGAAAAGGGGAAATTATATTCACTACACTCCAAATAAGGAAAGCTAAGGCAAGTGATCTCTGAATGTTGCCTTGAGATCCGTAGCAACCAAGAGAGTAGTTTCGTTGTTGTAAAGGACATTGGATAACCTCACATAATTGCAAATGGCTTTTCATTCTTCCTCATTAGGAAATGATGTATGTCTGGAATGGTTTTCCAATAGTGAGCAAGAGAAGAGACCTTTCCGAAAATCTGTTGGTCACTGTCGAAAAGGCTGAGGCTGCTTTACAAAATGAAAGTAAGTGTGAAAAGTAAAAGCCTGGAAATCTTTTTTATTACCACTCTCCTGCCCTTTCCCTGTGCATATCGGCCCATGTTCATTTGTGTGCATCACAAGGACAAAGCACTTGGGCCGCAAGGGTCTGGGTGATTGTAATCAGAGGAAGGGAGGAATGACACATGCTGCAATGTGGATGAGCCTTGGGGACACAAGGCTACGTGAAAGACGCCAGTTGCAGAAGACAGCATATTGCATGGTTCCATTTATATGAGATATTGAGAATAGGTAAATCTATAAAGACTGAAAGTAGACTAGTGGTTTTATAACTAGGGATGGAGGAACTGGGGCGTGTGTGTGATAGCTTTTAACGGGTATGGCATTTCTTTTTGGAGTGATGAAAATGTTCTAAGACCGTGGTATTGGTTGAACAGCTCTGTAACATACTCAAAACCAGCGGACTGTGTACTTCCGGTGGGTGAATTGTATGGTATGTGAATTATATCTGAATAAGTTTGTCACTGAAAAAGATGAACAATCAGTCGAGTTTTAGAGTGCATTTCTGGTTTTTAGTTTGTGACTCTTCCCATGCCTCCTTTTGCTCGGTAATGACTATTATGTTTTTGCAGACACAGAAGATTGTTTCCCAGTTGAAATTTTATCACAGTTTAATTTTTTTACTCATTACTGTTGGTTGTCCTAGAGGCCCCTCTCCAGTTGACTGGGAGCTCCGGTTCCTGGAAGCAGCTGGTATAGTAGAAGGAAAATCAGGCCATCTGGGCTTACAGTCCCAGCCCTGTAGCTCTCAGACTCTGGGAAACATGCCTCATCATTCTGGGCCTCTGGTTTCTTGTAAAATGGGATAATGACACCCAAAAATACACAGATAATCTCCAAAGTTTTCTTGCTCTGACATTGTCTACTTCTCTAGCTTAAATAGAGGATCTATCTTTTGATAAATGATGCTATAAATGATAGTCTTTGTAATCCTTATCAACCTCGCAATCATTCAGGTTTTATCCTTTGGAATGTTCTAACTACGGAGGTAAAATGAAAACTTCATGGCAACAAACATGGCAAAGGACATAGAAGTTCAGGAAAAGGCAGGGAAAATTATAACAGTTAACTCCTATTTCTTAACTGGAAAAAGATGGGCATTGATGAGTGGCTAGCCCCATACTCAATATATTCTCCTCATGGGAAATTAAATATTGAACATAGCTCCGGGGATGAGGACCTCATTTGGATCATTTTTGTATTTGGAGCTATTGAATGAGGCTGAAATGTTAAATGAGATTCTTCTTTATAGTTATTGTTAAAAAATTAAACACATAATTATGATTGATAGATGTAGGTGAAAAAAGTTATGCATATTTTTGCTACTACAACACAATTAATTTAGAGTATTTGTTTGTTCCATCCTAGCCTTATTTTTATAGTTATAATCATAGTGTACCTGGACACATATTAGACTACTTTTTTTTTCACTTAATACATCAAACTTTTTTTAATTGAAGTATAATTGACATATAACATTATATTAGTTTCATGTGTATACCATAATGATTCAGTATTTGTGGACTCTCTAATGATCAGCACAATAAGTCTAGTTAACATACATTACTATACATATTACAATTTTTTTTCTTGTGTTAGAACTTTTAAGATCTGCTCTCTTAGCAACTTTCAAATATGTAGTACAGTATTATTTTTTTTTTAATTTTTTTTTAATTTTTAATTTTTTTTTTGTGACTGGTCTGTAGTACAGTATTATTAACTATAGTCACCATGCTGTACATTATATCCCCATGATTTATTTTATAATGGGAAGTTTATACTTTTGACTCTCTTTACTCATTTCTCCCACCTCCCATGCCCCACCCCCGGCAACCACCAATTTATGAGCTTGCTTTTTTGTTTTGTTTTGTTTGTTTTAGATTTCACATAAGTGAGATCGTATGGTATTTGTCTTTCTCTGTCTGACTTATTTCATTACTTAGCATAATGCCCTCAAGGTCAATCCATGTTGTTGCAGAATGGCAAGATTTTATTTTTTTATGGCTGAATAATATTCCGTGGTATGTATACACTACATTTTCTTTATCCATTCATCCACTATGGCTTCCATATCTTGGCTATTGTAAATAATGCTGTAATGAACATGAGGGTGCACATACTTTTCGAGTTGGTGTTTTCATTTTCTTTGGATAAATACCTAGAAGTGGAATTGCTAGATCATATGGTAGTTCTATTGTTATCATAGACTTTTAAATTGTTGTTAAATGGCTCTTACAATAATTTCAAAAGCTTCACAGCACTCCATGGAATTAATGTATCATAATTTAATCAACTCTTTCAATATTGTTGGCCATTTAGGCTGCTTTCCATATTTAAAATAATTCTAGTTTTAGATTGCCATCAATAAGGAGAAGAAATATAAAAGAATGAAAGGGGAATCAGTGGCCTTAATTGCTAATAAGGTCAAGGTTTCAGGCAGGATAGCTGAAGAAGTCAGTAGAACAAAAAGCAGTGATGTTCTGAGGCCACAGACCAGCACCCCTGCCCCCCAATTCTCCCAAATAACCATTCTGCGAATATAAACTGGTAATCACAGGGAGATCAGGTAAATGGAATATTCTACTTTACTATTAAAAAAAGTCACCTGCAAAGGTCCTCTATTGATGGAGGGTGAGTAATGTCAGTCTCCCATATTAAAGGCAGCATTTTTATAAAAGAACTGTGGTTCCCTTTCTCTCCTTTTTCCTCCCCCTTACAGAAAAGTATTAAACTTCAGCCCGTATGAGCTGGGGCTTAGGTACGGTAGCCAAAATATTGAAGTATTTATCTTCATGGACTGAAAATTCTCTGTGATCTCTGGGCACCAGGGAAACAAGTGGATGAAAAGGTTTAAGAAACTGAAATCAAAAAGAGAAACCAAAATTTGTATTATTTAACAGAGAACCAAAGGAGTGTATGTATAAGAACAAACTTAACAGTCTCATTATATGGACATTTTAGACTTTCTTTGTATGTTCTAGATGTTCCATTAATAATACATTATCTACATAGTTTCTATATATAGAGTTGCATTAAGCTTCTTTACTATTTTTACAATTGTATCTTGTTAATTTTCAAAAATTATTTTATTTTATTTATTTTTATTTTTATCTCACGACCGTGAGATCAAGACCTGAGCTGATGAGGAGTCAGACGCTTAACGACTGAGCCACCCAGGTGCCTCTCTTTTTAATTTTTAATTGTAGTACACAAAATTTACCATGTGCCCCATTTTTAACTGTACAGTTCAGTAATGTTTTGTTCACATAGTTGTGCAACCAGTCTCCAGAACTTTTCCATACCCATTAAAAATAGCTCTCCATTTCCCTTTCCCCACTGCCTCTGGCAACCACAGTTACACTTTTTGTTACTATGAATTTGACTACGTTAGGTTGCTCATATGAGTGGAATCCTACATTATTTGTCCTTTTGGGACTGGCTTATTTCACTTTGCATAATGGCGCCTCAGAGAATGGGGTCCCTGGGTGGCTCAGTCGGTTAAGCGTCTGCCTTTGGCTCAGGCCTTGATCCCGGGGTCCTGGGATCGAGCTCCCCATGTTGGGCTATCTGCTCAGTGGGGAGTTTCCTTCTCCCTCTCCATCTGCCTCTCCCCCTGCTTGTGCTCTCCCTCTCTCTCTGTGTGTCAAATAAATAAAAATTTTTTTTTTAAAGATTATTTATTTGAGAGAGCAAGAATGAGAGAGAGTACATGAGAGGGGTTAGGGTCAGAGAGAGAAGCAGACTCCCCGCCGAGCAGGGAGCCCGATGCGGGACTCGATCCAGGGACTCCAGGATCATGACCTGAGCCAAAGGCAGTTGCTTAACCAACTGAGCCACCCAGGCGCCCTCAAATAAACAAAATTAAAAAAAAAAATGGCCTCAGGGTATATCCATGTTGTAGCATGTGTGAGAATTTCCCTCTTTAAGGCTGCATAATATTCCATTGAATGTATATATCACATTTTGCTTTTCCATTTATCCACTGTTGCACATTGAGTTGCTTCCACTTTTTGGCTATTGCAAATAATACTTCTATGTAAAATTTTTTTGAGATTGTTTTCAGTTCTTTTATTTATTTTTAAAGGTTTTATTTATTTATTTGAAAGAGAGAGAGAGGGAATACAAGCGGGGGGGAGGGATAGAGGGAGAAGCAGGCTTCCCGCCGAGCAGGGAACCTGACGCAGGGCTCCATCTCAGGACCCTGGGATCATGACCCGAGCCTAAGGCAGACGCTTAACTGACTGAGCCACCCAGGTGCCCCGCTTTCAGTTCTTTTAGGTATATCCCCAGAAGTAGAATTGCTGGATCATGTGGCATTTCTATTTTAAATTTTTTGAGGAATTGTCATACTGTTTTCTGTAATGGCTGTACCATTTTACATTCCCTCTAGCAGTTCACAAGGTTCTAATTTCTCTATATCCTCACTAGTATTTGTAATATCCTGGGTTTTTTTTTGGTACTAGCCATTCTAATGGATGTGAAATGATCTTTACTATTTTCCTTCAAAAAAGGAAAAATATTTCAGTTTTATTTGAGTGTAAAGTCAACATGAAGTTACATCATTTTGAATTTTAGATGAAATGAAACTCCATGAAAGTTCACCTTAAAAAATGAGATTTCACAAAATGCACCTTTGTAATATCCATTTGGGCTTTTAAACCAATTTTAGTGTTCATTTTTGTTCAACTAATTTGGCTACATTTTATTAACTTGCTCATTTGAACACTCTTAGATTTTCCATACTAGATATAGAATTGTGATAGGCTGAGAAAACATTGTTCCTGCCAGTAGGAGAATTATCTATGACTAAAACCCACATATCCACAAACCAAATGGGAAAATGGATATGTTTTTAATAAGTGGATATGTAAAAACTGGGAGGTGAAGGAAAACCTCTTTTTTTTAATGAAAACATTTGTAGAGTATTCCCCCCACCCCGGAAAAGTGGACCATCTTGTTCTTTGTGTGGTTTTTTTTTTTTTTTTTTTTTTGACAGAGAGAGAGACAGCGAGAGCAGGAACACAAGCAGGGGGAGTGGGAGAGGGAGAAGCAGACTCCCTGCCGAGCGGGGAGCCCGATGCGGGACTCGATCCCGGGACTCCAGGATCATGACCTGAGATGAAGGCAGTCGCTCAACCAACTGAGCCACCCAGGAGCCCTTTTTTTTTTTTTTTTAAAGATTTTATTTATTTATTTGACAGAGAGAGACACAGCGAGAGAGGGAACACAAGCAGGT
>NC_058415.1:40697759-40759353 GCF_002201575.2 Neomonachus schauinslandi | reverse complement strand
AGCCCTTTTTTTTTTTTTTTTAAAGATTTTATTTATTTATTTGACAGAGAGAGACACAGCGAGAGAGGGAACACAAGCAGGGGGAGCGGGAGAGGGAGAAGCAGGCTTCCCGCGGAGCAGGGAGCCCGATGCGGGGCTCGATCCCAGGACCCTGGGATCATGACCTGAGCCGAAGGCAGACGCTTAACGACTGAGCCACCCAGGCGCCCCTCTTTGTGTTTTTTTCTACAAATGTAAGGGCTTTGGCTCAGTTGAATAAATTCTGACATTTGAATGTCTATCCTTTGTAGTACAGACTAATATTTACCACCAGAGAGCGGGGCCTTTGTATATTAAGAAGTCCTGAGGGACCATTGGATTGTTCTCTATTTGAGCAGGATCTTCAGCCTTTACCTCAAAGTTTATTTTGTCCCATTATTGGTTGGGGGAAAAATGTAAAGGAGTAATATATGTGTCTGACTAAGTATGTACAGTGCAATAGAGGCTTGAAAAACCAGACTGCTCTCTCCATTCATTCCTTGTTCTTTTAATGATCTATTGAGATGATCGGCTTAGAGATGTTTAAGGAGGGCTGGGGAAAGCTCAGACAGATGCACTCTACTTTGTACGATTCTGTTTTTGTATGTGTTCCCTCTGGGTAAAAAAAAAATAATAAAAGTTTTCTTTCCTAAAGATTTTGTACACAAAATTTAGATAATCTCTTCCAGGTCCATTATTTTATGCAGGAAAATTACCAGAGTTCCATCTCTGCTCCCTCGCTCCTCTCAGTAATGACCTTTTAGTAATTAAGCTCTTATCTTTCAGAGCAAGGGGGAAAAAAAAATCCAAAACTGAAAAAATGAAGTGAAGTTGTAAACCCGAGGTGACTCCAGCCTCCACCCCCTTTCTCCCCAGTATTGGGAATTGAACATGTTTTTGCTTTTCCCCTTGGCAAGTGTCTCTAAAGTAAAAGAGGGTGGAAGATACAGTTGGTGTTTTACTTTGACAGTGTGATTATGAAAGGCCCGTTCGGGATACAAAGGGAAGGATACAGTTTAATAAGTGAAGAACACTTGGTGTAATATGCCTGGAGTCAGTGTCTGCCACTAATTCCATTAGTATTCCATTAGTGTTCCATTTGAAATCTAACTAAACTCAACATGGAGCCGGAAGTTGGTACAGTAGTTCTTCTCTGACTCTGTTGCAGTTAATTTGCTTTGTGAAATTATATAGCAAACATAATCAGGGTTACATAAAAGGGAAAATGCTACTTTACGGCTTTTCACTTTCTAAATCTGTTTTTGAATTTTTCCTTTGGTGCATTTCAGCTAGTTTCTAAGAAGTTCAGTGTGGATATTTTTGTAGGTTGGGCTTCAAACTTTCTTTTTCCTCAGCCTACCCTCTGTTTTATTAAGTTAAGCAGATCTTTTTTTAAAAAATTTTTTATTGTTATGTTAATCACCATACATTATATCATTAGTTTTTGAGTTAGATCATTTATATTCAGTTCCAACAAGAATACAGCATTGACAGCATCATTAGTTTTTGATGTAGTGTTCCATGATTCATTGTTTGCGTATAACACCCAGTGCTCCATGCAGAACGTGCCCTCTTCAATACCCATCACCAGGCTAACCCATCCTCCCACCCCCCTCCCCTCTAGAACCCTCAGTTTGTTTTTCAAAGTCCATCGTCTCTCATGGTTCATCTCCCCCTCCGATTTCCCCCCCTTCATTCTTCCCCTCCTGCTATCTTCTTCTTTTTTTTTTTCTTAACATATATTGCATTATTTGTTTCAGAGGTACAGATCTGAGATTAAACAGTCTTGCACAATTCACAGCAAGTTAAGCAGATCTTTTGTGATGAAAATGTGCTTTGGCAGCATTGTTGTATAATCTTCTTGGAATGTAAAATGGAAATTGTGTGTTGAAACGTTCATCTGTGAACTCACCCATGAGGTTGAGAATCATGATAAAGCATTCAGATTTTAAGGGAATATAATCATCTGACAGAGAGTACTCTGTGGTCTGAGGAAATAATGGTTTTGCTAAGGTTTGGAGGAAGGTGGTATCTTCGGACCCATTTTCCATATCCTTAACTTATGATCTAATAAAAGCTAAGTGCAGCTTTAGTGGTACTTTAATTTTCCATAGTGTTATGTCTGTTCTCAGCAAAACCATCATGCACTGAGCACCAGAATTTCATGCTAAGACAAACTGTCATAAAATGCTAATACAGAACTCAATAGAATGCACAAAAATGATACTAAAAACTAGCATCCAGTTTGGACCCTAAGGGTTTTGTTCTAGGCCTGGAAAGATATTGCTTCTTATATATGTATTTCAGTGAGCATCCAAGATTAGAAACATACAGATATGTTTGTGTGTGTGGTGTGTGTGTGTGTGTGTGTGTGTGTGTGTGTGTGTGTGTGTGTGTGGCCGAGGGGGTGGGGAGGAGCTGAAAAATGGTCCTTAAGTAACAGGAATATCAACTTGATGTTGATATCTGTGATTCTTCTTGGTGAATGAACTATCAGAGCTTGGAAGTGAGAGGTGAATATCAGCTGTTTTTAGCGCCTAGAAGTAAAGCGACCCCCTTCCAGTTGGTTAAGTAGCATCATTAACCTCCCATAAACAAGCAGTTTCCTAACTCAAAACACCAGCATGTGTTAATGGTGATCTCTGAGGTTTGTACTGAAAGCAGGGGAATCTCAATGTGAGGACTCCCAGGCCTCAGTGGTTCGGTTTCCTACCTGTCCCATCCCTGTATTTTCACAGCCTGAAATGTATAAATTATCAGTCTGTCTTGGGAATGACTAAGTTGCAGTCACTTGAGAAAGCTCCCCAATTCAAAAGTGTTAGATGTGAAGTGTCTACCTTTGTCAGGTTGGTGTCACACGGGATATGGTTCCTTTTGTTTAATATTCTACAGCCTTGGGCTATAGAAGGCAGAGTCATTTTCAAAAGGGAAAACGTGGTGAAAGAAAACCCTTTACGTTAGCCTCCAGCACTTGCAAGTTCGTGAGGGTTTTGCGTAACTTGCATGTACTTGGGAACCATTTTGTCTGATTTTATGACAGAATTTCCCCCCCAAAGAACAAAACCTGGGAGAATTGGTAAGTTGTTAACAGAATGGTCTGGAGAGGGTATTCTACTTCCTGAATTTTTAATGGGTAGGAAGCCATCTGCTTCTCCATATGGAAGTGTTATCCTCCCCTGCGTGAAGCCTGCACAGTTAGAAATCAGAGCCACAGGGGGAGGCAGCCTTCTTGCTCCTCACTGCTTGACCTTTTATAGAATTAATACAGCTCTTACTTTATTTAGAGTTCAGATTTCCTATTGTTACACTAAGGCCACCTAACTCAGAGAATGAGCACTGAGCACCTGAAGAAAGATTTTCAAGTGGATAGATGTTCAAGTTTTATTTCAGTAAAGTGGTGTATTAAGGTAGTAAGCTGCCTCTTCTTTTAATTTAAAATATTTTCATTGTGTTTTATTAAGAGAAGCATAACAAATGCTAGAAATATTTTCCTTACTTTTCAGTGATCCCCCCGAAACCTCGTAGCTATTCGTTTTCCCTCTTCCTTGGGGTTTTATTTGTTTCTTTAATTTATTTATCTTATTTTTTATTTTTCCTTGGGATGTTAAAAAGTGGTTTTCCTTTTGTGTGTGCTTTCTGTTTGTTTGGCTTTAGACATAAGCGACTACTCCGTGGACGACGACTGCTTAGTGAAGCTGCTGAAGGGCTGTTGCCTGAAGAACCTACAGCGGCCCCTGCAGGCCGAACTGTGCTTCAATCACGTCATCCAAAGGTACAGACAAACTAGGAGGCCGAGCGGAGTGCAGATTGCGGTTTCCAGGGAATTGCTGGGAGAGAGTGACGTGCTCTCCCGCTGCGAGTGTTCGCTGTTACCAGGAAGAGAATCCAGTAGTGCTCTCTTTGTCCTTTGAGAGCAGACTTGGAGCCTAAGTAGAACATGGCTTTATGCATTTCTACTTGGGGTTGAAGGGGAGCACTAAGTTCCATGAAAACTAAACCCTAGCTTAGGTGAGAATGTCAGAGGACTGGTGAGGACTGGTGTCCTTATAAACAGGAAAGGGACCATGTCTTTTTCCCAAATAAGTAATCTACTGTTTTTAGTAAACATGTTAAAGAAGTAGCCATTGATAAAAAAAAAAAATAATTAAAAAAAAAAGTATCCATTGAATTCAATTTTACTGGTGTTTCTGGAAGGATCAGAGGATGACCCATTTGAGCTATGTGTCGAATCTACAGTGAATTGTTTGCTCATGTGTTTTGTAATTTTGGATCGTGAGCTCCCCTTCAGTGGGGTTTTATCTTGAGACACCTATGAGGCTAGGATGGAAGAAGAGTCTCTAAAGTGATTTTGATTTTATTTCTGCCAGGTGCCCCCAAAACTTTTTCAGCCCAGGCCCACTTTCATGTTAATGCCATTGCCTAGAGGTTCTTGGATCCTTTGGGCCACGTAAACTTGAATTGCAAATTCATGTGAGGACAAGCCTATTGGTTATTAATTTCCCATGGAATGTGTTTTTTCCTTCCAACCTGGATGCAGGCCGAGGTGCCAAGTGCCCTTGGCTTCCTCCTATGCCAGGGAATGGGTTTTTCTAATCTGCCCTTTCTCTGATGGAGAATGGCCCAGCTTTATATAGAGGTCTCAGGCTCTGCTCTTCTGTGGACTCAAGGCCTCATCTGCGTGGACACTGAGATATAAAGCCCTGGTTGATTAAGGCCGAAACAGATCCCAGGACTACTTTGACATCATCCACACACTTAGAGTTCTGGCTTTGTTTTGTTTTCAGTTTGAGAGTTTTTCTTATGTTCTTGTGAGCTTAGTTATGCATTTGGAAGGGCATTACTTATATATATATTTTTTATTGCTTCTTGATGTTTTATGGTCAGATTTCATAATATTGCTGAAAACAGAAGTGTCGACCACTTATTTATTGACTTTTTTTTTTTAGCCTTATAGGACTTAACAATATAAGGTAATACAGTGTTTTTATTTCATAGCCTTGTGCTCGCTTCGGCAGCACATATACTAAAATATTTCTTAGCCTTATAAGACTTAACAATATAAAGTAATACAGTGTTCTTATTTCTAAATGGAGTCATTTCCTGAACACATTCATTTTTTAGGAGGATGACTTTGTCCTTTCCAGGGTTAATCTTTGAAGATCTGCATGCATTCATCTTCCTAAGGGTCATAAACAATGCTCAGTACTGGATTTAGATCAAAGAATAAAATAAAAGATGAATATATTCAAAACAAACTATTTATTGCCATCGTTTATTAGATTCCTTGATTGTATAATGACAGTTCTCTCTGGTAATAGGCTTAGTGCTGCACCTGTTTTCTGAGGAATGGGGAAAGTACATACATTGAAAAAGAATGATTTGTTTCTTGTTCTGTTAAGACTTAATCGCTTTTCTTTCACTCTTTTAGTGAAAAGCTACTGAAGTATGATCACTATCTAGTGCCATTTACTCTGTTTGAGTTGGCCTTTTTGTACAAAAGCCAAGGGGAAATTGACAAGGCCATAAAGACCCTAGAAACTGCAAGGTAAGTGACGATGGCAGCTTTTCCTGCTTGCTATGGAGTCAGGAACATCCACACTAGTGTAACCACAGCAGAAATATTATATACTTAGAAGTTAAAACATGAATGAAAAATTAGTAATAATGTTATGCTCATGACTTTTGCTGTAGTTGTGCTATTTCCAGCCTTTTTAATGCCTGGCCCTGTGACTGTTTACAAGTGTTGTGATTGTGGGCATCTCTATGCCAGACTTCTAACCTATTCTCTTCTGGATTGGGGTTGGCAGATGTTTTCTGTAAAGGGTCAGATAGTAAGTATATTTGGTTTTACAGTATAAGGTCTCATTGCAACTTCTAATTGTATTGAAGCAGCCACAGAAGACAGCTTGTAAATAAATGGGTATATCTGGATTTGGCCATTATTTGGGTCACAGTTTGCTGACCCTTGGTGTCTTCAACCATATCTCTCGTTTCCCTGAAGAGCTGCTGATTGGAAGAAGCCCTCTGGATCTTTCCCTGGCTCTCTTTTCTTTCTGTCTACTGTGGTAATTTCAAAGCATTTTCATTTCTGCTAGACAATGGCTCTCAGACTTGTGATCATGGCTCACTTAAAACCCCGTGGTCTGTTTGCCTTGAATACTTCTTACAGGGAGAAAGAATGACATAATAGCTTTAAGCCATAAATAGCTTAGTGATTCATTGGTTTGTTCATTTACTCAAATTCAGCGAGTATTCACTGAGCACTTATTATTTGCCAGACTCTAGTAAAGGCTCTAGACAGACATCTGTACATAAACAGGCAACGTTTCCTCTTGCTTAGTTAGAGGGAGATGTTGAATAAGCCAACAAGTAGGAAAACCAGCAATGGTATATGCTTTGCTGAGATTTATAGTACGATACAGAGTCCCTGGGTATTACCTTAAATTGAGTTGAGTCTGGAAGGTTTCCTTGAGGAGATGATATTGTAGTTGAGATTTGCATATTTAAAGCCAGTCTTGAGAAGATCAGTCACCAAAAGACTGGGTGGGGAGCATTCCTGGCTGAAGCCACAGCTAGGAAACCTATAAACTGGACGGTTGAGCCACTAGATAGTACATGATGCTCTTTACTGAAATGGGGTATGCTTAGAAGAGCAGGTTCCAGGAAAGGAGAAAACATACTTCTGTTTAGGACCATGGGATTTTGAGGTGCTTGTTGGGTGTCCATGTGGAGATGGACAAAATATACAAGCATGGAGTTCAGTGGAAACATCAAGGCTGAATGTAGAGATTTCAAAGTCACCTGCACAGAGACAGTGATATTTAAAGCCATGATACTTGAAGTGATTCTGGGAAAACAATATAACTAGAGAGAAAGGTTCAGCACAGAGCCTTGGGATATGCCATCATTTTGGACATGAAACAATAAGATTAAGAAGAAGTGGTCAGTGAGTTAGGAAAACATCCGGGAAAGCCAAGTGAACAAAGTGTTTCAAAGAGAAGCGAGCGGTCGTTTGTGAGGATGGCTGCTGAGAGGTCAAGCAAGGTGAGTCCAGAGAAGTGGCTGCTGAACCTGGCAGCATGAAGATCATCAGTGACTTTGACCTGTGAGGGGAGAAAATGGAGTCAGCTACTTCAGGCAACTTTTCAGGATGTTTTGCTGTGAATAAAGCCTAGTAATGGGAAAGAAGCTTTGGGGGCATCACGGAACTGAGAGAGGGTGCTGCTGCTGCTAATTTTTTTAAAGGGTGATACTAGGGGCACCTGGGGGACTCAGTCAGGTGGGCATCTGCCTTTGGCTCAGGTCATGATCCCAGGGTCCTGGGATGGAGCCCCGCATCGGGCTCCGTGCTCCGCGGGGAGCCTGCTTCTCCCTCTCCCTCTGCTGTTCCCCCTGCTTGTGCTCTCTCTCTCTCTCTCTCTCTACAAATAAATAAAAATCTTTAAAAAAAAATAAAGGGTGATATCAGAGTGAGTCACTTTTAAAGCTAATTTTGTTGAGAGTGAGAATGACTCATATTTCAGCTGACATGTATGTATCTTCAAATCTAGCTATTGGAAAATTAGGGACTCTCATTATGTTGTTTGCAGTATTCATTGTTTGGACCTACTTGGTGTTACCTAAGCAATGCACAATAAGACAAATTTATAATGATGAAAATAAAAGATTGGTAATTCACTACTACAAAGGAAGACCACCAGTGATCAAAAGTCACCACTAACTCAAGCCCAGTGCTAATGAGGCCACCATAAACAGACTTCCCAATAATTTCAAGACTTTCAGTTGTCTGCATTTTCCCTTCTTCTGTTGGAGCTTCTCAAAGTTGCCAAAATTAGTGGCCAGGCATTTAGGAAAATACCCAATTACATCCTCTGGTAACCCGTATTGTGAATAGTAACCCTTATCAAGGTTACCGGTGAGCAGCTCTTAGCCCTCTCTAAAATGAAGGGCTGTATGTAGAAGGACAGTATTGCCATGCAAAGGAGTTACAGTTCACCCACGGGCCAAGGTGGTGTGTGAAAGCAGGAGCCCAAAGTCAAAGCCATTCCGCTGTGCCGATCCTTAACAATTCGAGCAGACAGAAGTGAACACGGATGAGCTAAGTAAACGTTTTAACTAATCTGCGGATTTCTATGGCCCCTTTTGACATTGTCCCACAACTGTTGGCCAAACGATTGATATTTGCCTGTGAGAATTGGAGTAAGTAATTTTGGTATCACCACATAATCCTGATTTCTTTGTTGTAGTTGTTTCATCAGGGTTTCAGCGTGATTTCTCTGGGGGGGGTGGGTGGTGATTGATAATGTTCACGTGAAGCTGCCTTAAAATTCCTGGTTTAGAGAAGGAAGTCAACTATTTAGGAATAGTTCACAAAATTTGTTAAACCCTCTTCATAAGCTTCTGGCAGTGTTTGTGAATGGCTTGGTCATTAAATAGGAACTTGCTACTCAAAGTATGACTTTCAAATCACTGCCAGGAAGCTTCTAGAAATAGAGAATATTGCCATCCTCCTTCGCTCACAGGATCGGAATCTACATTTTAACAAGATCTGCTGTTAATGCATATTCACGTTTGGAAGCAAATAAGGAATGAAGATGAGAAGAAGGGGAGGTGGTGATGTTTCCCTTAGATACAAAGGGATTTTGACATTACAATTTCATTGTTATTTTCTTTAGAAACAACTACAAAGATTACTCCATGGAGTCCAGGCTACACTTCCGAATTCAGGCAGCTCTTCACCTCTGGAAAAAAACTTCCTCCGATTGATCAGAACACGAAGGATGGAGTTTCCCCTCAGTTAGCACTGACATATGCTCTAGATTAGACCTTGTATTAAAGTGGGAAAGTGATCTTGTGAATGAGAGACAAAAAACTAATTTTATTGTCAATATTTTTTATCATCTGTATGGTTTACTGTTGGTCTGCATAAATGTTTTTTTTCCTATGAAACAATGTTCAATGTTCAGTACTGTCTAGAAAATTCTTATATTTTGCCTCTCCAAAAAGAATTTCATATTAGATTTGAATTGGAGAGTAAAGAAGTCTTTTAAAGGACTCACAGGTACAATAAAGTCTGATTAGATTATTTATTTTTTTAATGTGGAAATTTATGTTTAAGTAGCAAAGCGCTGATAAGTTGAGCCATTTTTAGATTTGTTGGTCAGAGATATTTTGTTGCCTAGTATTTAAATTTAAGAGGGGAAATAAAAATCACCTACATTCAAAATAGATTAACAATAACCTGAAGTCTCCTGAACAAGACAGGCGTGAATAGGGATAGGATAGTGTCCTTAATGGGTTGAAGGGAACTGTATCTAGAAAAGATGGTGAAATATTAGGTTTTGGGGTTTTTTTATTCTTCATGTAAGTTAAAGGTGGTGACATTTTTGAGCGACTATCCTTTTTTTGAATGTACTTAAATCTATTATAATAACAAAATTCAAAAAACTCTGTCTAAAGGGAAGAAAAAGTCATATTTTAGAAATTATCCTCAACCTTAGCCATGAGAGTCTAAAATACATACGTTGATTATTTTTTCTATAGGAAGCAAAGTTCCTGCTGCTTTAAATGGTATGTAAAATATCAATAATTTTTATACTCATGATGTTGGTGAGTAAGATCTAATTTTCTAATATATCTAGCACTGTGATGGTTCCTTGTAAATATCTGGACCATGCTTTGTCCTTTATCTGGGAAACACAATCAGGGCAGAATGCAGGGGAGAGCCTGGCTCTGGTACTGCTTAGCAGTCACTGGGGTGACCTTTAGGGAGCCCCCTGCTCTCTGCATCAGCATATTTTCCTCATCTGTGAAATGGAAAAAGAACAGATGAATTTTCAAGGTCTCTTTTGGTTTTATAACTGTGAGTCTGTGTATTAGGCATTTTCAGCAAACAGTGTCAAACTGTTTAACTCAAGCTGTTAGCACAAAGTGTGTGTCTTATTCTACAATCATCTCTGTCTACCCCCACTCCGCCCCCCATATGTTGGGGTTAATGACAGGATTGCATCCAGGGCGAGGAAAAATAATTCATGGATCCATAAATCAGGGTGTGGTCCTATTTCTGTTCTATTTTGAAGAGTAACTTATCATGGAAACCTCTGTGGTTTAACAGAACATCCCCAGATTGGGATCTGGAGCCCACCTGTGGTAGTCAGTAGTTCCTTGACATGGATGGAGTAAGTCCTTCATTCTTTCTGTGACTCCATTTCCCCGGGAGGGGGTGCGCGAAAGCAACACAACTGCTTGGTGCTCGTGGCGGCTCAATTAGATGATGCGTAGGATAGCTTTTGGTAAACTGTGAAAGTCTATATGAATATATGAGTTGCCGTAATAATAATGGTTTTTATGCACTGATTACAATACCAACACAAAAATATTGGCTGAGTTTGTGGCCTCTGCTGTAAAATGAAGGAAGTGCAGAAATTCAAACACCTTTAAATTGTGTTTGTCAGTGTTTGTCACTGACAATAACCCAGATTATGAATTTGCTCCTTGCTGTTCATTCCCTGCTACGTGAGTCTGCACCCGGCAGGTATTTTGGTCTTGTTTTCTTTAAGGTGCTAATTCTTGACCAATACTGAAGATACGTTTCCAGTGGAAGATGATTAATACAACTTGAGTCAGAGAACTAGCCCTTCAGAGAGCATGGTGGGAGCTCTCACTATGTGCTATTAATACGAATTACGTAGCTTTATTTTAGGTCCAGGCGAGAGGAAATAAAATGAACTGTTATTACAATATCAGCAATGAAAATATGTTTAATAATTATTTTGTATACAACTTGAGAAATAGGTTATAAATTCCATAGAAGAGCTTTGGTAGCATTACTTTTTTAAAGTATAAATACACCCACGTTGTTTTTGTGAGAAGCTGCAGGTCACAGCGAAAGTCAGTAAAAACTTATCTTTCTGGTATAATTTGAAAACTATATGAGCTATTGCGGTTATTTTTATTTTATTTTAACTCTGCATTACCAAACAAATATAAAAGAAATTCCTGTATCTCATTAAAATTTGTCTTTTATTTTTTTCTTCTATTGTTTTTATTTTTACTTCCTCTTCTTCTTCTTCTTTTTTTTTTTTTATTTGCGAGAGAGAGAATGAGAGACAGAGAGCATGAGAGGGGGGAGGGTCAGAGGGAGAAGCAGACTCCCTGCCGAGCAGGGAGCCCGATGCGGGACTTGATCCTGGGACTCCAGGATCATGACCTGAGCCGAAGGCAGTCGCTTAACCGACTGAGCCACCCAGGCGCCCCTTCCTCTTCTTCTTATTTAAGTTCAAATAACCAACATATAGAATATCATTAGCTTCAGATGTAGTTCAGTAATTTATCAGTTGCATATAACACCCAGTGCTCATCACCTTAATGCCAGTCACCCAGTTACCCCATCCCCTCACCTTCCTCCCCTCCAGCAACCTTCAGTTTCTTTCCCATAGTTAAGAGCCTCTCATGGTTTGTCTCCCTCTCTGGTTTCTTCCCATTCGTTTTTCCCTCCCTTCCCCTGTGATCCTGTGCGCTGTTTCTGTCATTCCTCATGTGAGTGAAACCATACGATAATTGTCTTTCTCTGATTGTCCTGTTCTTTTTATAGTTACCTGATAATATGGATAATCTATCCATTGACTGTTTAATTGTTGTAATATCATAAACACTACAAATATTTATCTGTTTCCTGGACTGTTCCTGATACCCTGGTGGCATGAGTTTCATGTGGCATCAGCTAATATTGCATTTTTGGAGTTACTTTGGATTCAGGGTGCTTTGTGAAGAATGAGTGCTGAAGTGACAATATTTTATCTAATGTTTGGAGGGGCATATGTGATGGGTTTGGGCTGCCAATGTGTCTGACAGTTTGCAATTTGTGTAGTTTTTTGTATAATTTTCTTTTCTTTTCTTTTTTTTTTAAATGGAGAGCCAGGGTTTTGATTAGTGCTGTACAAATTTTAAGACCGAAGTAGAGGTTCTGCTTTGTAGGATCAGTGACAAGAAGGGCATTATTGATAATTAATGGAAGGTTAACTACATCAACTCCTATATGAACATATATTTGCATGTTTCTGTGCTTCTCCTGGATACAAGAAAGTCTCAGGATACATAGGAAAAGGAAGTTCATTGATTCTGTTTCCTCTCCAAGTGGGTAGAAGCTGTAGGGAGGTGAACTTCAAATTAATCAGTGTCAAGGAATATTTTTAATCATTGAAGCAATCTAACAGTATAACTGTCTCTTTGGCAAAGTAGGCAGGTTAGCAGAGCTATGTGACTGTCATTGCTACCTGGCCTGGGAACTTAGAGTTGAACTTTGAGGTCACTCTATGAGTCTTTGATAAGGGCTTCAAATCAGTGGGATGTATATAAAGAAGGTTTCCCCCCTTTTGAAGACAAGTGAGTATTTCTTCTTTTGACGCTACTGGAAACACAGTTACATGGTGATAGGCACTAATAGTCCCTATGGTCATTATGATTCTACTTCTCATCCTTCCTTTAAAGTGACTGAAAATAATAATCGAAAAGGTCTTTGTGACTAACTGGAAAAATTTTTGAATTACTCTGATTAATTCTTCATTGACTTTTCTTTTTACATATTTCTGTTTTTCTCTTATTCTCTCCATCTTTATAAATCATAAATTCAAATGCATTTAGTTAAAATGAGTTAATGAAGACTCTAGTGATTGTTTAGATGCCCTAAGATTTTGTGATTCATAGGGCCTGGAATGGGTCTTGGGAAATTATCTCCTCCCCTCTGCCCACCCCGCCAGCCTCTGGATGGTGTTGTTTCCCCTCAGTCCTACTCTGTCCACTATGGTGGCCACTGGCCCCATGGGACTCTTGAGCCCTTGAAATGAAGCCAGTGGCCTGTGTTGGAATGATGCCAAGTGTCAGGGAGTTCTCATTTATATGTGCTGCAGTTCTGTTTAAAGAAAAGGCCTCCCAAAAGCATGCTTCCTGGAGTTCTGGCTTTTACTTGCTGTCTACTATGATCACCCAATCACCCTAGGTGTATTTTCAATTCTGGTTCAAATATGTATCTGTGAGGTTTGCTTTTTCTGAAGTTCAAGTGCCCATGAACTTTCATTTCATCATTTTATTCTGCAGATGACCAAGGTCATCTTTGATCCTTCTCCACTCTCCCAGAGCTCCTCAGAAAGTAGACTGAGACTTACTTTTAACATTATTATTTTAATCTGATTTTACAAACATTCCTCGCTTTTTCAGATGCAACAGCACAAACTATTAGAATTGTAGAATGACTCACCTTTGAGATATTAGTAGGTTTTATGATTAAAATTATATATATATATATATATATATTTTTTCCCCTTTAAGTAGGCTCCACACCCAGTGTGGGGCCCAACGTGGGGCTTGAACTCATGACCTGAGATCAAGAGCTGAGCTGAAATCAAGAGCTGGATGCTTAATTGACTGAGCCACCTAGGCACCCCTAAAATAATATTTTCTAAGGTTAACATTATTCTGAAGAATTTGGTGTCCAATATTGAAACATTATTAATGTTTCAACATTGACAGCTATGCCAATATGACTATTTAAGGAATATTAGGCCTTAGTTACCCACTTATAATTTGGCAGATAGTTTATTTAAAGTTATACATTTTAAGCCTTTTGGTGCCTATTATTATATTTTTATTGTGTATGATATACTTAAGTGATATGTATTCATGTAATTGACATATTTTTAATCTCTGTAGACATGTCTAGATCAGATAGGTAGGTAGATAGAAAATAGCTTATAAATATGAAATGGACAATGTTTTATCCTGCTCTTTCAGAAAGAGTGGTGGATTTTCTCCAGATTGTCTCCCCTCCTGCAGACCAGTTATTTATATATTTTTCTTTATGTATTTGATTGCTTGTTTGAAACCCTGTTCCCACTTCCCATTGTTGATAGCTTTGTCTTTTTTATATCTGCTGTTAGATTTCATTACTTCAGATTGTTGAACTTGAAATGTAAGGAAGGACACATCAGAATTTATCATGTGGGAGAATACCTTCTCTGTTGAGCAGTTGCTATCTGATTTTGATGGCGTGGAAGTCCATTCCAATCTGTTTATGACTTGAAAACTGCAGAAAGAAATGTTGTAAGGACTAGTTAGTGGATTCAGAAGGCTGAGCAGGTTCTTGGCCTGATCCATCCCAAAGGTCTGGGTGGATCTAGCTTTGGTGGAAGTCTAACCCCCATTCTGTCCAGTTTATAAATGTATGAGACAGTAATACTGTAACCCGACCTTGCATGGAAAAATCCAGCAGCTGCCTCACTGTATTTAATAAAGAATGCATACAGATGCCTACATCAGGTATTTAATAGGAAATCTCAAGGTACTTTGAAGTATAATGCTAAGCTTTATAAAGTAAAACTTGTATGTTAATACACAATACACCTTGTATGTTAATCCAGTAGTTCTTAGAAACACACAGTTTAAGTGATGAATGTAAGGGATGCTGGCATATCCCAGTGGGAGCTTTGGTTTTATTGCTACTTAATATTTTCAAGTAAATTTGTTTTAATTATTGGTAGTCTGTTGGACACTATTTAGGAAAAAAAAAGTTGGTCTCAGTGTAACAGAACTGATAGCCAGAGAAATTGGATACAATGAACATGTTAAAGAATATTGCTTATTATTTCAGTTTTAAAGGAATTCTGTTATTTTGAAGTGCTGGAAAGTCTTCCTCAATTTGAAGGGATGACACTCCCTGCTTGGGAAATCATACAGACATTTTAATTCATTCTTGTCTTTATTGGAACCAAGTATCCAGGTTAGTAAATGAGTTTAAACAATTTTCATTAATTATTTCACTTTTTACCTGAAATGATTTTATTCTTCATAGTAGACAGTTGCTTTCTAAACAGTGATTTGTTTTTTAAGGAAATACTTTACATGAAAAGAGAGATTACAGTAAACATAAATCTTAGGCTATTGATTTAATAGCTGAAGAAAACAGTACCGTTGGGTACTTTGATTTGCAAAAGGAGAACACATGTGTTCCACTGATATGTGCTGTCCAGAAAAATGACTTCATTCTGAACCAGTGTGTCATATTCCCATGTTGTCTAAGGGGAAAATTTTATAAGTAGGTAGTTTATTATTTATTCTTTTTTTCCCTTGGCTAACTGTTGACATCCAAACACCCGAATGAATACCAGCTGAGGCATTTATATGCTAGTGTTTTAAATATTTATTTGCAAATATTCATAGAACTCTTGAATTTTTTGATGCAAGTTGCTAAATCAGATGTAAAGGTAAAATATATATTTAATAAGTGAGAAGTATTATTTTATTACTGAAATTTATTTCTAAAGCAAATTTATTTTGTAGGTATTTCACTTGGGAAATTTTGCTTTGCCTTAAAACACAAACAAAATAAACCTGTCTTGTGATCTGCTTACCTAAAAACCCTTAATGTTACCTTGCCATGTAGGTGGATTTTGAAATTCTTTGAAAATCTGTATTTTTCACTTTCATTTGGATTAAACAAAAATAGTTAGAGGTCATAGACTTTGTAAATCAGTGTGTGGTTTCCTGTTGAATCATCAAAGCTACCTGTATGTACTTTATAATTCAATGTTTTATTAGTAAAAACTGCCAGCATTTTCTGTCCCTCTTTCTCATCTCATTACACTTGAACTTAGTTTCCTGTCTTTTCCATTCCCAGTGGTCACGGTTTTACAGAACAAGACATTTTTAGAAATTGAAGATGTGTGAGTTTTATGTAAGATGAATGTGTTAGTAGCATCCATCTGCTGATCAAATAGGCATTGGATCTGGTACCAGAAAGTGAAATAGATTGTAACTATAAAAGCATTTTATCAATGTAAGTCAGGAAGAAAGAAGAAAACTGTGAACTTCTGATATTTTTAATATGAAAACTGTGTTCCCAGTGAGTATTTGCTTGCTGCCTTTGTGTTAATGTTACCACCTATGATTTGTAAGCTAATGCTGATATGACATCCACATTTTCAACATGAAGACAACAATTCCTGTAGCATATTTTTAACATTAAGACATTTTTGAAAACAGATGTCATCTTAGAAGTTGTATTTTTTAAGTGCAAATAAATCATCCCAACTTGAAAGTCAACATGCTTTATTTTTCATTCTTTAGTATTACAGAATACTCTGCATTATTAGATGCGTGTTTAAGTTGCCAGGTATTCTCAGAATTCTATATTCTCATACTGCTACAACTCCTTTACCTACAATGTGCAATTGAATTGTTATATTGTTGTTTTTTTTTTTTAAAGATTTTATTTATTTATTTGACAGAGAGAAACACAGCGAGAGAGGGAACAGAAGCAGGGGCAGAGGGAGCGGGAGAAGCAGGCCTCCCACAGAGCAGGGAGCCCCATGCGGGGCTCGATCCCAGGACACTGGGATCATGACCTGAGCCGAAGGCAGACGCTTAATGGCTGAGCCACCCAGGTGCCCCGTTATATTGTTATTTAAGTAAATTCCACTTGATGAAATTAGTCTTATTATGGTTGGTCTACACCAACACAACATCTCTTTTGCTGGTTTCTAATTGTAGTGTGATGGACACTTAACTTTTTGTTTCTTGGTAACACTTTTTAAAACCTTTTCAGGCAAATGTGAAGGCCTCTCTTTATGCCATGTTCTTGACTGAGCATCAGGCATAAAGAGATAAATGGGATGGCACAGTTGTCTTGAGGGAAGATTACCTTCTCTTTCATCTTTTTATAATCTATTTCATAGTTTAGAGGTTTAGATTAGGTGCTAATATGTTCAGTTTAAGGAGGAATCTTTAGCATTCAGTGTAACACAGTGGAAAAAAAATTGGTTTGCTGATTTTGCAAGGTTAGTAGAGTCAGGGAATCAGGAGGTCTGTATTTGAGGGTGGACTTGTGATCCTGTTCCCCAGCAACTTCACTTCTCTGAACTTTGCCTAACCCCTCTGTAGAATGGGGACAATTTCCCTACCTCATTCAACTGCAGGGAAGATCAAACAAGGAGATATGTAAGAACCACCAAGGGGTAACCTGGCGTAAGATGCTTTCTTCTACTCCCTTGCACGAGTTAGGGTAAGCTAACATCTGTCACAAAGCAGGTGTTCCTGCCAGTGGGTGACTTTTCATGTTGTGATTCAGTAACCCAAGTTCTGTGTGGCTCTGCTGTCTTCAGTTCATGGCTGCTAAGGCCACTCTGTCCTTTTGCATCAAGCTGCCAAAGGGGGAAAAGCATGGAGGGTTGTGTGAAGGAGGTGGTGCATGTCATCTGTTCACATTCCACTGGCTAGAGCTCAGTCAACTTGCTTCACCTCATGATGAAATAGGCAGAGGATTGTAGTCTGTGGGCTCCGGTGCCCTAATTCTTTACTCATTTTTAAATTTCATTGCCTCTTTATTGTTCAGTGGTAAGATTTCTTTATTTATCCCGGATACTAGACCTTTGTCAGATACAGGCATACCTTGTTTTGTTGTGCTTCGCTTTATTGTGCTTCACAGATACTAGGTTTTTTACTAATTGAAGGTTTGTGGCAACCCTGCATTGAATAAGTCATTTTTCCAACACTATTTGCTCACTTTGTGTCTTTGTGTCACATTTTGGTAGCTCTCTCATTTCAAACTTTTTCATTATTATTGTTCGTCATGGTGACCTATAATCCGCAATCTTTATTGTTACTATTGTCATTGTTTTGGGGTGCCACCATCCCACCCATGTAAGATAACAAACTTAATAAATGTTGTGTGTGCTCTGTTAGCTCCACCTACTGGCCGTTCACATCTCTTTCCCTCTCCTCAGGCCTCCCTATTACCTGGTACATAATAATGTTGAAATGAGGCCAGTTAATAACCCTACAATAGCTTTTAGGTGTTCAAGTAAAAGGGGGAGTCACACATCTCTCACTTTAAATCAAAAGCTAGAAAAGATTAAGCTTAGTGAGGAAGGCATGTCAAAAGCCGAGCTAGGCTGGAAGCTAGGCCCCTTGTGCCAAACAGCCAAGTTGTGAATGCAGAGGAGAAGTTCTTGAAGGAAATTAAAAGTACAACTCCAGTGAACACACAAATGATAAAATGAAATAGCCCTACTGCTGAGATGGAGAAGGTTTCAGTGGTCTGGATAGAAGATCAAGCCAGCCACAACATTCCCTTCTGCCAAAGCCTAATCCAGAGCAAGGCCTTAACTCTCTTCAATTCTGTGAAAGCTGAGAGAGGTGAGGGAGCTGCGAAGGAAAGTTGGAAGCTGGCAGTGGTTGGTTCATTAGGTCATGAGTTGAAGGGAAGAAGCCGTCTCCATGACATAAAAGTTCGAAATGAAGCAGCAAGTGCTGATGTAGAAACTGCAGCAGGTTCTCCAGAAGGTCTGGCTGAGATCATTCATGAAGGTGGCTCCATGAAACAACAGATTTTTCAGTATAGATGAAACAGCCTTCTATCGGAGGAAGATGTCATCTAGGACTTCCATAGCTGGATAGAAGTCAATGCCTGGCTTCAAAGTTTCAAAGGACAGACTGACTCTTTTATTAGGGCTAATGCAGCGGATGACTTTACATTGAAGCCAGTGCTCATTTGCCATTCTGAAAATCCCAAGGCCCTTAAGAATTATGCTAAATCTATTCTGCCTGTGCTCTGTAAATGGAACAACAAAGTCATGAGACACATGGCAGCACATCTGTTCATAACATGGTTTGCTGAATATTGTCAGCCCACTGTTGAGACCTGCTGCTCAGAAAAAAAGATTCCTTTCAAAATATTACTGCTCATTAACAGTCCAACTGGTCACCCAAGAGCTCTGATGGAGAGGTACAGTGGGATTCATGTTGTTTTTGTGTCCGCTAATATAGCATCCACTCTGCAGCCTAGAGGTCAAGGAGTCATTTTGACTTTCAAATCTTACTATGTAAGAGATACATTTTGTAAAAAGGTTGTAGGTGCCATAGATAGGGATTTCTCTGATGGGTCTGGGAAAGTAAATTGAAAACCTAGGAAGGAGTTACCATTCTAAATGCCATTAAGAGCATTTGTGATTCATGGAAAGAGATCAAAATGTCAACATGAGCAAGAGTTTGGAAGAAGTGGATTCCAACTCTCACGGATGAATTTGAGGGGCTCAAGATTTCAGAGGAGGGAGTAACTGCAGTTATGGTAGAAATAGCAAGGGAACTCAAATAATTAGAAGTGGGGCCTGAAGATGTGACTGAATTGATGCATTTTTATGATAATCTTTTTAAGAGAGAGGTGGGGGGCACTGGAGGGGCAGAGGGGGAGGGAGAGAGAGAATCTTTTTTTCTCTTTTTTAAAAGATTTTATTTATTTATTTGACAGAGAGAGACACAGCGAGAGAGGGAACACAAGCAGAGGGAGTGGGAGAGAGAGAAGCAGGCTTCCCTCCGAGCAGGGAGCCCGATGTGGGGCTCGATCCCAGGACCCTGGGATACTGACCCGAGCCGAAGGCAGACACTTAACCACTGAGCCACCTAGGCGCCCCAAGAGAGAGAATCTTAAGCAGCCTCCACGCCCAGCATGTGAGCCTGATGCAGGGCTCGATCTCACAACCCTGAGATCATGACCTGAGCTGAAGTTAAGAGTCGGAGGCTTAACTGACTGAGCCATCCAAGTGCCCCTAAGGATAAAATTTTAATGGCTGAGGAGCTGCTTCCTATGGCTGAGCAAAGAAAGTGGTTTCTTGAGATGGAATCTACTTCTGGTGAAGATGCTGTGAAGATTGTTAAAATGACAAGAAAGGACTTAGAATATTGCATGAACTTGGTGAGGCGCAGCAAGGTTTGAGAGGATTGTCTCCAATTTTGAAAGAAGTTCTACTATGACTAAAATGCTATCAAACAGCATTGCGGGGCATCTGGGTGGCTCAATTGTTAAGTGTCTGCCTTCGGCTCAGGTCATGATCCCAGGGTCCTGGGATGGAGCCCCACATCGGGCTCCCTGCTCAGCAGGGAGCCTGCTTCTCCCTCTGCCTCTTCCTTCTGCTCCCCAGCTTGTGCATGCGCTCACTCGCTCTCTTCTCTCTCTCTGTCAAATAAATAAAACCTTAAAAAAAAAAAACACAACAGATCGCATGCTACAGAGAGATTGTTCATGAAAGGAAGAGTCAATCCATGAGGTAAACTTCATTGTTGTCTTATTTGAAGAAACTGCCACAGCCTCCCCAGCCATCAGCAACCATCACTCTGATCAGTCAGCCGGCATCAACGTTGAGGCAAGACCCTCCACTAGCAAAAAGATTACAACTCTGAAAGCTCAGAGGATGGTTAGCATTTTTCAGCAATCAAGTATTTTTTAATTAAGGTATGTACATTGCGTTTTTTAGACATAATGCTATTGCACACATAATAGATAAAAGTACTTTTATATGCCCTGGGAACCAAAAAATTCATTTGACTTGCCTTATTGCAGTGGTCTGGAACTGAATCTGCAAGATCTGCAAGGTCTGCCCGTATATGATTTACAAGTATTTTCTCCCATTCTAGGAGTTGTCTTTTCATTTTTTTGATACTGTCTTTGACACACATCTGAGGTGCAGTTTATCTTTTTTTTTTTGGCTGCTTGTGATTTTGGTGTCCTATCTAAGAAACCATTGCCTAACTCAAGGTCATCCAGACTTACTCCTATGTGTTCTTCTGGGCGTTTTATAATTGTAACTCTTACATTTAGGTCTTTGATCCATTTTGAGTTGATTTTTGTGTATGATGTGAAGTCGAGGTTCACCTTCATTCTTTTGCGTGTGAGCATCCAGTGATCCCCTCACCATTTGTTTAAAAGCACACTGGCTTTTATAGCTTTCACCCAGATCTTTCACATTCATCATTTCCATTCATATTTTGTTGTTCTAAGCATGTCATGTGGTTACGCCCAGCTTCAAGGGGACAGGGAAGTACATTTCTACCACATGTGTCCATAGTTTTAAATTTACATGTTACATTTCCAGCCACACGAGATGACTGGCTTTTTCAGTGTAAGTTCCAAGTCTTTGTGAGGGGAAGGAGGGTTATTGGTCTAGCTTGGGAGAGGTTCTGACTCTCCCCTCAGATAACTGTGACCAGGGGAACAGGCTCATTTGGAACAAACGGGGCTGCTGAAAGTTTATCCCTATTGACTGATGAGTGGGATCCTTAAGGGGAAGGGATCATGATGAAGTTAGACTTCCTTGACTTTGTCTATCTCAAATATTGTCTGTGAGTTTGAATCTAATCCCAGTTTAGGTTATTTGAAAACTGATCTACAAGAATCTGTTCCCCGATTGTACTTTTTTTTGGCAAATAATTTATTGAGTTCCTGCTATTCCCTTTAGTTACTGTTCCAGGCACTTGGGGAATATTAGTGAATAAAACAGATTTCTGCCTTCATGGAGATTATATTCTAGTGTGATGAGGCAAACAAACAGTAAATGTGATAACTAAGTTATATATTATGGGGGTTGATAATTTATTTTTATTTTTTATTTTTTTTAAAGATTTTATTTATTTATTTGACAGAGAGAGACACAGTGAGAGAGGGAACACAAGCAGGGGGAGTGGGAAAGGGAGAAGCAGGCTCCCCACTGAGCAGGAAGACTGACTCGGGGCTCAATCCCAGGACCCTGGGATCATGACCTGAGCCGAAGGCAGATGCTTAACGACTGAGCCACCCAGGCGCCCCTCGGGGGTTGACAGTTTAAAGCCTACAGGCCCACTGTCTATTTTTGTAAATAAATTGTTACTAGAACATGGCCGCGCCCGTTCATGTATGTATTACCTGTGGTGGCTTTGCCACCACAATGGCAGACTTCAGTAGAGATGTCCCTTGACTTACAATGGGATTACACCCAATAAACCCATTTTAAGTGGAAAATACCCTAAGTCAAAAATGCATTTAATACACCTAACCTGCCAAACATCATAGCTTAGCCTAGCCCACCTTAAACATGCTAGGGACACTTGCATTAGCCTACAGTTGGACAGAATCATCTAACGCAAAGCCCGTTTTATAATACAATATTGAACATCTCATGTAATGCATACTGAAAACAGAAAACAGAACGGCTGTATGGGTACCAACGGTTGTGAGTTATCGGTTGTTGACCCGCCTGTCACGTGGCCGGCTGGGAGCTGCGGCTCACTGTCACTTCCCAGCATCACAGGAGAGTAGGATCCTGCATTATCGCTAGCCTGGGGAGAGATCAAAATTCAAAATTCCAAGTACAGTTTGTAGTGAAGGCGCATCGCTTTCGCACCATTGTGAACTAAAAAAATTGTAAATCGAACTGTCGTTAAGTTGAGGACCATCTGTAGTTGCAAGAGAGACCTTTAATTCCCACAGACTTAAAATATTTATTATCTGGCCTTCAAGAAAATGTTCGCTGACCCCTCTATATAGTATGTAGAAGGTGATATGTGCAGTGAAGAAAAGAAAAAAAATAGAGCCAAGTAAAGGGAACTGGGATTGTTGAGGAAGGAAGGAGGGTCAGTTGCAACTTGAAATGAGATGGTGAGAGCCGGCCCCATTGAGAAGGTGAAATTAGAACAAAGACTCGGCAAAGAGGAAGGAGCTAACTAGGTATTTGGTGGAAGGGTGTTTCAGGCAGAAAACAAAAGCAGCGGAAAGGCTTTAAGAAAGGGGTGTGTCAAATTCACTCAGAGAACAGTGAGCAGACAGTGTGGCTGAGCCGAAGTGAGTGAGGGGATGACAGTAGAAGATGGGTCGGGTGGGTGTCCAGGACTGTGTAGAGGCTGAGATTTTCCTCTATTTTGCAAGCTAACAAATTTAGCCGGCACAGTGTTGTGGATTCTGGCAGAAGGCATGAGACTCCTGAGTCAGAGAACAAAACCCTTATTATTCATGGCACAACAAGAAGCATGACAGCAGCATATTTCCATCAGTTCCCCTTGCCTCCAAGTCCCAGGGAGGTAATGTGAGGTCCCCAGTTGGAGGTGACATACCCGAGTCTCTTACAATGGACTGCAAGCAAACCTGCCTACCGTTTGCGTGGAGGGAGACATGATCTTTGTCACACTGAGGAGCAAGCAAACTGCTCTCAGCTCTGGGAGGAGATGATATATTTTCCAAAGCTGCTTGCTATCCAAACATTTTTGAAAAGATTGTCTGGAACAAAGTGTTTCTTCTTGCAAGATATGCAGAAAAGCAAGACCCATGGGGAATTGTCTCCTCCTGGTAGGTTTATAAGGTACCTTCATGAGGAAATGAGGCCATTTAAAGAACTTTGGCTTTTATCCTGACTGAAATGAGGGGCCACTGCAGGGTTTTTGGCAAAGGACTGCTGTGAGCTGACTTATGATTTGAAAAGATTACTCTGGCTGCCATTTTGAGAATAGGGTGAGGTGGATAAGGGCAGAAACAGAGAGATGGGGGTCATTGCAGTGATGCAGACAAGAGGTAGTGGTGGCTCAGCCGCAACAATTTCTTTTTTTTTTTTAAAGATTTTATTTATTTGACAGAGAGAGAGACAGCGAGAGCAGGAACACAAGCAGGGGGAGTGGGAGAGGGAGAAGCAGGCTTCCCGCTGAGCAAGGAGCCCAATGTGGGGCTCGATCCCAGGACCCTGGGATCATGACCCAAGCAGAAGGCAGACGCTTAACGACTGAGCCATCCAGGTGCCCCAGCCACAGCAACTTCTTGCAAAGCAAGGGAAACAAAAGCAAAAATGAACTATTGGGACTTCATCAGGATAAAAAACTTTTGCACAGCAAAGGAAACAATCAACGAAACTAAAAGGCAACCTACGGAATGGGGGAAGATATTCGCAAATGACATATCAGATAAAGGCCTAGTATCCAAAATCTGTAAAGAACTTATCAAACTCAACACCCAAAAACCAAAAAATCCAGTCAAGAAATGAACAGAAGACATGAACAGACATTTCTCCAAAGGAGACATACAAATGACTAACAGACACATGAAAAAATGCTCACCATTACATGGCATCAGGGAAATACAAATCAAAACCACCTCACACCAGTCAGAATGGCTAAAATTAACAACTCAGGAAACAACAGATGTTCGCAAGGATGCAGAGAAAGGGGAACCCTTTTGCACTGTTGGTGGGAATGCAAGCTGGTGCAGCCACTCTGGAAGACAGTATGGAGGTTCCTCAAAAAGTTAAAAATAGAGCTGCTCTATGACCCAGTAATTGCCCTACTAGGTATTTATCCAAAGGATACAAACAGTCATTTGAAGGGGCACCTGCACCCCAGTGTTTATAGCAGCAATGTCCATAATAGCCAAACTATGGAAAGAGCCCAGATGTCCATTGACAGATGAATGGATAAAGAAGATGTGGTGTGTATACACACACACACACACACACACACACACACACACACTGGAATATTACTCAGCCATCAATAAGAATGAAATCTTATCATTTGCAATGACATGGATGGAACTAGAGGGTATTATGCTAAGCAAAATAAGTCAGTCATAGAAAGACACCATATGATTTCACTCATGGGGAATTTAAGAAACAAAACTGATGAACATAGGGGAAGTGAGGGAAAAATAAAATAAGATGAAAACAGGGGCACCTGGGTGGCTCAGTCATTAAGTGTCTGCCTTCGGCTCAGGTCATGATCCCGGGGTACTGCGATCAAGCCCTGCCTCAGGCTCCCTGCTTGGAGGGAAGCCTGCTTCTCCCTCTCCTGCTCCCCCTGCTTGTGTTCCCTCTCTTGCTGTGTCTCTCTCTGTCAAATAAATAAATAAATAAAATCTTAAAAAAAAAAAGATGAAAACAGAGAGGGAAGCAAACCATGAGAGACTCTTAACTATATGAAAGAAACTGAGGGTTGCTGGAGGGGAGGTGGTGGGCGGATGGGGTAACTGGGTGATGGGCATTAAGGAGGGCATGTGATGTAATGAGCACTGGGTGTTATATGCAAGTGATGAATCACTAAATTCCACCCCTGAAACTCATAATACGGTATATGTTAACTAAATTGAATTTAAATAAAAAAAAAAAAAAGAGGTGATGGTGGCTCAGACCAATGTGTGATGTTTTGGGTTTAAGGCTTGGTCAACTGGAAGGATGTAGTTGCCTCAACCGAGATGGGGAAAGTGACAGATGAAGCAGACTTTGGGGGGGATACTCAGAAATCAGTTTTGGACGGAATGAATTTGAGATGTCTATTAGGCATCTTGATATCGAGGGGGCAGTTGGATAAGGGACTCTGGACTTTAGGGGAGAGGTTTAGGTTGAGATAGTAAATTGGGAGTTCTCGGTACACAGCTGGCATTGAAAGCCATGGGACCAGAGACTTTTATAACAAGGGTTCAGGGAGTGACCATGAGATTTCATCAATTATAATTTGGGGTGAATTATATGCTCTGCTCACCCTCAAAGCTAAATCGAGCCTGTTGGGGTTCAGATTCAATAAAATTTAATACAGATGAATAATATTAAGGACAAACTTAAAATGAGCTCTTCCAGTAAAACAGGACTGTTATCTGGCTTTTTTGCACCTCTTAAAGGGGCAGAGTAGCATTTGAGCTTTAAAGGGGAGAAAAAAAAAGCCCAGCATAAATCTGAAGTTTTAATTAAGAAAATTTGACGATGTTAAACAAGAAGCAGCTGTGAGGGGGAAGATTTGTGTGCATTTTTAGCCCCTTTTGAAAACCTCAGATTGTCTCTGGAGCAGAATGGAGCAAATTGTCGCAAATCTTGTTTTCTGAGAAACCGGTTATATCAACATTATGGCATGCCATCAGCACAGCCAGCATGCCAAAAATAACATGCAGAGAAGTGACTGCAAATCTATTTAGGATTAGGCCAGTAATTATTGGGTTTGTGATCACTGCTAAGAATTGTTCCTACCCAAATATTAAATGGAAATTAAGAAGAGCTCATTCTAGCCCAGAAAGTTTCCATTTTATTTTCCTCCTTTTCTTTACTTAATGGTTCAAGTTAGTAAACTATTAATAGCTTTAAACAAAACACTTCTGTGCTGAGACTAAAAGTAGAGTCATTTTAATATTTTGCAGACTTTATATTTTTCTTCATTAAAAGAGAAAACGTTTTTTCTTTCCATTTTTTATTTGTGTCTGAAGTTATTTATAGCACTAAAGCTTCTTAAAATCCAGATTTAAAGTGTATGATCTTTTGAAGTCCTCAGGCACCAAGTATTTCCTTATTTCCCTCCATTATCAAATTAATTTGGCAAAATATGTATTTGGTGAACTGTAAATGAACATGGAGAGGAGAGTGGCAAAATTGGAACCGATGTAGGGACAGAGCTAAGCCCTTCACCTTTTGTCCATAAGATGGCTTCTCTGAAAAGAAATGGAATCCTTTATCCCAGGGAAGCAGTTTTTTAAGAATGATTACAGCATAATTATTTTAACAATAATATAATAATGTTATATACTTAGTATATGTAAGTATATTATAATAGGTATAATATATAAACATGTTAATATACATATATAATATGCTTAATATACTTATTAAACTTAAAATAATATACTTAGCATTTCTTACAAGTACTAAGAAATCTACCTTTACTTAGTATCTGTCCACTTCTCCCACTGTTCCTGTACTGCCCGTTAGATCCATCAGCAGACCATGTAAATATTTATAGTGCTCATTAATCTAGTAGGAAACACGTATATTCTGACATTCCAGTGCCCGGAATGAGGGCCATCACCAGCTCTACCCAACAATGACATGGATTTTGTTAATCAAAATCTTAGATACTTCAGTAAGTGTCTTTGATGTGTTTGAGTAAACTAAGTCTAGGGAGACAGAATTCGTCTAAAAAGATGAGGAAGGCCTCCTGGAGGCACAGAGAGGTACACCAATCTGAAATACTGTCCCTCCCCACAAACCCCGCCATCTCACTTTCTGCTTATTGGTGCCTTGTCCCCACTGCACAACCAAAAAAAAAAGTCAAATTTAAGATGTGGAAAGCTTAGAACCACACCCTAAACCACACCGTGGGCAGTACTCCACATACGGATTGGCTGAGAGACAGCTTCCGGTCCTGAAAAATGAATGAAACCTGGGGGCTAAACGGTCCTTGTTCTACAGGTTAGCTGAATCTTCCCAGACGGTTCCAACAGAAGATTCCTTTCCAACAGCCAGTTCCATTGACAGGGAATAGCATGCAGCTATTTTAAAAAGAAGCATTCAACAAAATAAAATAAAATAAAAAGTAAAATAAATAAAAAGAAGCATTCATCTTTCTGACAGCTAGTCAGTAAGTCCCTTGCGGGGAGAGGGGGTCAGACTTTGCCCAATTTGGCCTTAGGAAGATCGCCTGCTTGAGAAGTGGTCCAGAATGTGTCCTGTTCTTACTGGATAAAAGTCATACATAAATCCCCAAGGGAGATTAGGAAAAAAGATTCTCCCAAGGCACTGGAATGTCAGAATATACGTGTTTCCTACTAGATTAATGAGCACTATAAATATTTACATGGTCTGCTGATGGATCTAACGGGCAGTACAGGAACAGTGGGAGAAGTGGACAGATACTAAGTAGAGGCACATTTCTTAGTACTTGTAAGAGATACTAAGTACTAAGTACAAGAGAACCCAAATCATCAGAATTTTCGGACCAAGGGAGCACAAAGTCCCAGTAATTGATGTTAAAACACTGTGTCTGCCATTGGTTATCAAGCAACAAGTCAATGCCAGGTCCACAGAATCTCCTAGATAGAGGCCATCTTCATGGCTCTTCCTTAATAAACATCATGCCACAAGGAAGTACAAGTTCAGTGACTCTCATCTTTCCTTCTAGATAAACTCCCTTTTTCCATATTCCTTATAGGGATTTTTCCATTAACAGTTAATGCTCAATATTCATTTCCCTGAAAGTGATCCCTGCAAGTCTTCCAGAATCTTAGGAAGCATCAGATATGTGATTTCACCTTTTCCTTTCTCACATGTTTCATCATAAAGTTGGCTTATTGACTTAGTTGAACAATCTTCTGCCCTCTGAAGGAAGGGTGGTTCATAAAGCTTAGTTCAAAGGAAAAGCCTTCTGTTCCAAGACCGGCAATTTCTTTCTCCAGATGGCCTCTAGCAGACAGCCGGCCACCTACTGCCTTCTCACTGCTGCCTTTTGTTGGCTCTCCCACGACTCTCCAGCTGCTCTTATCTCTTCTGGCAGTAGCCCTGGGGGAGGACCTGGAGATGAAGCTGAGGCTGCTTCCTTTCCTGTCTTTGTGGGACGTGTATCTACAGAATGACACAGATAGTTCATGGGTAGGGCTGGTGATGGCACTCAGGCCAGACTTACACGCTGTCTCCTGGGCTTCCTTGTTCTGGGTTATAGCTCAGACATTTATTTAGTAAGAGCCCCGAAAACAGGATTTCGTAGAACTGAAGAAGATTCTTTTAGACCTTGGCCTGGCACTCATGTTTACGAAGTCATGCATCCAGTCTTTACAGGCTGTGAATGATGAATAGAAGCAAAACTGGGAACTTTCTAGGGCCTCTCATCCCTTCCTCAAGTCCCTGGGTTTATCTAACTCGTGTCTAATGTAGATGGTTGATGATTGCAGTGCCTGTTATTGTTGTCGTTAAGCAAATGTACACTTTTTTCTCCACAATATATTTTGTTATCCCAAATCATTCAGATAATGCTGAGTATGGATGACCAGACACCTACTGAGACAAGAGGGTTTCAAACTGTAGGCAATTATGCATCATCAAAAGACTAAAAACAGCTATTTACAAAAGAAAACACAGATACCAAAAATGAAATGTTGAGAAAAGAGTAGACAGTCTACAACTAGGACATTCCATCCTTTGATTTGGGGAAAGGCCATCATGGAACATTTTCTGGCAGTTGCCTTTGGATATAGCTGTTCGTCTCTTAGTTCCAAGCCTTCTTTTCTGAGGAGGCCTGACTCAGAGAACCCAGATCATCAGATATAAGTTAAATAAAACAAATTTTGCCATCATTGACCTCTACTCCTTGACTCCGCGAGGTCTCCCGCCAGTAGGACTTTGGGCAGGTCGCACAGCAGCCCGGACCAGAGTGTGAGTCTGTTATTTCAGGATGCCCGAGGGGAAGGCTGAGGGGCTCCTTCTGAGTGGGACAGACAAGGGGTCATCATGGCACTTCTCTAGAGTGGCTGAGTTTTCATAGGGATATAGGTAGACCACATCCAACCAATCCTCTCAAAAACCCAGGTTCACTCCTAATTGAACAGAATTAAACTCACTGCACTTTAACAAACTTGAGGTATCTCTCATATATATGTATATAAATATTACTAATATAATTATTAATATAATTACTAATATATATTATTTATTTATTTTGTATATTAAGGCCTATAGACTTAAACCAATTCAGAAGACAGCCTGTTGGCCAAAGGGAAAAGTCTCCATTGCCAGGTAGCATTTGCTTGGAGTTTCAAGACTCCGGAAGAGATTTTTTTTCCTCTTCTTCTTCTTCTTCTTCTTTTTTTAAAGATTTTATTTATTTATTTGACAGAGAGAGAGAGACAGCTAGAGAGGGAACACAAGCAGGGGGAGTGGGAGAGGGAGAAGCAGGCTTCCCGCTGAGCAGGGAGCCAGATGCGGGGCTCGATCCCAGGACCCCGGGATCATGACCTGAGCCGAAGGCAGACGCTTAACCAACTGAGCCACCCAGGCTCCCCTTCTTTTTTTTTTTTTTTTAAAGATTTTTATTTATTTACTTGAGAGAGAGGGACAGAGAGAGGGAGAGAAAGAGCACAGAGGGAGAGGGAGAAGGAGACTCACCGCTGAGCAGAGAGCCCAACGTGGGGCTCAATCCCAGGACCCCGAGATCATGGCCTGAACCAAAGGCAGATGCTTAACTGACTGAGCCACCCCAGTGTCCCCCTTTTTCTCCCCCCTTAAGATCCCTACCAATACAAAGTGTATGTACATGCATGTGTTCTTGTGTGTACATGGATACACACGCATACACACATGTGGAGAGTCTGCCTTGTGCAGAAACATTTTATTTCAAGATTAAATGGGCTGCCCTATGGCTTTCCCATTTCCCCCCTTTTCCGCCTGCCTTAAGGCTGCCTGATGTTCATCTCTTGGGCGGAGGCTGCCCTGCTGAAAGTCTCCTTTGGGTTTTAGAGCTGCAGGGAGAGGCCTCAGGCAGGCATGGAAGTCCACTTCTGAAGTGCTCATTTCTCCTTTCATTGTTAACATAGATTTGATCTGCAGGGACAATTTGGTGGCTACCTACTGGTCCCTGGCATGATTATACCAAGAATTTGCTTTGGGGACTTCGAGGACTTTTGCAGTCCCTTGCAAGCAGCCTTGGCAAAGCATGGACATTCATTACGTAGAATACATAGAACAGCCAGAGAAGAGAAGCTTGGAGGCTCCTTCAAACTTGATCGATGACTAAGTCTGAGTGTAGAGAAGGAGAGGTGGTACATGTCGGCACTTTCCTCTCTAGGACAGTAGTCCTTGTAAAATTGATTTACTGGCCCAGTGAAGAGGCTGCGTGGACGGCTATGGGGATTGCTAAGGAGAGAAACCCCTTGCTGGTTCTCTCATGGTTGCTTATTGCTATTTGAATATCAGTGGGGGTTTGACAGAAAGCATTTTTGGTCCTTTTTTTTGAACATGTTTTTATTTAATTTATTATTTTAAAGTTTTTATTTCAATCCCTGTTAGTTGACATACAGTGTTATATTAATTTCAGGTGTACCATATAGTGATTCGACACTTCCATACATCACCCAGTGCTCCTCATGACAAGTGCCCTCCTTCATCCCCATCACCTATTTCACCCAACCCCTCAGCCCCCTCCCCTCATAACCATCAGCTTGTTCTCTATAATTACGAGCCTGTTTCTTGATTTGTCTCTCTCTCTTTTTCCCAGCACTCTAGGTACTTTTTTTTTTTTTTTAAAGATTTTATTTATTTGACAGAGAGAGAGAGAGCACAAGTAGGCAGAGAGGCAGGCAGAGGGAGAGGGAGAAGCAGGCTCCCCACTGAGCAGGAAGACTGACTCGGGGCTCAGTCCCAGGACCCTGGGATCATGACCTGAGCCAAAGGCAGCCGCTTAACCAACTGAGCCACCCAGGAGTCCCCAGCACTCTAGGTACTTTAAGAAGAAAAAGACATTGTCCAGGAAACTAGGTGCTTACAAAATCATTAGAATGGTTGGACAAGTAGGTTCTAGGCTGGGCCTCCAGGAATGACTCCAGATCATGAAAAGAAGCCACTCATCAGGGGTCACAATCGGGAAGGTGGAGAATTAAGAGGCTACCACATTTAAACTTGAGTTAAAAATCCTGCCGTGTGGCTGTAATCCTATCAGGAAGTCACCTGTTCTTTAGATATGGTACATAGAACCTTCCTGCCGACAAATCCCTTGTCTCTACAACCTTGCTTGCCAGAAATAGCCCCAAATTGCAGGAGGATGGTTCTTCCTCACTTCTGCCTTCAGGTCTCCTGTTAGGGCATCTAACTGAATTTGTGACCAGATCTACAGCAGCAAGGGCATCTGGGAAATGTAATTTTTAGCTTCCAAGCTTCTTCAGTTCAGGAAGGCCCAGTAGAAGGAGGTTCGGATGGATCTGAGCAACAATTCTCTAGAATATGAAACCTATCCAACTGTGGATAGGCCCGCTCAGCCTGGCAGCAGGTACAGCTCCCTTGCCAGGCGAGGGGACGTGGGCTCAGTGGTGTTTCTGCGCATGTGAGCCTGCTGTGGTTTATGGCTGGGGAAACCGGAGGGATGGAGGTCAAGGCTTCTAACTGCTGTGTAGATGGCAGCTTCCTGCTGGATAAGACGCCATGGCGAACCCCTTTGAGCTTGTGGGTGATTTCAGTGACTGCGTCATTTCTTTATATTGGAAGTCCCCATCCTGCCCGGCTCTTCCTGGGAGCAGCTTTGAGGGAGAGCCATGGAGAAGTAGTTGGGAGGCGGGTATTTGCTGACTAACTTTTTTCCATAAGTGTTGGCATCATGTGGGCTTTTTCATAGGAGTTTGAGTGGGAAGATGGGGACTGGGTGCTCCTGGGACCCTCAGTTCCCTCTGGTGGGTGCCGGTGGCTTCAGGTCCAGCCTCCAGCATAGTAAGTGTATGAGCAGTGGTTGGTGGCCTGTGGGTGGCAAGGGGGGTTAGTGGTCCTGAGGAGCCCACTCAGAAAAGGTGAGTGTTTCTGGACCGGCTTCTCCCAGCATGCGGATGTTCTCTGTGGCTCTTCAGTCTTGGCCCTGGCCGTATCAAGATGGTCACTTCCCAGCTGGACTAGGGGACGCTGCCTTTATTTGAGATCATGTCAATGCCTGCTTTAAAATCTCCTGTGGCTTCCTATTTGTGTGAGGTAGAAGTCCAAGTTCCTTATATGACCATGAAGGCCTTATTTGATCTGGGATCTGAGAAGTCTGCCTTCATTCCTTCTACTCTTCTTGCTCACACTGTCCCGGCTATACTCACCTTCTCTCTGTTCCTTGCATGTCCTAACTTGTGTTTACCCAAGCGCCGTTGCCCTTACCATTTGCTGTGCCCACAGTAGTCTTCCTTCAGGTCTTTGCTTGGTTAACTTCTCATCAACTGAGTCCCACTGTCACCTTCCCAGAGGTTCGAGTTATCTAGTTACTCCTTTAACAAGAACTAGGTGAGTCCTGTGTGAGGGCAATTGGGGAAATAGTAGGAGATTTAAATAAAAGAAGAGCGATATCATGTTTGGTGGGTAGAAAGGTGAGATCTTGCCAAGGATGTCACTCAGTTTTCCCAAATTAACTTCCCACTCCCAATCAAAATACCAGTAGCAAGGTATAATGATGGCAAAGTTGGTAGTGAAGAGTAAGCAGGCAATAATCGCTGAGAAATTAAGAAAGCAGAAATTAAAAGTGACTTGCTCTATGTGCTAATAAAACATAAGGCTACTAAAATGGAAAATGCGTAGTATTTGCAAAAGAAGTGACCGGATAGTGGAAGAGATTAGTGCTGAAACCAATCCTTATATAAATAGGAGTTTAACTGTAGGAACAAAAATAAAAAATTAGCGGGAAAGACATTATGAAACAAAAATATTGGAGTTTCACTCCTAGGTGTATGTCCAAGAGAATTAAAAACATATGTCCAGGGCGCCTGGGTGGCTCAGTTGGTTAAGCAACTGCCTTCCACCCAGGTCATGATCCCAGGGTCCTGGGATCGAGTCCCACATGGGGCTCCCTGCTCAGCGGGGAGCCTGCTTCTCTCTCTCCCTCTGCCTGCCGCTCCCCCTGCTTGTGTGTGTGCTCTCTCTCTCTCTGTCAAATAAATAAATAAAATCTTAAAAAACAAAACAAAACAAAAAAACGTATGTCCATGCAGAAATCTGTACATGAATGTTTATAGCAGCATTATATAGTAAAAAGGTAGGAAAAACACAAATGTCCATCAAGTGATGAATGGATAAAATGTGGATACATTGAAATATTACTGAAAAAAGGAATGAAGTACTGAGACATAGACAATCTTAAAAAGATTATACTAAGTGAAAGAAGCCCAACACAAAAGCCACAAATGACATGATTCTATTATGATGAAATGTCCAGAATAGATAGAAAGTAGGTTGGTTGCCGGAGGCTGGAGGAAGGGCGGATTGGGGAGTGTCTCTTAAGGGGGATAGGGTGTCTTTCTGGGCATGAAAATGTTTTGGAATTAGATAGTGGTGATAGTTGCAGAACTCTGTGAATATACAAAAACCCACTAAATTGTACACTTGAACATGGTAAATTTTATTTTATTTTAATTTTTTTAAAGATTTTATTTATTTATTTGACAGCGAGAGACGGAACACAAGCAGGGGGAGTGGGAGAGGGAGAAGCAGGCTTCCCGTGGAGCGGCGAGCCCGATGTGGGGCTCAATCCCAGGACCCTGGGGTCATGACCCGAGCCGAAGGCAGACGCTTAACGACTGAGCCACCCAGGTGTCCCGAACATGGTAAGTTTTAAAGTGATAAGTAGTTAGAAGAAAAATTCTAAGACCCTTGCAGAAGAATAAAAGCACACAGGCAATACACAGAAGAAGAAATAAAAGTCACCAATGACATGTGAAAAGTGCAAGGCAAAATTTAAACTCTGAGGCACTCTTCTCTTTTACTGCATTAACAGTGACTCTCTTTCTCAGCTAAAGTGATGTTTCTCTCATCCTCAGCATCGGAAGCAAAGTGTCAGTCAAATTTACAAGGAAGTCGTGAAACAGGAGATAACACCTGCGTGGAGGCTGTGTGGGCGTGCACCAGGCTACTTGCTAAAATAATGTCCAAAGTGCCTATTTCCTACCTTTTAGATGTAATTTTTACAAATTTTTGAAGATTTTATTTATTTATTTGTAGAGAGAGAGTGAGCCCAAGCAGGGGGAGCGGCAGGCAGAGGCAGAGGGAGAAGCAGGCTCCCCACTGAGCAGGGAGCCCGATGCGGGGCTTGATCCCAGCACCCTGGGGTCATGACCTGAGCCGAAGGCAGACGCTTAACTGACTGAGCCACCCAGGCGCCCCTAATTATTACAGTTTAACTTGAGATTTATTTTTAAAAATCCTCACGTGTTATTCATTTTTCATAAAATGTAATACACTTGTCCGTCTTGCATGGTTTCGCTTTCTGCTTTTTCAGTTACCCACAGCCAACCACCATCTGGAAGCAGACGACCCTCCTCCCGACATATCGCCAGAAGGTCAATGGTAGCCGGGTGCTGGGTCACAGCGCCTCCGTCCTTCCCCTCACCTTATCTTATCATCTGGACATCTTGTCTCACTACATCACGAGAAGGCGGAGTACAGTGCGATGAGCTATTTTGAGAGAGAGATCACATTCAGATAACTTTTATTACAGTATATTATTATGGTTCTTCCATTTTTAATATTAGTTATTATAATATTATATTAATACATTATTATTATTATTCTCTTACTGTGCCTAATTTTATGAATAAAATTTTATCATTGGTATGCACATATAGGAAAAGACATCATGTATGTAGGGGTTGGTACTCTACAGTTTCAGGCATCCCCTGGGAGGTCTACTGAAAGTATTAACAAGGGTTTACCATAACTTAATTGGTTACAATACTTAACGTATCTTTTTCCTCATAAACTCAGAGGATATCACCTCTAAGAAATGCTAAACCGTGACAGGGCTCCCGATATTTTTAGGGTTCCTATTTCTTTTCTTTCTTGTTTATGTTGGCAGTCAACTATCCATACGAGACACATTTTTTTTTTTTTAAGATTTTATTTATTTATTTGACAGAGAGAGACACAGCGAGAGAGGGAACACAAGCAGGGGGAGTGGGAGAGGGAGAAGCAGGCTCCCCGCAGAGCAGGGAGCCCGATGCGGGACTCGATCCCAGGACCCTGGGATCATGACCTGAGCTGAAGGCAGTCGCTTAACCAACTGAGCCACCCAGGCACCCACGAGACACATTTTTAACAGAGACAACAAAGAGGCAAAGTCCCCATTTTCCAATCATCTTCAGGCTCAGTGGGAGTGGAGGACTAGCATTGGAATTAGCAAAATTTCAAGCCAATAGAGATGTACTGTACTGCTTTCTCTCTGCTCTCCTCGCTCTGATGGATTCACCTCTAGTTGAGTCCACCGCGGCTCAGATGAGTTCATGGCAGACCCAGAAAAACGGGGGGATAGTTCTCCACTGTCTTAGAAGCAACTCAGGAAAATACAATTCTTTTCATTGCATGGGAGACATTCAGTTGTGCATAAACATTGTTATTATTTGCTTTGAACCTGTCTCATTGTGAATGGCCTGCATGTTTCTCTGTAAAAGCAGCGATTCTCTGCTACAAAAGAGATTCCGGAGTTTGGCCTGACCTGCCTGATTCTGGGAAAGTGGTTCTGGGAAGATGTTGTGAACATCAACGCAAAGTTGGGGAAATGCAAGAAGCAGCCCTTTGTCTATTCCTTATCCTTGCTATCTGGCTAAGGCGGCGTTGGGTTAATAAGGCTGTTCTATCAGAAAACTGCGCTAATTAGTTGCAATTTCTCAACATCTTTGGACTGCTTCTGAAAACTAATTACTGGGAACCAGGGAGTGTAAGAGAATACACACCCTGCGGATATGCAGTTAACACACACACCTCTCATAGGCGCTGATGGGACAGGCTGCTTAATTTCCCCAAAGAGGATGCACTGGGTTTTCCCCTCCCCATCTTTTAAGTTTTTCTTTTTTAACAGCTTTGTTAACTTAGGTTAAGTGGTTTGGTTGTCATGGAAACCAGTATTCCTCTCAGGCTGATTGTGTCAAAGCCATCATTAATCTGTTTTCTCAAATGCCTCTTCCTCATCCATCTAATTGCAGTCCCCCCCCCCTACTTCGGATGACATCATTTTGGACATTTTTAGGGCACCATATGTGAGATTCAGCACAATTTATTTTGTATTCAAATTCCATATCACTTTGTTAATTGTCATATTCCCACCCCAGGGGAGGAAGATGGCTCCCCTATGTGGGGGGACATAGCGTCCCCAGAGGTGAGGTCGGAAGTCACTTGATTTAGTTTGCCTCAGTCTCAATGTAGCGTCCCAAATAAAGAAGACTTTTGACACTTTGCCTCTCCCTCCTTCTCTTCTTCTGGGTTATTTTCTTAGGATTCTAAGTTTTTGGTGTACTGGGAACTGTGATGTTTGAAAGGGTAAAGAGTCTGTACTGCTAGAATGTTCTGGGAAGTCTAGGATGACCTAGGTGGCCAACATCCTCCTCGGATGGCCTTGAACTGACGAGAGAATATGGAGCATAGTATATTGTCTGTTCCTCTCAGAAAATGGTCTCGGCGTGAAAATGCTGTGTTGTTTGTGCCCCTTTGCTGTGGTGTCCATTTTGACAACCCTGACCAACAAGGCAAACAGTGTGACAGTGGTTATTTGCTTCCCGCAGCTCTGATCCACAGAACGATTCTCAACTGATTTGTTCTGTTCGACCTTGATCAATGGGCAAGATTCTTTCTGCACACTTCCATCTCCACACAAGGTTTCCAGATTCTCAGCCCATCATTATGATGAGCACATGACCATAGAGGACATTTGGGCTGGGGGTGGGGCACAGGTTGGTGGGGGACAGCACCTGAGGACAGGTCAGCACACGGACCACCCACTCTGCTCCCAGGTCCTCTCACTGGGAGAACTTCAAGAATTATTGGCCTTACCACCCGTCTCTTGGAAAAGCCAAATCTCATTTTCCCCCCTATTTTGCTACTGTTTTTATGGGAGGATGCTGGATAGCTGGGAAATAATGTTTATTTACATTTTACATGCAGTCAGTCACAGATCAGATAAATCACGTATTGGGATTTATTGCACATAAATCATGTATTAGGATATTTTTTTCTTTCTTAGTTCGTAACAGCAGACACAAATTATATTCCTAACACTTTTTTTTTGTTACCTTCTTGATTCTAAACATTGACGTTCTTTTCTCATCTCTATTCTTTAAGTAGAATTCATTGTTTCTTCCTGTGTTACCTTGTATTTTTCATCCAGATATTTATTATAGCATGCATACCATTTAATTGTAGTTAATTTTAGTATATGTGCTGCCGTAGTGAGCACTAATTGTAGTTAATTTAAAAGTATGTCTCTTTAAAACAAGTTATTTGAATCATATTTGTTATCTGCATGCCCGATGCATATTACTTAGTCACATTATATGTTGGATAAATAAATGTTGACTTAAGGCCAAATTTTGATTTATAGCTGTTATCAGTTTACAATAGGAAAAAATGCCCATTGGTCCTGACTGTCAACAATGGTGGTATAACTGATTAGGTTTTTGTTTTAACTAAGAAGCATTTCTGTTGTAGGTCAAGGGAATGAAGCATTATGTAAGAAAACGACACCAAGCAAGTTGGTGGCTGTCATAGTCAGTTTGTACTGCTGTAACAGAATATTTTAGACAGGGTGGCTTATAAACAACAGAAATTTATTTCTCATAGTTCTGGAGGCTGGGAAGTTGAAGATCAAGATGTCTGTCGATTTAGTGAGGGTCTGCTTCCTGGCTCATAGCCAGCTGTCTTTGTGTTGTGTCCTTACAGGGAGGGACAAGGGAGCTCTCTGGGGTCTCTTTTAAACAGGTTTTTTTTTTGGTTTTGTTTTGTTTTGTTTTTTAATTTGAGAGAGAGAGAGTGAGAGAGCACATGAGTGCACAAGTGGGGGGAGGGGCAGAGGGAGAAGCAGACTCCCCGCTGAGCAGGGAGCCTGCCGTGGGACTCGATTCGGGACTCCGGGATCATGACCTGAGCCTAAGGCAGACGCTTAACTGACTGAGCCACCCAGGTGCCCTTTGCGGTGTCTTTTAAAAGGGCACCAATCCTGTTCATGAGGGTTCCACTCTCATGACCTAAGAACCTCCCAGTAGCGCTATCTCCAGACACCATCACATTGGGGATTAGGCTTCAACATATGAATTGTGGGGGAACACAAACCTTTAGTCTATAGCAGTGGCTAAGATTTATGCTTCTGCAATTCTAAGTTAAACAGATTTGGTGACACCAGAATGGATGTAGGGCAGGAGAGAGGATCTAGAATGAGTCCTCGCTTTCTGGCTTAGGTGCTGGGGAGGAAGTTGGCAATGTGGGGGGAATGGGTCTTCAGGGCAGGACAGGGAAGATGGGTAAGCAGACTTGAATGTGTTCAGTTTGACTCTAAACAAGCACCGGGGCAGAACTGAACTGGGCCTTTCTGAGTTACAAAGATATCCTTAGGTTATATTTTTCTCACATGGCTGAGTCTTTAATGCAACTACATGGAAGCAAAGTGTCCAATCTTGTTCCAGTTGAAAAGCCCTCTCTATCAGCGCTGTTGAGCATTGGAGATAAATAAGGAAAATAGGCAACAAGAGTACTGAGAATTAGTGCGGGATGAAAAGCAATTCAGATTTGTAAGAAAGACTTGATATTTTAATTAAGAGATCCAGGACTCCTTTTGTGCCTTGGAAATCACTCAAGTTACCTCTGTGACTTTTTTTTTTTTTTAATTAAAGAAAAATTAGGCTCGGGGCACCTGGGTGGCTTAGTTGGTTGTGCGTCTGACTCTTGGTTTTGGCTCAGGTCATGATTTCAGTGTCGTGGGATTGAGCCCAGAATCGGGCTCGCACTCATCGTGGCGTCTGCTTGTCCCTCTCCCTCTGCTCCCCCTGCAACTCGCATGCACTCTCTCTCTCTCTCTCTCAAATAAATAAATAAATGAAATCTTATTAAAAAAGAAAAATTAGGCTCACAGAAGGGCAGAAACCAAGGGTAGCTGCCTCTGTCCATTGCTTTCTCCACATTTCCCTTTCTTCATGCTTCCGGATTCTCTTTGCACACTGTTTATTTTCTTCTGTCTCCTGGTCAGCTTTGTCTTTAATCTTCTTAGACCCTGAGTCCGCAAAACTTCGTCGCATACAGGGCCCATTTTGGCTATCTCTGTACCTCATGGGATACTCTACCTTCATCTCTCCAGATAAATGATGTTATTTATTTATTCTCTCAGTTCCACAATTCTCAGGAGAGAATGCGTGTTGTCCATTTAATTTTTAAAGTCATAGTGCATGGGCTGCCACCCACTTAGCAGGTGTGTGGGTGAGATCATGGAAAACCAATCTCACCTCAAACATTGCTTGCTGACGTGCTGTACCCCTTGCAAAATAATTGGATATTTCCTTAGCTACTTCCCCTGTAGAAACAAGGACTTCTACCACAATAATTCTTTTGTCATAATTTTTATTTATTTTTTTGTAATAATTTTTAATATAGTGAGTAGCATAAGCTTTGAGTGGAAGTTGTTAAATCTTAACATTTCTGGATTCCTTTTCCAGAACTCATGTAATACATTTATGTTGTGACCGAAAATTTATTGCTTACAATCTTAGGCCTTATGTCCTGCCTTAAGGAGGTGCAGTAAGACATAGCAGCCACCAGATGTCACTATTGCAGGTAACATTTCAAATTGCCGGGTAGTATCTGATATTGGCAGTGCAAATATTTAATAACAGTGGACAGGCTCCAAGAAATCACCTCAACTGCCCCTCCTGCCAGGAAGCCATGTGAACAGGTGAGCTGGTGGTTTACCTTTAATGTTCTTCAGATAAAGAACAATGTTTACACATACCCATTTCTGAGGGCCACTTGCAAAGACAGTCACCAATACAAGCTTGCCTCTGAAGTCCTTAGACCCCGAACAGCTATGAATCTGAGACTCTAAAGCCAAATGGACATGGTCTTTGCCTGCCACTCAAGCTGTGTGTGCTTTTGCTTTTGTCAAGAGCAAATCATTTTAGTACATGGTATATTATCATTCAAAATAGCAGAATCCCTGATAGTGAGAAACATTAAGAAGACATCAAAGGGATGGTAAAGGTTTGCTGTGTATGTACATGGCTTCCCTTGGCTCAGGAGGCGAAGGCTGAGAGGCTGAGGCCTGAGGGAAAAGGCTCCCTGACAGGTGGCTGATCAGCTACTCCTGCGGGAATACCCCCTTGCTGATGGCTTCAGCTTAACTCGGCTCTGGGATCATCATGTTAATGTGGAAGGTGGGTGCTAATTGTTTGTGGTTTCACCTCCCTTCTCCCCACGTATCCCTTCTTATGTTGTCTTTTCCTTTTTCTCTTTTCTTCTTCTTCTCCCAAGTTCTCCTCAGTTTCCCTTGGCTCAATTATCCTGTCAGCTTTGCCATAGTTCCCAGCGCCTCCGAAGGCATTTCTTAGCTGCCTCAGTAGAAACTGGTGCTCAAGAAGAGACAATTCTGGAACACTCTGTTTCTTGTCTCTTCTCCTAATATTCTACACCACAAGCAGAAGAGTCCCAGGAACTACAAATGGATGGCCAGTTAGGAAAATAAGAACCGAAAGAATACCACTGGAGATGTAGGTGGAGACGCACGGCTGACCTAGGCCGGTGCTTCCCAAAGTGGGTTCAGGAAAACATCGCTCCTCAAGATGTATCATGAAAAGGCACTTCCCTGCACAAGGAATCTGAGAAATGCCACCACCTGGATCCTCTTTTGGGGAGGTTTACAATGTACCTAGGGCAGTACAAAGATTCCAATATGTCTTCCAGCAAAAACACTAGTTGAACTACTCAGTGCACTCTCACTTGACACAGAACCCATTCGATGGCCTCGCTGATGGTGCACACCACCCATGAGTGACCCTTAGGACTGGCACTCTGTGGAAGCTACTTCGGGAACTGTTCCCGCTGTGGATAAGTTGGACAAATCCTCTCTTAGCAAGGAAGTAAAATTGAATGCTGCTCCTAGAATAGGCTCAGGCTTTGATTTTTTATTCTGAGATGGCATATTTAAAGCAAATAGAATAATATACTCTAGGGGATATAATTTTTCTATGATGTCATTTACATTACTAAAAATAAATACTGAATGCCTGCCAAAATTGTAAGGCTTTTTCTTCTCTCTGGAGGAATTTTCACTGCTTGAATTCATTATAGCTTGAGATCATTTAGTTCAAGATTTATTGAGTGCTCACTGTATGCCCAGCACTGTCTCACCCATGCAAAGATAAATAAGACCTACTTCTTGCTCTAAAGGAAATCCAGGGAGAATCTTATAGTTTTATACTACTTAACTCTTATAACTCTGCTGTTTTTGATACTTAGTAAATGAGATGTTACTCATGATCCGCTCACCCTTGTGCCTAGAGGAGTGTAAGCTTTAAGCAAATAATGGTAGGCATGATTAGCCATGTAGTTAAGATGCTTTGAGTTGAAGAGAATGTTAAGGATAATTTATAATTTTAAATATCTTTTCCTTGTTGCTTAGGAACATTAAGAACAAAACTCACATAGGTGGCTTTCAATCTTGTGGTCCAGGTTCTCTTTAGAATGTGTAACATTATGCCCTAGACCAGTAGGAAGCACCCCTTCACACATCCAACTCCATCTTCCCTCAACTCAGGCAACACACCTGCTTTTGGAGGGGTTCACGATGGTCACCTCATTTGCTGTAGTTCCCATTGGCATTGAGACCAAGTGGAAGTTTGATTTTATTGTTGGGGATGGGCCAGTGGAGGGACCCAAGTAGATCGCAGCCTTTCCCTCACTCTGTCTCTTGGGCTCAACACCTCTCCAAGGTATTCAGCCCCATTTGCTCAGGTTTTGCCTGAGTTCAAGATCCACGATTTGCCATTTCACAAGTATACTGCCTTTTTGCATTCACAGTGGAGATGGGTCCCCCTCATTTGAACTTATACAAGGCATTAAAAATAACTTCATCTTCTTGCCTCTCTCATGGTTGTGCCCTCAAGTCTAGAAACAGAGGAGTGTGGGAGTGAGGGCCCTCAAAGACTGTGTCTAGGGTCTCTGTACTGAGCCTCGCTCACTGGTCCACTCTGATAATTAACCACAGCCTACACCTGGCTGCTAGGGCTCAGGATTCCTGGTCTTTCCAGGAGATGTCAGTCTTGTTGGAATCAAAGGCGGTCACTGTTTTCTTACTCCTATTGGGTCAAAAGTCAGAGAAAGCCCAGTAAATGCTTATTGAATTAATTGACCTGCTTGTGTTGCCCCTCGAAATATGGTGAGTAACCTCCTTAGAAACGGTCTCTTCTTTGAGAAGAAACATTTGTTAAGATGTTGGCAGTTTCTTTGTAGATAGATCTGTGATTCTAAAAAGGCATATTCCCACTTGGGACAAAAGCCAACTTCAATATCAGTTGAAGTTTAGCTCATGCATGGGATTGAACAAATTCTAAATATAAGAAAAATCCCTTTCAAAGCTTCTCCTTGATTTATGGACCTCATAAATATGACTGCTGGAAGATAGCATGCAGGATTATGGGATTTATTTTGTGTGTTTGCCATGAGGATGAAATAGAGTTTTGGAATTATTGAGGCCAGACGCAAAGGGAAATTAAATAAGCCCTGTGGATGAAAAGAAATTTTTTAAAAGTGCCCTGTAAGACATATCAGGTAATAAAGCACCAGGGCCAGATGGATACACAGCTGTATTGTACAGAACATTCAGTCATAAATTACTCCCAATTTTAGAAGAGGTTTATAAACATGCTCCAGGAACCAAAGAAACTTCTCCTTGTTTCAATTTAACTGGCAAGAAAAAAAATGTATAGGCTATAAACTTAATTTTATTCCTTAACTCTAACTTAAAAGCTATGACTGTTAGATTTATAAAGCTATTAAGCAGTATATTTGCCTGGATCAAGTGGATTTATTCTATGGAAAATTTCTGGAAAATAATATTTACTACTTAGTTAATCTTGCAAATATAGTACTGGATAATTGAGAAATAGGTATGGATAAGGCTTTTACCTAGTGAACTGAAGAACTGAATAAAAGCATTCATTTCAAAGAGATAGTCATAGAAGGATTTTGGAGAAATTTCAGGACTAGCCTGAATTCAGGCAGCATACAAGTGACTTTCTCATTTTTAGGATTATATCCTTAGAAGAGTCGTGTGTATATATATCAATTTAGTATCATACTTGTTTCTTAAGGTGTGGTTCAAAATAGCAGAAAAACTGAGAAAAACCTTTATGCCCAACACCAGGCTTAGTAAATTATGGTGTATTCAATGGATATTATGCAGTTATTGCATATAATATAGAATATTTAATATCAGAAAGATGGCCATCATATTTTAAGGGTTGTAAAAATGGGCCAACGCAAGCCTTGGTGGTATGATTTGCTTTTTGTAAAATAATAGAAAAGCATTTGTTTGTGTGTCTGCAGTGTCCATCCAGGGGTCTTGTTAGAGTCAAATATTGAAAGTGAAGACGATCGGGATGCACTTGGCCCAGGCTGCGGCGGAGGGTGTCAGGACCGAGCCACAGCGCATGCGCAGAGCATCATCAGGTGTTCCTCTCCAGAGGGAGACCTTGCCGAATTTCAGCTCTGGGCCAGGACAGGAGAGACACAGCAGGCAAGGCCCGCGCTGCCATTTGCAGGGAAGCCTCGAATCTCACAGTAGCTAAATTTTTTTTTTTTTTTTTTTAAATAACAATTCGGTGGGCTTCTAGGGTCTCTAAGGGACATTCCAGTTATAAGAATCACCGCACTCAGGGGAACCCGCACCTCCCTTGTCTGATTTAAAGATCATTTACAGGGGTGCCTGGGTGTCTCGGTTGGTTGGGTGGGTTGGGTGTCTGCCTTTGACTTGGGTCGTGATCCCAGGGTGCTGGGATGAGCCCCGCCTCGGGCTCCCTCTCCCTTTGACCCTCCCCCCGTTCCTGCTCTTGCTGGTGGACTCTTTCTCTCTCAAATGAATACATTTTGAAAAATCTTCAAAAAAAAAAAAAGTTCATTTGCAGTCTCCCCAGATCCAGATGAAATTTACCAGCCAAGCGTCATCTTAATCATTAAGCAATATTGCTTAAGTGCTATACACCAAATCTCCCCGCCCGCCCCCCCCCCCCCCCCCCCCGCAGTTCATTTGTTGAAATCCCTGCCCCTAAAATGATAGGATTAGGATTAGGGGATGATGCCTTGGGGAAGGTGATTAGGTTAGGAAGGCAGAGCCCTCATGCCTGGAATTAGTTCCCTTGTTAAAGAAGAGTGGCAAAGCACCCTTGCTTCTCCCCCACGTGAGGTTACAGCAAGGTAGTTGAGGAAGTGAGCCCTCATCAGACTCTGCCAGTACCTTGATCTTGGACTTTCCAGCCTCCAGAACTGTGAGAAATAAGTTTCTATCATTTACAAGCCCCTCAGTGGGCTTATAACATGGGATCTTTGTTACAGATGCCCGGATGGATGGACACTTAGTGTCATAATTCACATTCCACCTGTTGAGGAATCAGGGGTTTAGGTGGTCAGTTTCAGACAGTGAGCCAGACTGAGGGTGACAGTCCAACCCTCATTCACTCAGTGCAAAAGGCCAGAAGAGGCACCTCCCTCCCAGTGTGGTATTCGCCGCATGGAGTCAGACTCCTTACCTTGATCACGTCTCCCGAAGATTGAGCTAGAATGTTAACGGAAGGGCCACTTTCATAGAGCAGGGCTTTTAACCCTACTGTAGTACTTGTTATGTTAACCCTCTTTATGTACTTCCTGGTTCTTTCCTTTATCCCTTCGGATTTAAGTTACTTTCATGTGTCATTTCTTTTTTTATTTGTTCAGTGACGTGGCTGGAGGTTTCCCTGCTCTAGGGTAAAGCCTCTGATGTTGCACCTCAGAGGGTACAGCCTTGGGCATGCCCACAGTCACCGTGGGATGACAGTAGCTTTAGCAGGGCTGGCTTTGGCTGTCTCTTTCCCTCATCTCTCTATTAGGCTGTCCCTCTCTGTTGGTATCACACCCAGGCATTAGTCTTCACTAATTTCTAGCTGGTTGCGCTACTGTTTTGAACTATGCCCTGGGACCTAAATTGTTCTACAATCTTGTCCAATTAAATTTGGGTCCTTTTTCAGGAGTGAGTCTTTGAGGTCAGTCTTTGAGATTTGCTCTGATCCCAGAAGGGTTGTTTTTAGCTGTCTTTTGTCTTAGTTCTCTCTGTTTTACTTCCATTGGTCTATAGTTTAGCTTATTTTTTTTTTTTTTAAGATTTTATTTGTCAGAGAGAGAGAGAGCACAAGCAGGGGGAACGGCAGGCAGAGGGAGAAGCAGGTTCCCCGCTGAGCAGGGAGCTCGATGCGGGACTCAACCCTAGGACCCTGCGATCATGACCTGATCTGAAGGCAGACGCTTAACTGAACCACCCAGGCATCCATACAGTTCAGCTTGTTAGTCTTATGAAGTTACCAGCCTTCTCTTAATTGCTTACCATTAAAATCTCCACTGTTTCAATCGTGCCCTTAAACTTCCCCATACCCTGTTCCTAATGAAATCATTCCTTTGAGGAGAGATTCAAAGCTTTCTGTTCTTACGGCTTGTCTCTCTTACTGGGCAAAATCTATGGTCAACCGCCATAGAGCTTGGGGCAGGGACACGGTCCCCTTCTCTCAGAATGACACCCCTGCTTCCTGAGCAGAATGCTGCATGGTGGGGTAGCTTGTGGTCTTCTCAGCTTGCCTCTCCTGACACGGAATCTGCCCATGAGTGAGAGGATCAAGGGGATCAAGGGGATTTGGGTCCCAGGATTGTTAGCCTGCGTGCCTGGGACAGAGCTGCTGTCCCATGATTCGAGGGTGTTAGAAGGTAGCCCTGGACCTCTCAGCTATTCTTGCCTGGGATAGAACTTCTGCTACATGAACCTGGTGGGGGGATGAGAAATGCTGGTGGCCTGGTCCTCCCAGAGAGATCCTGTGGCCCCAGACTTAGAGCTGGGGGGAGTGCAAACCCCCTGTTCTGGGCTGCCCCAGCTGGTAGCACCTCCAACATGCTGAGCTGGATGAGGGGCAATGCCACCAACTCTTGTGTTTCGTACTGAAATTTAGTAGATTTTCTTTTCTTTTTTAAAAGATTTTATTTATTTATTTGATAGAGAGAGAGAATGAGAGAGCGAGAAAGTATGAGAGGGGGGAGGGTCAGAGGGAGAAGCAGACTCTCTGCTGAGCAGGGAGCCCGATGTGGGACTCGATCCTGGGACTCCAGGATCATGACCTGAGCCGAAGGCAGTCGCTTAACCGATTGAGCCACCCAGGTGCCCTTTAGTAGATTTTCTTGAGTAAATATTTCTCTAAGGGCTCTCTAAGTGCTCTACACCCTTAGGAGAATTTCTAGAGACTTAAAAAAAAAAAAAATTCTTGACCAGTGTGGTTGTTTTGCTGGGGAGGTTAGCAGAGCTCCTCACACTTCTCTTCTAGAAATCTAGCCCCACCCTATGTCTTGTTTATAATTTATATGTGTCTCAAGGACCATTAGCCTGATGTCATTTCATTAATACTCTGCATTTATTAGAAAAGGCGGAAAAAGCATCTAACAATCTATTGATGGTTACCCAGGGGGATGAGGGATTATGTTGATTTAAGTACTTCAAATATTTTTAAATTATTTTGCTTATCTGTATTTTTTGCCTCAAACATTTTTTTTTGAAATGAGAAAGAAAAGCTTTTAAGAAAAGAAGCAAATAAACACAAATTATTTTTCTCTTGACGGCTGGGAAGGTGGCACAAGGTATGCAACCGGTTCTCTTTTTACTGAGAGACTCCCTGGCCAGAGAGATGACTTGGTCAAATCTCTTTATAAACATAGTAATGACAGACTTCTAATGGCTTTCTCTGATGGGAGAGTCCTTAACTGTGAAATATTCTTAGCATAGCAGAAAGTACCTGGTCTGTCTAGAATTGATCATGATCAACAGACCAGGGATCTATGGATTTATGGGGCCTGGCTTCCTGGAAAAAGTCACAGAAGTGATTGTCGGGGGGGGGGGTCATCCAGATGACACGACTGCGGGCCCCTGGCAATCGGAGGCTCGGCACCCCTTCCCCTGTCCTCGGAGTGCAGGGTCCACCCACCGTTCCCGCAGCCGGAGCCGTTTTAAGGACACAGCCTCGAGAGAGAGCAAGGTGTTGTTGAGATCACCTGGCCTGAATACGTGACTGAGCCCAGGTAAGACCTCTGTATACAAACTGTAAAGACCGGCAGTGGGATGCGGAGGTTTACTCGTCTTGCGGCTGCCGGAGACAAGCCTCGTAAGTTAAGTTCCCGAGCTTTTTCAACCCGCCACCCATCAATCCCGGGGGCTCTGCCTCTTTCCTCAGTCTCTCCCTGCCTTCCGTGCGCTAGGGCCAGTTTGAGAACCACGGCTACGTAACTATAGGAATACAAAAGCTACTTAATGGCAGAGATAGCCGTGTGTGTGTGAAAGCGATGATTGCATATGTTAGATATTGGCAAACAACACAAGAAAGGACTTGGGAAGCTGGATTAGAGGTCCTGGACGTCTCCTTGCTGCTTATGTCGCCTGAGACAGGGTAACATCTCTGAATCTGGCGAGCCTGATCTGAGCATCCAGTGCTTTGTATTGTTCCAGCGTCAAAGTAAGAAAAAGAGCTGCTTTCTTAGGAGCCCCCGTGAGTTTAACACTTTACTGAAATGGCCTTAGAAATCACTGAACTCTTTCCAGGTAAATAATAAGCAGTTAAATGCAGGAGAAGCGGGGAGTATCCACTCATTGCCAGTACTACTATTTACAATGTGAATTAGGTATATTTTATCAAACAACTGGGCAATGCAGCTTTAGGTCCTTCCCCGCCCCCACCCCCCAAAAACCAATTTGCTCTAATTTGGTAATTCACTGAAACAGTTTTCTGGGAATTGATTTTTAGTGAATTGGACTGCTTCCAGATGATATGATTAAAAAATAAAAATATTTACCCCAGTTCCTCTAGCATTTCCATGGTACCTGAGTATAAGGAGAAATTATTGAGAGTTGTGGAAAGTGAATATCCTTTTCCCCAGTTATAAGAAGTTTCATGTTTTCAATCTGTTATCTGTGTTTTTAATTTATTGTTTTTGGTCCCATGTAGTAAAAGGTTTTCCTTTTTATGTCAAACTTGTACACCCCTTGGAGGAAATATGAAAAATAGAGAAAACGTATTTTTAAAGTTTTTATTTTAATTCCAGAATAGTTTACAGTATTAGTTTCAGGTGTACAATATAGCGATTTAGCAATTCTGTACATCATCCTGTGCTCATTACCTGTGCCCTCCTTAATCCCCATCACCTGTTTAACCCATCCCCTCACCCACTTCCCCTCTGGTAACCATCAGCTGTTCTCTAGAGTTGAGTCTGTTTCTTGGTTTGCCCCTCTCTCTTTTTTCCCCTATGCTCTTTTGTTTCTTAAATTCTACATATGAGTGAAATCATATGGAAGTATTTTTCTTTCTCTAATTTACTTATTTTGCTTAGCATTATACTCTCTAGCTCCATCTACATTGTTGCAAATGGCAAGATTTCATTCTTTTTTATGGCTGAGTAATATTCCATTATGTATATATTATATATATTTATGCCACTTTGTCCATTCATCAGTTGATGGGCCCTTGGGCTGCTTCCATATCTTGGCTATTGTAAATAATGCTGCTATAAACAGTGGGATGCCTGTATCCCTTTGAATTAGTGTTCTTGTATTCTTTGGATTAATACCTAGTAGTGCAATTGCTGGATCATGAGGTAGTTTTATTTTTAACTTTTTGAGGAACCTCCATACTATTTTCCAGAGTGGCTGCACCAGTTTGCATGCCTACCAACAGTGCACAAGGGTTCCTTTTTCTCTCCATCCTCACCAACACGTTTCTTGTGTTTTTGATTTTAGCCATTCTGACAGGTGTGAGAAGATAGTGCATGTAGGTTTTGTTTGGTTTGTTTTTGTTTTTGTTTTGACTGGCTGCTTGGAGTTTGTTTTCCAGGTTTATAACTTGGAGTCTGTAACTCCAAGGCGCACAGTTCCAGGGGTGTCATGAAAGCTTGCATGTGGCTTGAATAGTACAGAGTGGGGTTCTCTTAACATCCTTTTTGGTGTTTTGCTGTTTTACTATAAAAGAGCCCAACTGTTTCTGCTTGTTGTTACTTACCAACTGTTGCTTACAATTATAGCCCAACTGTAGCAAAAAGTTGCTCAGCTCTCAGAGAAAGTTACTGCTTTTCTGCTTGCTGTAGCCTACCGAGTCTACAGGAGGGAAGCAGGGAGCTCGGTGTGGGGGAGGCTCTGATGAGTCTAGCGCCTGGTGAAGCCTGGTGGTGGCCATTCAGGACTGGGGCCCGGTGTTGGCTTTGCCAGGCTGGCTATCAGACTGCTTCCTCATGGTGATCGTGCGGCTGGAGGCCCGAGAGACTCCGCATGTTCTGGGGACTCCAACACTGTAGCCATGAATGGGAGTGTGGACTTCCCAAAGAAGCAGCTTGCCCACCAGTGACCCAGGTGGGCCATGGGGAGCCTGGGGTGGTGAGGTGTAGCTTCTCCAGGATACTCTGCACTTCCTGTTACTGGAAGTGGAGCCCAGGTGGCGCTGGTAATAGTCGTGGGTGGCCACGAGCCAGCTGCTGGAAGGGATGGATGGCTGCCATGCTGTCTGTGGTTTGGTGGGAACCCTGGTGGTGACCCCTCCCAGGCCTCTGCCGGCAATCACGGGTGGGTGTTGGGGTCGGGACGTTAGGCTGTGGAGCCCACCTGCAGAAGAGACAGCTAGAGGCAGCTCCAGGACTGAGGGACGGGTGGGCTCTGCATTGTAGGTTTGCTTTGCATTTCTCTCATGATGAGGGATGTTGAGCATCTTTTCATGTGTCTGTTGGCCATCTGGATGTCTTCTTTGGAGAAATGTCTATTCATGTCTTCTGCCCATTTTTTAATTGGATTATTTGTTTTTTGGGGGGTGTTGAATTGTATCAGTTCTTTATATATTTTGGATACTCTGTTGGATGTGTCATTTGCAAATATCTTTTCCCATTCAGTAGGTTGTCTTTTAGTTTTGTTGATTGTTTCTTTTGCTGTGCAGGAGCTTTTTATTTTGAGGTAGCCCCAATAGTTTATTTTTGCTTTTAGTTCCCTTGCCTCAGGAGACACATCTAGAAAAAAGTTGCTACAGCTGTTAGAGAAAGTTACAGCTTCATCTTCTAGGCTACTTATGGTTTCAGGTCTCACATTTAGGTCTTTAATACATTTTGAATTTATATATGGTATAAGAAAGTGGTCCAGTTTCATTCTTTTGTCCGTAGTTGTCCAGTTTTCCCCACGCCATTTGTGAGAGACTGTCCTTTTCCATTGTATATTCATTCCTCCTTTGTCGAAGATTAATTGGCCATATAACTGTGGGTTTATTTCTGAGTTTTCTGTTTTGTTCCATTGATCTATGTGTCTATTTTTGTGTCAGTACCATACTGTTTTCATTACTATAGCTTTGTAATATAGCTTGAAGTCTGGAATTGTGATGCCTCCAGCTTTGGTTTCCTTTTTCAAGATTGCTGTGGCTATTTGGGTTTCATACAAATTTTAGGATTTTTCTAGTTCTGTGGAAAATGCTGTTGGTATTTTAAGATGGGGATTGCTTTCAGTGTGTAGATTGCTTTGGGTAGTATAGACATTTTAACAATATTTGTTTTTGCAATTCATGAGCAGGGAATGTCTTTCCATTTCTTTGTGTCACCTTCACAGGAAACCAACCAGTTCTTTTTTTCTTTTTTTAAGATTTTATTTATTTATTTGAGAGAGAGAATGAGATAGAGCATGAGAGGGGGGAGGGTCAGAGGGAGACGCAGACTCCCTGCTGAGCAGGGAGCCCAATGTGGGACTCGATCCCGGGACTCCAGGATCATGACCTGAGCCAAAGGCAGTCGCTTAACCAACTGAGCCACCCAGGCACCCAAAACCAACCAGTTTTTATACATTTTAATACATTTTCCTCCCATCTTTTATGTGCATAGGTTTTTCTCACATTTTTGTAAATCATTCTGAACAGAGTTAAAATATTTTAATATCCCAGACTTCATTTTAGGCAGAATATTCACATAAGTTTACTCAAAGAAATTAAGCCAGATATCTACCTGCATCACCCAATTATTCAAATGGACTGAGTCATCAAACTCTCCAAATTGCTTGTTTTTGTTTCTTCCTGACATATACTGGTCCTGTGAACATAATAAAAGGCTTAGAAGAGAGAAAACATCCTCTTTAGTTAGGGGCAGCTCTTTTAAAGAGATGTAGGAAAGGAAACTGATTAAGGGACTTCAGCCCCAGGTGCATTTCCCTGTCCCTGGGTAAGTCCTGTAACTTCCATGACAATTTCCCAGTGGACGTGGTATCACTATGGTCCATTCCAGGTGGAATAGCCAACAGCCATGGAAAGGCATTGCCCCATGTATCAGGAGCTTTCCATTGTATGTAAAACATTGCTCTCACCTATAGAACTCTTCTATGTGTGAAAGAATGACAGTCACCAATATACAAATGCATTGTATTCAAAGGGATTTTTTGGCTAATTTATTTTGGATTGGAACACATTTTCTCATGTACACAATGTTAAACATAACGGTTCAATTTCCAGCTGGGTGGCTAAGAGAGTTTTTTTTTTTTTTTTAAAGATTTTATTTATTTATTTGAAAGAGAATGAGAGAGGGCATGAGAGGGAGGAGGGTCAGAAGGAGAAGCAGACTCCCCATGGAGCAGGGAGCCCCCCGCGGGACTCGATCCCGGGACTCCAGGATCATGACCTGAGCCGAAGGCAGTCACTCAACCAACTGAGCCACCCAGGCGCCCTAAGAGTTCTAATCGTATTAGTTTTTGCTTCTGTGTCATAATGGATCCTGTGTTCTATCTGGAATCTAAAAGTTCAATAACCTATCACATATAAATAGCATATAGCCATTGTGGTCTTTAAATGCAAATCTTCCCTTTTCCTCTCCCTCACTGTCCACACTCGCGCATGAAAGCAGAGAGGGTTAATAATACCAAAATATCAGCTAACGTGTACTGTAGGCATACTATGTTCTAGTCATTGCACTGAGCACATTCCGTGTATTTTATCATTTGATTCCCGCTACTTTCCCCATTTTATACATGAGGAAACTGAGACTAAGAATTCAAGTGACTTGTCCAGAGAAAGAGAGCTGTTAAAAGGCGGAAGCAGGCCTGAGGCCTCCAAACCCCGTGTTCCTGCCTGCCCTTTGTGGCAGCAGGTGCTCCTGAAGGCGCCCCTGGCAGCCATAACCAATGCGTATTGGCCAAATGTTGTTTCCTTAGTAAGAATCCCCTTAAACGTACCTTCCTCCGCCCTCGGACTCGTCCAGTTGCCCCTAGTTAGGCTCTCACAGCCTTGAATTTAGAGTACTCATAACTTTTATGCTAGCATTTGTGTAGTTAATTACTCTCTCCATGCTTCACTAGATGGTAAGTACCACGAAGGAAGGGGCCATATCTGCCTTCACCTTTGTTCCTATGCCAGGAATATGGTTGGGTCTCTGTTAATATATTTAGAATGGGTGAATGAAGTAGAAGTGGGAGCATTGCTTTTATGGGAGCAGAGAAAGAGGTGCGTGAACGGGCAGAATCCGGGCTTCAGTGCCTTGGAGGCAGGGTTGGGGCTCCCATATTGACGGATCGAGGAGGCAGCCACAGGTGCTGTAGCTCCTAGCGCTGGGTGGCCCAGGATGGTATTAGGGTCACTGTTCTACCTGTCAGATCACTATGTCAATCTTTAATCCAAGTAATTTCCTTTGAGACCATTTCCAAAGAGTCAAGAGGTTTACCATCTGTACAGTAATTTCTCACTGAGCTCTCTTTCCATAATCCACTGGTTCTTTACATGTTTTTGTTATTCTACATTTTCCCCCAGATTTATTGAGGCGTAACCGGCAAATGAGGATTGTGTGAATTTAAGTTGTACAACATGAGGACTCGATACACGTAGGTACTGTGAAATGATTATCCCGGTGCTCTTAACTGAGGCTCATTTGCCCAGGCCTTGATGAACCTTCAGGGGTTTCTTTTTTGCTTTGGGGAGGAGTCCTAATGCACTAACCCGAGGCCTTCAGCATTTCATGTCACTTCCTGCAAGTGCCCGGTGTAAACACTCTTCTCGGGTGGCTCTCGTCCGCTCACTGGACTCAGTCCTCATCATGGCTTCCCCACCTCTCTGTCCGCCTCCAACCTACTTCCGCCTCCAACCTACTTCCGCTTCCCATTCGCTCCTCCTTTGCTAAACCCTAGTGACCCCGTGAGGCCCAGGAAGTACCTTCTCCACACAAAGCCTTCCAGCCTGACCCTCCTGTTCCCAGAGCTGTATCTGCTGAACCCGTGCCCCACCCCCTGCTTGCCTTTTTTGGGCACGGAAGTGTCGCCAGATCGCAGGATTATCTGCTTTTTCCTTCCTTCCCCATCACTCTCCACGCGCTCCGCCCTGGAAGCTGGCTGTAGTACTGCGTGTTCTTCGGCAGGTGGCAACCTTCACAAACAGAATTCAGGCAGTTCTGTTGTTTTGCTCTGCAGGATAGTGTCCCTAATGAGAGGCGCAGATGCCGGGAGCAGCTACCTCAGCTGATCTTGTTCACTAATTAGAAACACTTGCTTCCTTGGAGTCACAAAAATGTTCCCACTATTACTCTGTTTTGTGAGGGGAAACAATCCGAGTTGTTATTTAAGTGATTCCATTTTCCAGCACTCATGTGCTTAGAAGATCAGAAGATACCAAAACAAAGCTCTTCTTTATTATTATTATTATTATTATTAATTTATTATTTTTTCAGAGAATGAGGGAGAAATCCTGATTCTTTTTTCAATTTTGGTATGGAATTTTTCTTTTCACAGGATGATGGCAGTATTAAAATTTTGTGTAGGGATCTTTATTGTTAAAAACAATTAGAAGGGGAGAATGTTTTTAAAAACACAACGGTAGACTGCTAATTGAAGAAAAAAACATCAAAAACTGGGCATATTATTTAGATTCGTTCTCTCTAGCAAGAATATTTGAGAATTGGTTGCTTTATGAAATGGAGTAGTTTGGTACCTAACGTTGGCACATTTGATACCTGGACTCTTCTGGAAACCTTGACCTGGGCATTGCCCTTAAGATCACTCTCTGAGTTCGTACCTTGACCATTTATTGTTACTTACTAAGGCATCTTACTTGGAAAATAGATGCACACCCTTTTCTTGTAGTATCCCTCCAGAACTTTGGTTCACCACTGTAAATTTTACTTCTCCTGAGGTTTTCCTCGGATCATCCAACCCCTAAACTCACTTTACCCTCAAACTATCCTCATATATGTGTACAAAACAAGCACAGTATAAGGAATTGAGATTGAAATTTAGCAAGCAAATTGAAATGTGTACTTCTTCTAAATATACATTGTGCTCTTCAGAGAAACTCGTGTAGAAGGGCCACGTATTTATTTTAATGATGAATCAGTGTCTTAAAACATTTGAAAACTTCTCTTTGGGTTTTATTTCAGAGCCTGTTATGATGGGATAAGCTCTGTTCTGAGGTCATCCCATGGATCCTTAGTTCTTAATTCTGCGTGCACCTTTTGTATTCTTGTTCTGTTCAGGTGGTATTTACCTCATGAGCTTTGTATCACCCTAAGAGGACAGGTTTCGAACATTGTCTCGTTTGCAATTTTTGTATAGAAGACTTTAAAGTGTTGGTGTCTGACCTGAAAAAGGAGTAACTTTGGTGTTCTCTATACCACTAGTGTGTGGATTTTTAATTTCTGTTGGACTTCCTCATCTGAGGTCAGACATCTTTAGGACTGGAAACATTTTCTAATTTACCTAAAAATATACATAAAATATCCCTGTACTATCTCCCTGTTTAAAATTTTTTCATTCTTTATAAAGGCTTGCCACGTTTCATGAGAGTGTTTTGCCTAAATATCAATTATCATACAGCATTTAGGTTAATCCCAATCTTTTCATAATTTCCTCATATCCCAAAACTATTTTAGTTATTGTAGTTACTCTGAACACCTCTTATACTTTTTTAAGATTTATTTATTTTACAGAGCGAGAGTGAGCGCATGCCCACAAGTGGGGGGGTGGGGCAGAGGGAGAGAGAGAATCCTCAAGCTGACTCCCCACTGAGTGCAGAGCCCTTTGTGGGGCTTGATCGCAGGACCCCGAGATCATGATCAGAGCCGAAATCCAGAGTTGGCCGCTTCACCGACTGAGCCACCCGGCTCCCCCTCAGCACCTCGTTTATTAATTAAATTTCATCTATCAATTGCTTAGGGGTGATCAATTCAGTGAAATCTCTTGTTTGAGTATCAATTTGTAAGGGATGGGGGTGCCTGGGTGGCTCAGTTGGTTAAGCGACTGCCTTCGGCTCAGGTCATGATCCTGGAGTCCCTGGATCGAGTCCCGCATCGGGCTCCCTGCTCAGCAGGGAGTCTGCTTCTCCCTCTGACCCTCCCCCATCTCATGTGCTCTCTCTCATTCTCTCTCTCTCAAATAAATAAATAAAATCTTTAAAAAAAAATTTGTAAGGGATGGCACAACCTCCTAGAAATAGACCCTTTGCACATACATTCTCTCACTTATCAATAACGCGCTAATATGTTCATTCACTCAACTGCCATTGACTGAGCACATACTCAGCACAGCTATTTATTACTGCATTGGTGACAACAGTAGGAAACAAGACACGTGTGCTAATTCAGTCCCAGGAGGGCTTGCTGTCTGGTAGGTTGCCACTTTGTAAGGGAATCAAAAGTAAAACACTGCTCAGGGAGCACCTGCTGGGTTACTTTCCCTTTCAGCTACTTTCACTGATGGAATTTCATTTAATCCTCACAACCCTTTTTCAGGTTGGGCATAACTGGACTAATCTCTGTCTTATCACAGTTGCGAAAATGGGGGAGGTGGGATTTGAACCCAGAGGTGCCGCCTCCCTGGCCACCCCAATGTGGACAGGACTGTCTTGGCCTCAAAGTTTGGTTGTCTCCACCACAGTCGGTTCCCTTTCATTAATCTGCCATATTTTAGCTTAGACTTCATGGTAACAAAAGTATAAACTGAGAATGGGCGCCTGGGTGGCTCAGTCGGTTAAGCGACTGCCTTCGGCTCAGGTCATGATCCTGGAGTCCCCGGATCGAGTCCCGCATCGGGCTCCCTGCTCGGCGGGGAGTCTGCTTCTCCCTCTGACCCTCCTCCCTCTCATGCTCTCTGTCTCTCATTCTCTCTCTCTCAAATAAATAAATAAAATCTTTAAAAAAAAAAAAAGTATAAACTGAGAATAGAAGTGATAGCCAATCCTTATGTTGTGTTTATTCTGTGTAGGGCACGGTCCTAAGTGCTATATATATGTACTCATTTAGTTTTCACAAAATCCTGTGAAGGAGATACCGTTCTTGTTTAATAGGTGAGGGATCAGAAGCACAGAGACCTCAAGTAGGTGGCTGAGTTGGGAGTTGAGCCCAGATTGAGTGTCAGGGTCCGTGGCATGAATCACAATGCCCTCCTGTCACTAAGCAGTTGAACCCCCCCTATGTAACCATCCACACGAGAACTCCCTCCTTCGGCACTCCTTAGCCAGATACGGTCCATGTGCCCACATACATGTGGGTACTTGGGGAGCAGCTGCATGTGAGGTACATGCTTCATTAGGGCTGCTCTGGAGTCACTCACCCCCAGCTCTGCACAGGCTACTGGCGAGAAGTGACTGAAATGGCTTCTCATGGCCACAGCAATCTTAAAGTCACCGGGGCTCTTCATCATGGTGAACAGGCCTTTGATAATGACTGTTGCAAGACGGTCTTTTTTTGTAACTATGGAAGGAAGGATTTTAGAAGCCTCCTTGGTTTTAGACTTAAAAAGTGCTTACAAGTCCCCAGTCTATTTAGAAATGCCTCCTTCTGTGTCTACCAGCTTACCATCTATTTTCTTTATAGCTAGGGTTTGCTGGAGACTTAGTGTGGGCCCATATGCTGGGTTTGCCATTTAAATTTTTTTTTTTTTTAATCCCCGTTGCTTTGGGTTACACAAGCAACTCTTTGAACATAATTTGATTTTTTAAAAAAAAAAACTGCATTATTTTTAGACAAAGCTCTGTTTTTTTTAGTCACATTTTATTTTATAGACTATATATAGCAGACCTTCAAGCCTGGTGGGCTATTTCAACAATGAATATATGCTTATGAAGATGTTGCTGTACAGCAATAAGTTGCAGCCTTCGTTGTAAGAAGTCTCCAATACAGCAATATCCTTTGAAATCAGAGCAGCTTTCTGGTATGGTTAAATTGCTTCTGTGGTCCGTTTTGACATTATCGTGATCTGTTGTTCCAAGTCATGCTATGGACAAGAACATTCTGTACCTTTGGTCAGCTCACACAACGCAATTTACACTTCATCGTTCTACTTAAGATGAAAGTGGGTGTTCAATTAAAAAGCTGTGCAACTACTGAGTAAAAAGGCCAGAAGACAACAGTTAAGAAAAAAAAAATCCCTCCCAAGAACACAGTGTGTGTGTGTATGTATTTGTGTGTGTTTGCATGGTTAGGACAGAGTCAATTCATATTGGCATTCTGCCAGAGGAACTTCCCTTGAACTTGTCCCTTGGTTCTGGCCAGTGCAGATGTCTATCCATGACATGCCTGAAGGGCTCTTGACCGCAGGACTTGCTGAGGATTAGGAGCACATTTGTTGAGTGTGGTTGCATCCACGTTGAGGAAGAGAACCAAAGACGCATTTCTACATGGGAGGAAGCAGATGTGCAAAAAAACTACAACAACATATGGTTTTGGTACTTTCTAGTTTCCTTCTCCCAAAAGGATCAGTGAAAGCTCCGAGCCAGGTGTGTCTAGAAAGTGGTCTCTGTTCTGTCTTGCCTGTGTTCCCTTTTGTCTGGCTGTTCTTATTCTGCTGGTCCCACTCGGCTCTCGGTGACTGAGGGATGTCCCTCTCTTGGGTCACAGCCCTTATTACTATTTGTGGGGAAATTCTCTTTCTTGATATCTATACCGGCTCTGAGCCCTTTATTTAGTTTTATTAGTTTTGACTTTATCATTAAGTCTTGTATCAAAGTAGTACTTGTACATATAAAAACATAATGAAATATGATTAAGAACTTATAAGGAAAAGTCCCTGTCCCATTCCTCCCTCCCTCTGTCCCAGCCCTCCCTGAAAGTGATCGCATTAAACTTCTAGTTGTTTCTTTTAGTATTTATTATAGTATTTCTGACTAACATGCTTATGCTGGGGCTCTTGGGTGGCTCAGTAGGTTAAGCATCTACCTTTGGCTCAGGTCTTGATCCTGGGGTCCTGGGATTGAGCCCTGCATCGGGCTCCCTGCTCAGCGGGGAGCCTGCTTCTCCCTCTCCCTCTGCCCCTCCCTGGCCACTCGTGCTCGCTCTCTCTCAAATAAATAAATAAAATCTTAAAAAGAATAATATGCTTATGCTGATAGTCTCTGTCTGTTCCCAATTTTAGACATTCTTCTTTATTGTGGGTGAGGCTTTGGCTCTCTTTCTCTCTCCCCCATCTTCACTGCCTGTTCTGCTCCTGTCTTTCTCAAATTCTAGTTGTGCCCGCAGGTTTGGTTAAATCCTTGCTCAGCATTGACATTATTACGGCCCTGTAAGTTGTTCACTGCAGAGGCAAGTAATGTTTGAACATTGCATTTCCTTTCTTGTCTAACTTTTTCATCTTGATGTTAATAATTGCCTTTTTTCATTTGCTTTGTTTGCTATGTATGCATTGATAATTTGTTTTCCAGATGTTCTGACAGATTTGTCAAGCATCTTTCAATAATTTTATGAAACGTGTAAAACAATTGAAAAAAATCTGTGGGTTCCATTCCTGCACCCCCATCTTCCCCGTCTCCGTCTGGCTCCTCAGCCAATCTGAAGACTTGGCTCTCTGGGCCTGTAGTGCAGGAATCATTGAGGGACCTCTCTGGGCTTAGACAACTTATTTTCTGGATTCCTTGTCTTTCCCATCTGTATCTTGATTTTCTGAAACACAGCCTTGCTGGAGAAGCATGTTTTTGAATTCTTGGGCAGTCTGAAAATGGCTTTATTGCACACCACACCTTGATTAATTTTGTTGCCTGGTATGGAATTCTGCTCACAATCTGCCGGGATTTTGAAGGCCTTGTTTACTGTCTTTCATAAGTTAGTTTTTTTTTTTTTTTCCCCTCCAGCTTAATTGAGGTATAATTGACAAAATTGCAAGATACTTAAAGTGATGGGTTTTTTTCCATCAGGAAGACCCATGTCCTTCAGTTTTGGAAAATTCTTTAATTTTATTTCTTTAGCAATTTCCTCCCTTCTTTTCTGTTCTCTCTGCCTGGAGCTTCTGTTAGTTGGATCATGGGTGTCAAGTCTAATTTTGAGTTAGAATTAGGAGTCAGTCCTGATCTTCTTATCTTCTATATTATTCTTGGCTTTTTCATTGTACTTTTCCAACCCTCGTATTGAGTTTTTAAAAATTTTAGCGGAGATATTTTTCAATTTCAAAGAGCTCTTTATTTTGGTTTTTGATTTTTTTTAAAGATTTTATGTATGGGGTACCTGGGTGTCTCAGTCATTGGGCGTCTGCCTTCGGCTCAGGTCATGATCCTGGGGTCCTGGGATCAAGCCCCGTGTTGGGCTCCCTGATCAGCGGGAGGCCTGTTCTCCTTCTCCCACTCCCCCTGCTTCTGTTCCATCTCTGTCAAATAAATACATAGAATCTTAAAAAAAAAAAAAAGACTTTATGTATGTATGTATGTAAGTATTTAGAGTGAGCAGGGCTGAGAGAGAATCTTAAGCAGGTTCCATGCCCAGTGTGGAGCATGGAACGTGGGGTTTGATCCCACGACCCTGAGATCATGGCCTGAGCCAAAATCAAGAGTTGGATGCTCAACCGACTGAGCCACCCAGGTTCCCCAAGATTTTATTTTTAAGTCCTCTCTACACCCAATGTGGGGCTTGAATTCCTAACCCTGAGCTTAAGAGTCGCACGTTCCACTGATTGAGCCAGCCAGGTGCTCTGGTTTTTAATGTTACATTTTTTTTTTTCTTTCTTGTTTCATGGAGGCAGGAAACTTTAGGATATTAAGGATGGTATGATAGTGATCTTGTGTGTTCTGTATTCATTCCATCATTTGTTCAGTGAATGCTTTTTGAAAACCTGCTAGTTGTCTGGCATTATTTCATACCTAGAGATACAGTAGTGCATGAAACATGGTCCCTGCTCTCATGGAATGTTTATCCAAGATTTTTTTGGTCCGAGCTATTTACTGAGAATGAGAATGGCATGGGTAGGTACTTGGAGGAGAGAGATGAGGAGTTCACTTTAGGAACTGTATGAGTGTCTTCTGGCTGCTAGAACACATTACCACTGACTTTGTGGCTTGAAACAACAGAAACTTATTCTCTTATGGTTCTGGGGGTCACAAGTCCAAAATCTGTTTTACTGAGCCTGAATCCAGGAGTTGGCAAGACTACGTGTGCTCCTAGAGAGGCTCTAAGGGGAAATCTGTTTCCTTGACTTTACCAGCTTCTAGATTTTCATTCCTCCCATCCTTTGGCTTGCGGCCCTTTCCACCATCTTCAAAACCAGCAGCCTTGTGTCTTATTTTAGGCATCATTAGTCAATATGTCATTGCCTTCTTTTTCTATTGTCAAGTCTCTCTCTACTTTTCTCTTATAAGGACATTTGTGATTACATTTATGGCCAAGTAGGATAATCCAGGATAATCTCCCCATCTCAAGATCCTTAACCTACAAGGTAAGATTTACCGGTGCCAGGAATTAGGACCTGGATATCTACTCAGGCCCATCATTCAGCCCTACTACAGGCATTTTGAGTTTGAGACCCTTCTTAGACATTCAAATAGAAGGTCAAGTGGCAGCTGGTATGTCAGTCTGGAGTTCAGGAAGAGGTCAGGGATAGAGACAGCCTTGGGAATCATCAGTTTAATGTAGTATTTAAAGTCAGGGGCTAAATGAGATCACCTAGCAAATGAGTGGAGAAAGAGAATAGAGGCTTATCAAGCCTGGGGAAATTCCAAGTAGATGCTGGAAAGCTGAGGAGAGACCAGTAAAGTTGACTAATGAGTAATAGCTACTGAGGTAGGAAGAGAACCAAAAAAGAAAGAAGTGAGAGACGGTATGAAATTGATAATAGAATTAGGAAATTTGAGGTCTAATAACAGTTTTGGTGGTCTGCTCATAAGCCTAACTTGAACTGGGCTATTAAGAATGGGAGGAGAGGAAATCATGCGGCAGTGACAGGCAGCCCTTTGGAGAGTGTGGCTGTCAAGGAGCAGACAGGCAGCCCTTCGGAGAGTGTGGCTGTCAAGGAGCAGGCAGACAGGCAGCCCTTCGGAGAGTGTGGCTGTCACGGAGCAGACAGA
>NC_058415.1:40484172-40697749 GCF_002201575.2 Neomonachus schauinslandi | reverse complement strand
GTCACGGAGCAGACAGACAGGCAGCCCTTCGGAGAGTGTGGCTGTCAAGGAGCAGAGTAGTGGGAGGAAAAGGTGGTGTCAGGAGATTTTGTTTTTAATCAACCTTATTAAGGCATAATTTCCAGGGCGCCTGGGTGGCTCAGTCGGTTGAGCATCTGCCTTCGGCTCAGGTCATCATCCTGGGGTCCTGGGACTGAGCCCCGCATCAGGCTCCCTGCTCGGTGGGGAGTCTCTGTCCCTCTGTCCTTCTTTCCCTCTAATAAATCTTTAAAAAAGGCATAATTTCCATATAATGTACTTATTGTAAAATATGCAGCTTGATGAGTTTTGTACACCTGGGTAACTACCACTGCAATCCAGATTTATAACATTTCCATCATCTCTAAAACTTCTGCAGACTCCTTTGCAGTCAGTCTGCCCCCATGCCAGACAAACATGGATTTTCTTTGTCAAAGTGGATTAGTTTTGCCTGTTCTAGAATTTCATAGAAATGGAATCCTCCACTATGTAGTCCAGTTTCTTTTGTTCATCATAATGCTTATGAGATTCATCCATCTTTTTAAAAAAAATTTTATTCACCAGAGAGAGAGAGAGTGCACACAAGCAGGGGGAGTGGCAGGCAGAGGGAGAGGGAGAGGGGGAAGCAGACTCCCTGCTGAGCAAGGAACCAGATGCAGGACTTGATCCCAGTACCCTGGGCTCATGACCTGAGCCGAAGGCAGATGCTTAACCAACGGAGCCACCCAGGCATCCCGAGATTCATCCATCTTGTATCTCCATCAATTACTTTTTATTGCTGAGTGGTATATAGATCTATCACCTTTGGTTATCCATTTATCCATGGACATTTGGGTTATTGGAACATTCTAGCTTGGAGCTATTATGAACAGAACTGTAATAAAATTCATATACAAGTTTTTGCATAGATGTACATTTTCATTTATTTTGAAATATGTGGGAGAGCAATTGCTGGGTTCTGTATGGTATTTTATGGTTAATTAGAAAAAGTATATCAGTAACTGGCAAGTGGTTGTACCATTTTACAATCCCGCCAGCAATGTATGAGAGTTCCAGTTGCTCTACATCTTTATCAGCACTTGGTATTGCTACTTTTTAAAATTATAGCCATGGAGTGCCTGGGTGGCTCAGTTGGTTAAGCGTTTGCCTTCAGCTCAGGTCATGATCTCAGGGTCCTGGGATCGAGCCCCAGGGCAGACTCCTGCTCAGCGGGGAGTCTGCTTCTCCCTCTCCCTCTGTCTGCAGCTCCCCCTGCTTGTGAGCGCGCTCTCTCTCTCTCTTTCTCTCTCTGTCAAATAAATAAAATCTTTAAAAATAAAATTGTAGCCACTCTAGTGAGTGGTATCTCACTGAGATTTAATTTGAAATTCCCTACTGACTAAGGACATTCAAAATATTTTCCTATGCCTATTTGTCATTTGTTTAGCTTCCTTTGTGAATTGTCAAAGTATTTTGCCAATTTAAAACAAGGGGTTGTTTGCCCTCTTATTGAGAAGTAAGAGTTCTTTTCTGGGTACAAATCTGTTTTGTATTTTCACCCAAATTGTGTGGCTGACCTTTTCATTTTTTAATGTGTCCTGCAAAAAACATGTTTTAAGTGGGAATTTTTTTTTTAATCAGTTTCTTTTCTTTTAAGTTTTTTTTTTTTTTTTTTTTAATGTTTTGTGTTTGAAAAATCTTTGCCAATCCATGGGAGTGAGAAATTTTTCCTAGGTTTTATTCTTGAAGCTTTATGGTTTTAGCTCTTATGAGTTAATTCTGTGCACACAAGGAGGTTAATTTTTTGTTTATATGGATATCCTTCTGTTATTCTTTTCTCAGAGGATAGCCTGATCTAGTTTGTCAAAAATCTACTGGCATTATTTAAAGGACTCTGTTTCTGTTTCATTGTTCTATATGTTTATCCTATGTGAACATTACTGTCGCTAATCCTAGGTCTTGAAATCCGGTAGTGTAAGGCTACCAACGTTGCTTGAGTGTTTGAGGATCCTTGTCTGTCTTCTCATTAAAACAGTAATCACTTAAAAGCACATTGGAAGCTGGGAGGAGAGTACATGGGCTTAGGGCTGTGACCTAACGTTTTCATTGAGAGAATCCTTATATCGATGTTTGTCTGTTGAGTTTTCTCCCCTCTTGTGCTGTTCAATTTCTTTAGATCAGTATATGTTACCATCTTTCCTATAGGTTATATGGCTCCCAGCAGCAGGGTAAGTATACCCAGTGCTTACTATTAAGGCCTTCCTTAATCCCCAGAGCTCCAAGCTTCAGTCCAACCCCCCACTACTTTTGAGCCTCTCTGGGCTCTATTTTTCAGACCCTAAATGTCCAGTCTCCTAAGCAAAGGGGAGAAGGCCAGGGCCTGGCTGCAGGGAATTGAGGAAAGGGGAAGGGCCCTTCGTGTTGATCACTCCTTACTTTGTATACAGATTTTCCTTCCTCCCTCGGTCTCATTCCACTTCCTGGTTCCTGGTGCGTCCACTTCTGAGCCTTTCTGCGGTACTGTGGGTGATTAGGCTCTGTCTTTTAAAATGATTTTTCTCTGTCTTAGATACTGGATTTCTCCCCTTGGCTAGACTTGCTTATACTCCCCTGTCTGCTTTCTGTCATTGAACATTTGTTGACCTCACTCAGTCAGGAGACAGTCGTCTCCTCCCTGTTTTTTCTTTGTGTTGGTGCACTTGTACATTTTTAATGTCTGTAATTTAGTGGCACTTCAAAAGGTGGTAGAAGATTGCCATTCTTCATTCCACCCTGTTATGTCAGATGTACCCTTTAAGGCAATAAATAAATAATAAAGATTTCAGGAATGTGATTACTAAGGAGGTTTGTTATCCATTAAAGGATGCTTTGTAAAATGCCTGTCGCTGACTACCTGATAATGACATATGGTTCTACTTGCTCATGGTCATAGTCTTGCTCTTCAACCTGTGCATTCTGGGCTGGGCACCTTCGGGCCCTGCCTCTGGGTTCTGAGTGCCTTGTTCTTACCACTTTGTACCAATGGTATTGCGTGGTGGTCACAGAGGTTACACGGGGATTTCTATTTCTTCTGGTATAAAGAGTAACTTCAGAGCTAGAAATGATTTTTCCAGAAGTATAGACAATATTAAGCATCGCCTTGGACTTGAGCAGCTCTGAAGGATTTTTCCTACTTTTGTGGAGTCTACACATGCATATTCAAAGTTTTAAACAATATGTGTAACTCTTCCATCAACTGGAGACCTTCCTTCCTTTAATATCTGATAAGTTTCCTCTAGTGCCTTGAAACCATGGCCTGTAGAAATCCATCCCCAGCAAGATTTCTGAAAATTCACAAGGAACTTGCATTCAGATGGTCTTCTGACAACTGTGTGTGTGTTTTCCTTTGGGTAATACTGCTACAGCCTACGTGTGAAGTCCGACCCTCTTCAAATTCCAAAAAAACACCCTCACTCAAAGCATCTCTCAGTATTGAATTGAGAGGGGTTTTTAATGGAGTAGAGATTGAGTTGAGAAGAACTTGATTTGGGTAGAGGTTGAGTGGAGAAAAGTTTGAATTGTATAGAGATTTTTATTAAGACTGAGTTCTGCAGAGATTTAATTGAATGGTGTGGTGGCAGATTTGGGTAACATACGGAGTAGGGGTCATAGTTCACATAGTAGAATAAACAAACAGAAGGCCATAACAAATTCTCCAGAATCCTTTTGGGCCTCTCCTTTTGAGGTCATCTTTTGTCCCTTTCCAGAGGGAAAACGGGGAAGGGCTTAATCACAAGATAGTCTCCTTGCTCTGCTCTCTTTCCCCTTCTTTTTCTCCTCTGCCTCCCCCACTCATTCTAAAACAACAAAGAAATTCCTTTCCTTGTTGCCCTCAGAGCAATATCAAGCTCTTTGGACCGCCAGATCTTTACTGTTTCAATTTACACTCCAAGTGCTGATTTATCGAAGTGTTTCTCAGAGACTCTTCCATTCCTCAGAGGGTGTGGTAAAACTGCTAAAATGATACATTTTTTCCCACCTTGCCTGTTACATCAAATTTAATGATAAATTACAAAATGCTTTTTTTCACTTTCTTTTTGGCGTTCATTGAACAGAATGCCAGGGGTGTATTAGACAATATTGACATGGAGAACAAAAAAGGAAAACCCAGTGTGTGCTCCTTGGAGAACACTAACATAGACATCTTGTACATCAGCCCACACTGGGATAGTCCTCCGTGGTTCTAATCAATGAATTGGTCAAAATGGCAATGGTAGTTTTTTAAAAATGGAAACCTGTCAGATTGACTCTAATGAAAAGATGCTGCTGTACTTTGCTGTCACCGTAGCCCACGTGTAAATCTCTGCATATGTATTTATGCAGTTATGAAGTCCCACCGGGTAAGCATACAAGTAGCTGAAGTGCCAGTTCCCGCATTAGATCTGAAATTCCAAAGCAACTTACAATAACAGGCAGTGCATGTTTATCAGGTGCTTCGCACTGTGCTGGATAAAAAAGATGGTGAGTCACAGTTCCTTCCTTGAGGGAATTTGAGAATCTTACTAGTGGAGTAAGACATAAGCAGAAATAATTTTTAGGTAATATTCAAGAGCATCAACTTAAGGGTGAAATTGTGGGAGTAAAGCTCTCTGTTTTGGGACTTTGGTGAAGGGAAGTTTGTTGCAGTTCAAACTGAAAGCCTGTGGGAGGGAAATGAGGCTTCAGCTGTGTCCCAGCAAGAGGTGGTGGGCAGATCAGGAGAGGACAGGGTTTGGACAAAGCTGGGGTTGGGGGAATGGATGAAAGAGGGATAGAAGAAGATGAGAGGAGTTATTTCTTGGGAAATACTGACAATTGAGGTCAGCTAGGTGCAGTGGGCATTGACCGGGTTCTAGGGCCAAGAGACAACTTTGTCTCGCGGAGAGGAAGAAGCCACCACAATCTGACGATACACAAAGAACAAAAAATGATGAAAATAACTCTGAATACATTTCACAGTGTTGCACAATTCTGTGTGTGATTCCACAGTGCTTACAGGTCTTTCTCTGCAGGAAGAGGGAGAACAAATTTTTTCTTTCTCAATGAGAACGATATGAAGGGAAAACATTTTTGTAAGAAATTCAAATTAATTTGTTTTGCATAATGTGGATGAAAATAAAAATTGCTGTTGACACTATAGCATGTATGCTTGTCTGTCTGTTGACTTGCCAGTCCGCCCTGAAATAAAACCCATTTAAAAGCTTATTTTCTCTGGCGCCTGAGAGGTTTAGTCGGTTAAATGTCTGCCTTTAGCTCAGGTTGTAACCTTGGGGTCTGGGAATCGAGCCCCTAGATGGATGTCGGATGTCGGGCTCCCTGCTCGGGGGGAGTCTGCTTCTCCCTCTCTGTTCCTCCCCCGGCACTTGCTCCCATGTGCTCTTTGTCTCAAAATCTTTTTTTTTTTTTTTTAAGATTTTATTTATTTGAGATAGAGTGAGAGAGAGAGAGTACGAGCTGGGGGACAGAGGGAGAAGGAGGGGGAGAAGCAGGCTCCCCGCTGAGCAGGGAGCCCGATACGGGGCTCGATCCCAGGACCCTGGGACCATGACCTGCGCAGAAGGCAGACACTTAACTGACTGAGGCACCCAGAGGCTCCGAGTAAATAAAATCTTTAAAAACAAAAAAACCCCTTATTTTTCCCTTCAAGAGGAGCAGGCTTGTGAAGCTTATTATATTAGGGTTGATGAAGTCTCCACAGAGGTGCTGGTGCCCTCAAAGATCAGCCCCAATTATTCTATCAGTGAGGAAAGTTCTCCCGCTTGCTGCGTTCTCTTGTGTATATTCATACATTTTCTAACAAAAATTCTCTTTTGTTGAAGCACTGAAGTGTGCCTGCAATTGCATTTCAGTCTTCTCAGACAAGCCTGGCAGGCTAGGAGGCTGGAGATGGTCTGAGGAACCAGGATGCAGGGAGGAATGGCCGATTTTGACCCTCAGAGGTTCCCAGAGCACTTACTTTTGATAGAACCCATCTCGTGTCATTCTGACACATGAAAATGCACCCATGTTCTAGGAGAAACTTCCGTGATGTGGAAATGTTATTTGAGCTGATGTAATGTGACCTTTGGTAAACATTTTAGTTGAGTATTTATTCATTTTAATTTTGCAGGATTTAAAAACTTTGGGAACAAATACTTTTTTTTTTTTCTTGTCTGGGCTAGGTCTCAGCATCTGCGGAGCAGACAGCTGGAAGGCCATGGGATCCGTGTCTCTAGTGCCTAGTGGCTAAAAGTCCTGGAGGGAGGGCCCCTTGAGAGCGTGTTCGGTGGAGGAGGAAGGGGACTGTCATCCCAATGCAGACTGTAGCAGTGGGCGTGAGGACTCTGGGGCTGGTGCTCGTACCCGTCCCATCCCAGCTCCGCTTCTGAGTTCCCATGGGCACCCCAGGGAGAAAGGGGGAAGGGGCTGCCCTGTGGGTTCCCTGAGAAACCTGTTTTAGCTCTCTGACCCTTTAGCCCACCCCCATCCTCAGCCCGCATCAGCTTCCTAGAGTCGCAGGTGCTACAAAGGGAGCCTGCTTCTCCCTTCTCCCTTCTCAAGAGACTCCAGCTGTTTTTGCTCATCAGAATGGAGAGTCTGGGCTGGGCAGATCCCCAGGGATCTGTGCCTGGGCAGGGGGGCTGCTCCCAGTGCTGCCATAGGGTTGCGAGGCAGAGGTGTCACGGGGGCAGGAGAGGTGGGGAAGGAGTGGGCTTAGATTTAGCAAGGGGACAGATGGTGGTCAGAACGGACCTGAGCGCACATGAGGGCCACTGCAGACGTAATTCACAGGAACTTTGCAAGCAATTGGAATCCTGCCCCGACGGCATGGCTAGGCTTGTTGCTCTCGATACTGAGGTGTTAATGTCGGGGAGATCTCATACGTAGCCATAGGCTGGGGATTTTGGGGGCACATTCCCACTGGCCTGCCGTCCGACTGCTTTCCTTCTGGCACTTAGGGCTCATTTATTCACTGAGCATGCTTCAAGTTACGTTAGATGCATGGATGCATAGATGACTAGTCTACATGCCTCCCTTTTAAGTTATTCTTGAACTCCTGGGAGGGGATCTGTGTCCGTAAAAACCGGGCTTGGAAAGTGCTGGCAGAGTAGCTCCTAACACTGCCTGGGGCGGGGGATAAAGGCTTTCAAGAGGAGATTTGAGTTGGGTCTTGAAGGATAGGAGCTCAACAAGTTCCTGGGGTGGTGGTGGGGGAGGATAGGACCTACCCAGGAGCACAGTTTCATCTCAAGGGCAACCACAGTAACAAGCATGTATTGAAAATTCAGTAGGTGCCTGGCATTTTCCTAAACCCTTTACAGACATTATCTCCTTTCATCTCTCAGAATCCAGAGATTGGAAGGTGCTTACAAGTCAATGCTGAGTGAAAGTATGTTCAGGTATTGTCTCTCATTTTTGTCTTTTGAACATGGCTTCACCAAGGCATGACTTTTCCTGTTACCTGCATATAGCATGGCATTTTATACCTCTTGGCACCTACACATTTACACATCTGTGTTTTATCCATTACCGTCTAGCCCGCTCTGTTGGCGATGAACCACCCTCTCGATGGAATTTGTCAAGTATGAGTCTTTTCCCTGCGTAAGACTCTGGGCTCCCTCCTTTGTTCCCCAGGACCCCAGCTCAGAGTCACACCCAAAGTAGGTTTGTTTTTTTTTGTTTTTTTTTTTTTTGTTTTGTTTTTAGGACTTCTTACCATTTTGTCAAATTAAAGTTTTTTTTTTTTTTTTTTTTAAGGCATGGAACAAAAACTTCACATGTCTTACATGGCGGCCATGTGGTGTACATCCAGTGCCCAGTTTACAAACTCTAATATAGAACATATTTGAAAAGACTCCCAGCTAATCCACACTGAGAATATCTATGCGCTTTTAGGGGGATTTTTGGCATGGGTGTTTCTTTTCCGGAACAGGTGGTGAAGCTAAATTTGTTTGGTGTGCTTGACATACTTGGAGCCTGATATTAAAAGATTTCAGTGGCTGTAATGAACAGTTCTTCCCTTCTTTGTTTACAGGGGATTGGGACTTTCTCTGGGGTGTCGGGTTTCTGTTTTTGCTGGAGGGCTGGCTGGAAACCATTCTCAGCCCACATTCTTCCAGGGGGACAAACAGCTGGGCTGATTTGGTTTGGAAGCCTGTTCCTTGGCTGCGACATTTGGGTCAGAATCGATTTCCGTGATTCCTCTGGGTCCACAGACACAGAAGAAATTTCTATAATTTCTTCATGATCCCCGTATTCATGTATCCCCATTTCAGTGTTACGGGGTGGCAGGGAAGGGGGTGGGGGTGCGTGCGGGCAGGGCATCAATATAAAAACATGGAAAGGTGCCTACTTGATGGATTTGAGCATCTTTCTGGTCTAAAAACTGGTCATTCAGCGTTTGTTTCAGCTAAAGCAAATGGATGCCTCCAGATCACCTTTGTGATGGACAGTGAGGCTTTCATCCTGTGGACAGTGAGGAGGAGTGCTGCTTGCTTAGGTCCTTGAAACAAGCCGCCTCGGTTCTTTCAAAGTGTAGATTTTGGACTGACTACTCTCCAACGTCAGGCTCCAGGGTGCCCCTGGGAACTGGGTGGTAGCAATGCCTTTGGTGAGTGGGGTGGGGCGTGACCACAGCCACAGTACCTTGGCGCTGCCTCTTGGAACTAGAGCTGGGAAGTGTCGCTGACACCATGTTATCCCCGTGGGTTTTCACCGTGTTGCTTCCCACGGCAAACCTGAATCTGGCTCTTATCTGCAACTGTCAGCATTGTGCTTGCGTAGCTGCGGTTTGTGGAATGCCTCTTCATCCTTCTAGATGTCTATTGGTTTTTCATTCAAGATCAGGGGGCCTGAGCTTTCGGTGGGGTGTGGCACAGGCTTGTTTTAGGCACTGGAGAGTGAAAATTCGTTTGCAGTTAGCCCTCTCTCGCCGCCAGCTTGACCTCCTTCCGATACACTCTCTCCTTTTGGTTTTTGCGGGCAAGACTGTATGGTCAGCAAGAAACTGGGCTTCAGATTCATACGGATTTGGGTTCAAATATTGGACTCTGGTATTTTATTCATGATGTGACCTGAATAATGAGTTACCATACACATTCGGCTCTTGTAGCCAAGGACACAGCAAAGTGGCTTCAATGGAATAGAAGCTTCTGTCTCTTTCACATAACAGAGTACCTGCTTTAGAATTGATGAGACGACTTTATGGTATCTAGTTTCTTGTCCTACAACCTTCTATTCTGTGGTCCAAGACAGTTGTTCCAACTCCCACTGCCGAATCTGCATCCCAGACCGTGGGAAGATTTGGTGGGTTATGAGTCTCAGAGTCAGAAAATGGACGCTGGAGCATCTAAGAGGGAAGGAGGTGGCTTCTGGAGTCCTAGGCGGGGGATCGTGGCCTTCAGCAGCCAGTGATGGACACTGACATTTGGTAGATGACAGTGCTAGAAGTCTCCTCCTTCTGGGTTGCTCTGATTTTTAGAGCAAACGAATTAGTTGAATCTGCGAGCTTGTTGTCAAATCTCCACCTCTTTCCGGAAGGCTTTCATCATTTCAGTGGGTTTTAGTTGCCATCCGTTCTCACCGCAGAGTTTTGCCTTTAACAATTAAAGATTGACTCTGAGAAACAAACTGAGGGTTCTGGGGGGGGTGGGGGGATGGGTTAGCCTGGTGATGGTTATTAAAGGGGGCACGTTCTGCATGGAGCACTGGGTGTTATACGCAAACAATGAATCATGGGTCACTACATCAAAAACTAATGATGTAATGTATGGTGATTAACATAACATAATAAAACAAAATTAAAAAAAAAATCCTAAAAAAAAAAAAGATTGATTCTCATTGGATGGCCTAGAATCACAAGCCAGACCGTGACATCAGGAGACAGGTTACCAACTGTTGTCTGGATCTGTGGTCTCAGGAAACCAGAACACGGCAGTGAGACCACAGAGGGTGGAAGCATCCTCCACAGCTGTGCCCACGTGGGAAGGGACAGTGGAGGGCCAAGGAAGGTCTCCCCACCCCCTGAAAGGTATGGAAGCTGATGGCCTCTGAGGTTGCCCTGCCGCTGGCGGCCAGTTCTGCTTTGCCGAATTGTTTTCCAAACCTCACGTGGTGAGATAATGTGCGTTGTGATGAACGTTCTTTAAAAATGGAAATAGAAAACACCAGTGTGCATCCTAGACCGTCAGAGAAGTGCACGGTATTTACTTTAATTATATATCTCTATATACGTTTTTGTGCGCTGAGTCATGATGTAAATGTTTTTCTTATCGAGGGTCATGGTCAAAAAAAGTTGGAAAGCTATTTCTCTAGCCTAAGATGTACCACATTATCACTGCAGAGCCTTTTTCCTGTGGTTTGTTTTACTTTTCCCTGATCCAGATAACACTGTGGTGATGGGGAGGGAGGCATTTCTGGGTTTTGTCATCTGTATCTGCCTCTTTCACAAGATGGGCTGATAGCATGCTAACGGCTGGATAGCACCATCAGCTGCAGTCCACAAATAATTGTTGAGCATGAACAGCATACAGACACTGTGCTGGGGGGTGTGGGAGACGCGTAAAACCCTTTGCTGCCCTCCTGAGACTCCTAGACTAGGGGTGGTGGCAACAGATAATTCAACCCCAAGACTGATCAAAGTAGAAAATATAATTAACCTTGACCTGATTGTCATGAATTCACTTTCACATTTTAGTGGAGGTAATTAGAACTTTAATTTAGGTAATTAAAATATTCTTCTTGCCAACATATCAGTTATTTGTATGAGATACTCTTTCAGTTTAAAAAGTTTTGAAATTTGGCATGGGCAGAGGTTTGGTAAGGTGGGTACTAACGCATTGCTGATGGGAATGCATGCCGGTATCGTCTTTTTGAAAAGCAACTGATGGACAATAATTGAGTTAAAAATACATTCTTTGCAGTAATTCCATTTCTAGTTATCCATCTGTTAAAAGATCAGATTGGACAAAAATTAATACGTAAAGATGTTTGTTGCAGCTTTATTTTTTTAGAGTAAAAAATTAAAAACTAATGATTCATCGGTGAAATGTATGTAAGGGGTTACCACATATTGCTGAAGTCACATTTTCAAGAAATGTGTAAAGATACTGGTGTTTACATATATAAATGAAAAAAAGTAGGATCAAATACTAAATAAGCAATATGATCTCAATTCTGAAAACAACAAAAAAAAACAGCTCTATTTGTGTCTAGGAAAAAACTAGAAAGAAACCCAGTGATTTATTAGGTGTTTAACCTCCACAAATTGTAGGATTTGGGTGATTTCTATTATCTTCTTTCAAAGTTTAATGTATTTTCTGCAATATGTGATTTTTTTTTGCTTTATAATCATAAAAAATATTTTACAAAAGCTATAAAATCACATTAATGCTGACATGCTAAGTTGAGTGTATTAATTTACAAGAGCCTTCCAAGTACTATAACTCCCATTGTTTTGGATTTTGTGGAGAGCCCTGGTATTTGCCTCCTCCCCTTCGCTTTGCCATTGGGGGAGATGTTTGCTATGGTAAGAGAAAGGATTAGGACAGTCACTTATTTCCTTTCCTAAATTTAGCTTTTAAGAAGACTAGAATGTGAAATGTCTGGCCCCATTGGTAAATCTACTTACATTTCTTGGAGTCCACTGGACTTCGGTGGCGAGACCAGGACTAACCAGAAGACCTTCACACTCTGCCATGGGACAAAAACGAGCACTTGGACTGAATTACAGGTTATGTAATTCATCCATGTTACATATATAATTTTTTTTGCGGGGGGGGGCAAACTCTCTAAAGACAAAATGGCAGCCGCTGACAATGATCAAGCACTTCTTTAGTGTTGATGCCCTAATGGTTCAACTAAATTCACTTGCATTATTTCACTTAATTCTCACAGTAACCCCGTTATGTAGTTCTTATTATTCCTGTTTTGTTTACAGGGCACCTGATATCTAAGGAGGCTAAGTAACTTGTCCAGAGTCCTTTCAATAGTAGGTGTCAGAGTTGGGCCTAGGCCCAAGGGGGGCCAGAGTCCAAGTTCTCAGGCTCTTTGCTGTTCAGCATTCTTGTGCGGTCCCTCTCATGCCCACTGAGACCCACGGCAACCTTTGCGTGTGGGCTAGGTAATCATTTTTAAGAATTCCAATGTCAGAAGAGACTTTCTATCACGAGACTCTTGCCATTATGACTAAATTATTCTGAATTGATTAGGAATGCCAGATGCCTTCAGGTTCATTCTATTAAAATTAGCTCTGCATATTTCTGCCCTACACTCAGTGAAACTCATGTTTTAATCTCCTTGCAAATCCAGAAAGGAAAAAAAAAAGGCAAAATCATATTGCCCGCAAAAATCTTCTAGGTTTAGTCAAAGCAAGTTATAATTTCTGTTGCTCCTGGGCTCATTAGTTCTTCCAGATGGTGCATGAAAACATGGCAGGAGCTGCAAATTGTGTGGAGGCTGAAATGTAAATCAAGAAATAAGTATTCATTGTAATTTGTATGACAAATGGAAAGGCTATAAAGCGAAACAGTGCATTGCTCGATGAATTTCATCCCATTACTTTTGGGATCCCCCAGACACTATTTTTGGAAATGGACTTCCCTGATTTTGTCAAGGTCAATTGTCATTACGGTGTTTAGAGGAGTCCCCAGCATAGTTCAGATATATTTTAGGGTATTGTAGCTACTTTTTTTTTTTTTTTGGCTCTTGATGATCTATGGGCTGATTGTAGTTTTCCGAGAAGAGGGAAAGGGAGAGAGGAAAATGTTACCTTAACATTTTGAGGCTTATTTGGAAAGGAATAGGGGGTTAGTTGCAAGTGTCCCCAAGCCCACTGTGGTGGAAGTGATGGTGCCCTGTCCAGGATCCCGCCCCTCCCCCCCCACCCCCCCTGCCCCAGGACAGAGGTGCTCATTCCACTGTCTTGCTGGGAGTATTGATGGCTGGTAACTCTCAACGGAGGCCCTGAAGAGGTCTCCCTGGCCCATCAATCTCCCCCTCTACCCCTGCCTCAAGTCAGGACAACTCTGAGTGGCCACCCTGGTTCCTAAGTTCCTCACAGGGTTGGCTGAGGCCTTTGTTGCAACTGAATCACTGTTCCACTTTCTGCCCAATTTTTTTTTTTTAAGATTTTATTTATTTATTTGACAGAGAGAGAGACAGTGAGAGAGAGAACACAAGCAGGGGGAGTGGGAGAGGGAGAAGCAGGCTTCCCGCAGAGCTGGGAGCCCGATGCGGGGCTCGATCCCAGGACCCTGGGATCATGACTTGAGCGGAAGGCAGACGCTCAACCGACTGAGCCACCCAGGTGCCCCTCTGCCCAATTTTTAATAACAGTTTGGCCTCCGACATAAGCAACAACATGAGGAGGTAGAAAGGGCCCCGGACCAGGAATCAGGAGACCCAAAGCATAACGCAAGTTTGCTGCTACCAAGCATTAAGATCTTGGGACAAGTAATTTGTCTTTTCTGTTCCTTATTTTTCTTCTCTCTCAAGTGTAAGTCTTGGCCTGGATCAGCATTCTTCCCTGTGGGATTTCCTCCAGTGGGTGTCCTTTGACTCTGAAATTTTACATGCAAGATCTATGCATTTTTTTCTGGCAAGAGGGGCTGTAACTTTCGTCCGCTTCTCAAAGGGCTTCACAGAAGTTTAAGAACCAAAGCATTAGGTGATTATCTAATCATCCCTGACTCTAGCTAAGAACCAATCCCTTTATGAATACAGTGGGTGAATTAAGATGGAAATTATTCAGCCTCAGTGTTTCTGGGTAGAATCTGTAGCAAAGAGGAACCTTTGCCGACTTTGGCTCCGAGAGAGGAGGACTAAGTAAGTAGACAAATTTCAGTCAGGGGCGCCTGGGGTGGCTCAGTGGGTTAAGCGTCTGCCTTGGGTTCAGGTCATGATCCCAGGGCCCTGGGATCGAGTCCTGCATTGTTGTCGGGCTCCTTGCTCAGCGGAGAGCCTGCTTCTCCCCTCCCCCACCCCCCCTCGTGCTCTCTCTCTTTCTCTATCCAGACACTCTGCGGAGCAGGGAGCCCGATGCGGGACTCGATCCCAGGACCCCAGGATCATGACCTGAGCCGAAGGCAGACGCTTAACTGACTGAGCCACCCAGGCGCCCTGGACAGTTTTATTTCTGCCTCTTTTCTTTGACAATTTGCCTAAGGGCCAATTTAAGCAGCATATCCCAGTCTCCTTCTAGCCTGTCAAACTGGGTTAGAGATTCCGTGTCCCTGAATCTATAGCATCCTAAACCTCTGGTATCTTAGCCCTGCACATACTTTTTTTGTATGTGGAATCACGGTTTATCCACCCTGAATTTACTAGAGAATGCTCTGCCTGGAGCTTCGACGATACCTATGCCCTAGCCCTACCCTAGTTCAAGTCCATCTGATGCTTGGGTGGGGAATGGGGGGACTGTCCATCTGTCTACCTCTGTATCTCACTCTCCTTAATCTCTTCAAGTAAGTTTGAGATGCAGCTAGGCTTGAGAACCACTGAGTTATACCATTAATGTTCCATTTAGATCTAGCATTCTGTAATTCTAACCCAAGATTTGGTAGGGTTGGCTCCTCCTCTTTCTTCTGTTCTCCTTCCCTCTCTCTTTCTGGCCTTTAGAGAAGTCAAAATCTTAGTTCTATTAAAAAATCAGTGCAAAACAGCTTAGTTTTAATTCTAATTTACCTTAGGTGCTTTGGAACGAACTCAGTGACGCTGAGATGATGGGAGTTGTTCACGAATGAGTTACTTTGTGTGTTGCCTCCTTATACTAGCTCAGCCCAGCCTCTGCTGGTCTGGGGCCCAGCTCTGGAGCTGTGCCTGTGGGCCCTTTCTAATTATGTCTCCACAGCACGGCCAGTCAGGCCTACAGTGAGCAGAGTCATTCAAGGCACTTCCTGTAATGTTTCAAACTGTTGCGTTGTTGACATTCAGTGCATGTGTTTGTCATTGACACATAGGCTCTCATTTCAGCTGGAAAGCCTTGCCTTTCATGTAGAAGCTGTTTAAAGGAAATGTTCCTACTTATCTCAAAGCCAGAGAGAGTGGATAGGAGGGAGGACTTTGTTTGCCCATATCTTCAAACACACTGCATTTTGGGGATGCCAACAGGACTGTTTTAATTTGCTCCCCACAAAGGCAGACTTCTGCTGCTTTTCCTGAGATCCTGGCAGAAGAGTGTTTGTCTTTAATGTCACCATACGAGAGAGTGCAGCTGTGTTTATGGTGGGAGTTACCTGTAATTTATGTTCTAACTTAAATGTTTAAGAAGATTAGCTGTTTCCTTTCATTTAAAGACCTGAAATAGTTTTCTCTTTTTTCTTCTCTTTTCTTCCTTTCTCTTTTCTTTTCTTTTCTTTTCTTTCTTAAGCTCAACACTCCTACAAATTTTTAACGACCAGGAAGGTGGTTAGAAGATCAGGATTTCTGTTCTCTGGTACCGAGTTGGAATTGTTAAAATGGTAGCATTTCAGAATGTAAACATATACTTAGTTTCCAATCTAGGAAAACAGAAGCAAATGAGGCAAAGCTAACCACACTGGCTATCTAAATGAGGGCAGGACTTTTCTTAGGAGGTTTATGAGACCCAAGCTGATCATATCCTAGGTCTCTCTTCTCACTTACTGTTTTGTTATAGGTCAGATCACAGTAAATCTTATTATCCTGAAAACTTGACTTCCAAGGATGTGAGGGGAAAGTGAGCTGGGTCAACACCACTCAAGTTTTGGGACTGGGAAGACAGGGGCAGTACGGAGTGATTGTGGACTGATCGACTATAATGGAGCCCCGAAGTTCTGTTTTATAAGCATGAACAGATTCCTTCCCTCATCCCACCCAGTGAAATATGTTTTTTTTTCTCATCTGGGAACTAGAAAGGAAAACTATTTCCTTCTCCAATGCGAATGGAATTTGGAGCCCTTTGTTCATTTACCTTTTAGGACCTTTTCTCTAAAACTAACCTTCCATTGAAGAGTTTACTAGAGTCGCCAATGAAAATTAAAATGTAGCATCATTTTTACTCATCAATTCAGCAAGCATTTATTGAGTACCTGCTTTATGTGGGCATTGTGTAAGGAATAGAAAGATGAGAGTGGGCTACGTCGATACAAATACATTTAACAAATTATGATAAATGCTTTAATAAGTCATCTAGCTGCTGGTTAAATAGTCAGTTGCTGCTGGTTACAGATATCCAAAAAGACAAAAGACTTTGAGATCTAGATTTAGTGTGTTTATGATAGTTTCTTGGTCTAGGAGTCTTGAGGCCATTTGACAAAAGTCAAAGAGGTTAATCTGGCCTGACTCATTTTTGTTAACCTATTCACAATAGTGATGCTATTTTCTTTTCAAGATTTTATTTATTAGAGAGAGTGTGTGAGCAGGGGGAGGGGCAGAAGGAGAGGGAGAGGAGAATCTCAAGCAGACTCCTCGGTGAGCGCAGAGTCCCACTCGGGACTGGATCTCACCACCCTGAGATCATGACCTGAGCCAAAACCAAGAGCCAGATGCTTAACTGACTGAGCCACCCAGGTGCCCCGTGATGCTATTTTCTTTAATAAAATTTTCCAAATTCTCAGTAATAGTCAATTCTAGAATTTTCCTGGCACTGATTGTCGATTTCACTGCTTTGTACTTCTTAAAATTTTTTCTGAATATTGTTTGATCATTTATATTTTTCCAACTTTCCTCTATAGGCAGCACTGTCCATAGGGAATGGACAGTCAGTAATTACTATTTTATAACTAAGCCATCAGCAGTATGGGGGCTCACAGCCCTGCGTTAGCCTGGTCAAAGTCAATAGGACCATTGGGTTTCTGAGCATGCACAGAAGTGCACTTTGTCCACACGCTTCACACGAAAAAGTTCCAGAATTGCTAGACAAGTTCCCCTTGGCCACTTAGCTCCAACCACAGTGCCTTTCTAGGTTCTAGAAGCTTATTCTGAATTTGTTTCAAAGTTATTATAAAGATCTCTTACACAACTTTTTGATAAGTCTAAAATTATTTCAAAATAAAAAGTTCAAAATTTATTCAACTACTCACTGTTGGACATTTAGATTGTTTCTAAATATTTAAAAAAAAATAACTTTAGTGAATATCTTTGTCATGAATTTTTGTGTATATCCCTGTTAATTTCCTTATAATACATTCCTAGAAGTGAAAATGTTGGTTCCCAGTGTATGCATATTTTGATGCCTATTAAATTATTCTGTGAAGTTTCCCTTAATATGACCATTAGCTATTATAATTCTTAAAGTATTTTTCAATTTGATAGAAAACAATGGTACCTCACCGTTTTAATTTACATTTCTTCTGGTACTGAGGTGAATCCTAATCTTATGTTTATTACACATTTGTACTTTTTTGTGTGTGTGTAAAGGACCTGTTCATGACTTCTACATGTTTTACTTTTGGTAGTATTCCCATTTATCATAGTGATTTGTATGAAGTCATTGATGTAGTTCCAACTTGTGCCCTAATGTGGAGAATGTCTTTCAGTTGACAACCTTGGAGATTTTATGTTTGATATGTTAAGAGAGTGTGAGACTTTTGTCTTTAAAATTCTTCTCTTCAAGAATTGAAAGAATAACAATATATGAGCAACAGCACCCAAGTAACATCCAAAATTGACTTTCTCCACTGGTCATCACACTTTATGCTTAGATTTTGCTGAAGCACTTCACCCTTTTTGATCAGAAGGAGAGTTTCTGGTCCATACTGGTCTCTCAGGGAGTGGCAGAGCATGAGAATGAAACATACAATCTATAATCTACCAGCTCATGTCTCCTTTAGTGCAAAATCCAATACAGTACCCTTCTCTTTTGCCAAGCACCCCCCGCCCCTTTCTTTCACCTGTGGTTTTCTGGGAATTCAAATAAGACCTGTCATCTTGCTTCCTATCAGTCCTCCTCATGGATGGATACTTCCTGTGGTTCAGGCCTCTTTTTATCCCTGAATCTGTTCTTTTTTTAGAGAGAGAGCAAGTGCACGCACGTGCATGAGTTTGGGGGGTGGGTGGGGGTGGGGCTGGGGAGGGGCAGAGGGAGAGGGAGAGAGAGAATCTTAAGCAGGCTCCACACCCAGCACGGAACCCAACTCGGGGCTTGATCTCACCACCCTGAGATCATGACCTGAGGCAAAACCGAGAGTCAGACGTTTAACTGACTGAGCCACCCAGGCGCCCCTCCCTGAATCTTTTCTTTAAGAACTCTGTTGTTTTCCCCGCCTTCAGTTAGTTTTCCAGAAAAGTCTCCTCTGCTCCTAGCCTGACTTATCCTCTTAGAAAGTTCCCACATATTCTTAGGACTTAAACTAAAGGCTCAACTGGAGGCATGATGAGAGGTGATTTGATTGTCAGGGGGCACACGGGTATGGTGCTCGTAAGTTTAAAGTCCCTTATAAATAGAAGTGTGACTTACAGCCCATAGTTAAGCAGCTGATTTTGTTATTTTTGACGTTTCTATCATACTCTAGCTATAATCTATTTTTTCCTGTGAGAAGTTGGAGGACGTGTTTCCTGACTCCCATCCCTTTCAGTGTGAATTCTACTCTTGCTTCCTGGGCAGGTCCCCAGTCTCTAGTGGGCTTCTAGAACATTGTGTACGTGTCTCTCTTAAAATACTCCCTTGTTGCCTTGACGGTTCTCCCTTTATACGTTTTTTCCCCACCTATTATAACATAAACCTTGTCAGAGCTTATCCTGTGTCTTACTCATTTTTATGTTTTCCTCAACCCAAACGGTGCTTGATAAATGGAATGTCTTTGATAAAAGTTTAGCATTGTTAGCAATATGTCCATCTTTGTAGAAATTATATTTGTAGCGTGTAGCAATTGAGAAGTGTGGATTTTATTTTATATCCAATAGTTAACCACGTAATACATATATATATTATAAACTAAATAAAAAGAAAAGGAAAGTCTTCTGTAATCATACTGTCTAGAGATTACTACTGTTAATGTTTGGTCATCTATTCCCCCCAGAATTTGAAGAAGAAGAAGGGAGGAGAAGGAAGAAGGAGAAGGTGAAGGAAGAGGGAGGAAGAGGAGGAGAAGGAGAAGATTTATTGAGTATTTACTGTGTGCTAAGTATTACATAGATTTTCTCACTCAGGCCACATGTTAACCATATGTGATAGGTCACCCACTGTTTTCTGCATTTCAGAATGGAAGATGCAAAGGCTTAGGGAGGTTAAAGAACTTGCTCAAGATCACGTGACTGACAAATAGCTTAGTCTGGATTTGAACTCCCACGGTGTGAGCCTAAGCACACGTGAGTCAAAACAGCATATTGATCAAAGTGCACATCTCTAGAGCTGAACTTCCTGGGTTTAAATCTCCGTTCCTTCACTAACAAGCTGTGTGATTTTAGGCAAGCTAATTAATCTCTCATCAATTCCCATTCTCTCATTTTAAAAATGGAGTTAAGATGGTATTAGCCCTAAACTTGGCACAAAGTTGGAATGAGGATAAGAGAAAATAATTTATGTGACGTATTTATAGCACAGCTACCTATAGTAAATTTTGAATAATTTTTTTTGTCCAAGTATTCTCACAAATAATTAATTTGTGAGAATTAATAATTTATAATAATAATATAATAATATAAATATAATATAATTAATTAATATTAATATAATATAATTAATTATTATATTATATTATTAATATATTATATTATTAATATAATACAATACAATATTTTTAATTAATACAATTATTAATATATTATATTATTAATATAATATAATACAATATAATTTAATTAATATAATATAATATAATATAATATCATATAATATAATATAAATATAAATAATAATTTAAGTCCAAGTATTCTCACAAATAATTAACTCTTATATGGCTATAAATTAAATAAAAATTATCACGCTGTAATCCTCTTTGTTATCTGCCTACTTCACTTACTATACTATGAATGTCATTTTAGTTAATAGTACCATGTCATTCATAGGACCATACAGTATTCTACTCTTTGAATATACTGTAATCTATGTAACCAGTTTCCTGTTCCTCTAGGATGGGAACTTCATGAGATGGGGACTGTTCCAAGTTCAGTCCTGGAAGGTGCACAAGGTAGGTGCTCAATAAATATTTACTGAGTGAATGAATGAATATTATTGAAGTTGCTTTCAATTTTTCACTGTTAATAATATTTTAAAAAATTCTTTACTTCTAGGAGCTTTTGATGTTTCAAAATTTTCTTGTGTAGTAATACACAACCTTCCAGTCATTGCTTAAGAATCAAAATGTAATTCCTACACTGATGTAGAAACATGTTGTGTCTAAGGGTACCCATTTGGTTTAAGAGAAAAAATGCTGCGGAAGTAAAGATGCATGGTTATGTTTAAAATAATAACTTTAAAAAGTCTCTTTCATGAGATGGTTTTCAAAGAGTGTTTTACCATGTGGGTAAATTTTAACAAAAATTGCTCCAATTAGCTCCAAGTACAATGACATGCATAATGCTTTGATTACACATATGAAATTCATTTAGTCAAGAGACTTTGAGTAGGAAAAATGCAACTTTGTAAGAAAAAAAATCCCCATTACTATAATGATAAAATAACACCCCCTCCAAGATCTAATCACGTACACGTTTAGAAGAAAGCGTTTTATATCCTCTGTAACAGTAACATCTGGTGACTCTCGGACTGTTCCAAAGCAGCTCTACTCTGCTTTCACAATTCCATTTTGTGTTATACAAATCAGTAAAGTTGCCTGCAGAGATTTAGGGAACTTGGAAAAATTTCAATCTCACTTAAAAGATGTGCTACTATTTCTCAATACCTTGAGCTTGGGTGGAGTGTAGTAATGAGCCAGATGAATGAGGCAAGGAGAGCCACTTCACGTATTGTTATGATGTAGTTAACACCTTGGAGAATTTCTTCGAGGAGGTGATGAGACTGGCCAACAGAACTTACTGAGTAGAAGGAAAATAAATAGACTCTGACTAGCTTGAGGAACAGAGGTAGCAAAGGGAGGAAATCTAGAATCCAGCCCAGGGTGTACTCTTGGTGGAGAATGCTTCGTAATTATGTTTTTTGATGGCTTGAACTTAATTTTATTTCTTGGCATTGAACTGAAGTGTAAACCATGCAGTCTAGTTTGCTTCCTCAGATAGTATTCAAGTGGCTTCAGACTTGGTCAATTTGTCTTTCATTTTGATTTTGTTCAGTGTGAAAGTGATAGTCTCCAGCTCCCTGCAAGCTCCCTGAATCATAGTTTGTCCGAATGGCTACTGTCATATCAGTTGGAGCCAAGACTCTGAAAACTTAATAAGAGACATTGGAGACCTGTGAACAATGGCTAAGCAGTTAACTAGCCATTTTAGAAGGAAGTAATCCAATGATATTTTGGCCTAAAGTTCACTTACACCTAACCGAATAGCAGAGTGTGAAGGAAAAATAATCTTACTAGGGTTTCCTTCCCTCAGCTTCGCTTTTTATTTGTTTGCTTCTCAGTTTTTCCTCCTGTTCTCTCCTTCTGATACTTTCTCTTTTTTTCTCCCCTTTAAACATGTTTCTCCTTAAAAAAATAAAAAATAGGGGCACCTGGGTGGCTCAGTTGCTTAAGCGACTGCCTTCGGCTCAGGTCATGATCCTGGAGTCCCTGGATCGAGTCCCGCATCGGGCTCCCTGCTCAGCAAGGAACCTACTTCTCCCTCTGACCCTCCCCCCTCTCATGTGCTCTCTCTCTCTCCTTCTCTCTGTCTCAAAAAAAAAAAAAAAAAAAAAAAAAAGCTTTAAAAAAAAAATAAATAAACATGTTTCTCCTTTATTCTTATATTCTCCTTCCTCCCTCCTCCCCGCTGCTGCCCCCTTGCCTCTCTCTCATTATTTCCCCTTTCTTCACCCACCCCTCCACCAATTTTTTAAGTGCCCATGGAGCTAAATTAGTGAAATAGTTTTATTGTTTGAAATTTTTAAAATAGTTTGAGGATAACGTTTATTTTTCCAAGGAAAAAATTATGCTCGACTTTTTCTGTTTTGTTTTTGTATTTTAGAAAGAGTGCATGAGTGGAGTGGGAGTGGGGGTGGGTGGGGACGGGGGCAGGGGAGGGGCAGAAGGAGAGGGAGAGAGAGAATCTCAAGGTTCCATGCTCAGCGCAGAGCCTGACACGGGGCTCGATCTCATGACCCTGAGAATATGACCTGAGCAGGAACTAAGAGCTGGAGGCTCAACCAACTGAGCCACCCAGGCACCCTTCACTTTTTCTGATCTTAGTTTTATTACCTAATTTAAAGCACTTGAATAAAGTCAAGCACAGAAATATCAGTACATTAAATCTTAGCAATTAGTATACTCTTGATTCCCTTTGGATCAGTTGACCTTGAAAGAAAAAAGATTTCCTGTGTTTTCTCTGAACAACTTAAGATGGACGGTTGCTGTTACCCTTATAAGTGCTCTTAAAGATGGAGTATCCACCCATTTCCCAGTTCCCTATTTCAGTGGGTCATGATCAACTTGTCTACCCCCATTTTTTTTTTCAGTGCACTTTACGCTCATATTCTTTTGTTTGAGCCTTAGTGGAAAGAACAAATGGACAATGTCCTCCTTAAAGTAATGGTTCAAGTTCTAAAAAATGGCTCTTAGGCCACCTTGAAGGTGGACCAAAAATCCAAAGGTGGACCTATTTTTATAGCGTAGTTTGTGGACAGAGCTTGGGCTTTGGAGCCTGACACTTGGGTCCCTGGGCAAGGCATTTACACCCTCTCAGCATCTGATTCCTCCGTTATTAGAAAACATTCAGAGGACTGTTGTGAGAATTAAAAGAATTTAAACCGGCAGAAGACAGCATAGTGCCCCCATGTGGAGAGATTCTGATAAATGGCAGCATAAACCCTAGGAACCCCCCTGTAAAAGGTTCTTTCCATAGGAATGCTACTGATTCCCTTTCCTACCTCTCCATGACCCATAAATAATGAGGGTGATCTGGGAATATTAAAATCGGAGTGATCAAAGAGCATTAGGTATTGAGAGAAAGGGAGAAACAGACAGTTGGCCTACTTACCTTGTGCCTCTTTGGTAGCTGTGTGACTAAACTTGGAGCTTCCTAATGTAGAGGTAGGAGAAATAGTGGACCTATCATTTGCTGAATTAACTTTTTTCAAACACATTGTGGAAGAGGGCCTGCCCCTGGGGTTGCCCCTCCTCCACCCCCCATAGGCATTGCACAAGTACCTGGTTGGTGGGGAAGCCGAGCAAATGTGATAAACTCTCTCACTCAAATGAAAGAGTTACACAAGACATTGTCTTATGTGTTTATATGTTTGTGTGTGTGGACGTGTGTTTGTCGGAAGATAATCGAATCAAATCCTTCTCTTAGCCATACTTGAAATGCTTCTAAGACTTAAAAAAAAAAAAATCTCAGTTACATGTTCTTGGGTACTTTCTCCAAATTAACCTTAAAATGCTGAGACCAAAATCAATCCAGTCAGAAAAATGTTATCATGAAAATTTATATTGGCCACGCTCTGAAGGTTTCAATAGCTCTTAATTGCAGGTCAGTGTTCACTGTGAGCTGGGTTGCCAACAGTTTTATAGTGACATCATGAGTAGTTAAAGTGGTCAGGCTTGCAAGTGATTTACTTTCTAACCAAATAAATGAGAATGAATTCAAAAATTTCTCTACAGTGACATCACTTTTACTTGCTTTTATTATGCTTCCCTGGGTAAAGAATGGAGAGTGGCATTATGGCTGGCAGGTTGGAATTTTCCCTGATCCAAGATGTGAACATTATTGGTCACGACTCTTGTGAACAGTTTATATGAAGATAAAACTGGCGGGAAATGGGATGCATTGGGCCAGCATTGATGCTGAAGTAGAACCCTAATGCTTTAATAATGCAACGTTTTGTTTATTGAAATTCATCCTTCTCAGAAATACCTATGGATACAGGGTCTTGATGAGTGATAGAGTAAGAAAATGGATCTTTAAGGGGATCTGTATATGGTATAGTATAAGATAGTTCTGGTGCTGTCAAGACAATAAGGAGAGATGGAAGTTAGACACCAAAGGGGTTGCAGATTAAAGGTATGGACAGCTAGTCTTTAAGGAAACCAAGAGAATGAAGAATAGCCACCTTGCCTCTTGGGTGGTCATAGAAGAAGATGACACTTACTTCTCAGAATCTGAAATGGTATAAGAAACTCTGAGTTTGAGGGATTTTCTTCAGACCACAGACCTTAAAGATGTGATGAGCTAGGCTGTGGGAAGGGTCTGAGTCCATTCACTGGAGTTTCCTTTTCTTCACAGTTTCAGGAGAGAAAGGAGGAATAGGTAAGAGAATGGGATAGTGAGAGGAAATCATAGGAGAGACAGTCTTCCACAGGTGTCCTGTATTTCTACACCTCTTGCTGAGTAGACCAAGAAAGTAAGGCCAAGATCACTTGATACGCAGGCCATTTCTCAGGGCTGTATTTGCAGTGAGCAGCCTTGAGGGGTGAAGTAATGTCTGCTTCTCGGACAAAGTGGAGGCTTGCTTCCAATGGAATGGTGAGTTCCCCAAGCTCCATGTTCCTCGCCAATAGTTCCCCCACTGTGTGCAGGCATCCCTCAGGGTCCTCTGTTCCTCTGTGGGATTTGGAGGGCAAGTGACCGATGCCCAATACTAATGCTCATACTGCATGTTTTGCCATGAGTAAAGTCCTTTGTCTCTAACCCAGAGATCTTGTGTCTTCTGTCAGCATCCATGAAATAGTAATGAGCTAATTTATTAGTTTGTAGCTAGGTTAAAATCAAACCTCAGACCTAAAGGAAAGGGATACAATTATTTACAGAAATGTTTAGAAAGAACACGAGTCTTCACCAACGCATTTTCTTTTCCTCTGTCCCTCATGAAGTTGTTCAATCCTCTTTAAAAACCATTCATAAACTCTGAGATTCTTGGCAATGCTATAGATAGAATTCTTGGACTTCTTAACTTTGACCTCTAAAATCAGTGAACTTCCTGAATTCTTCTGAGGCACATGAAAGACTTGATGAGAGTGCTGATGTGTTTGATACCAGACTGATGGGGTCTTGGAGGTGGTCCAGCCATTCTTGCCTTTAGGCTATACTTAAATCAGGCTGCTTTTCAAATATCTCCACAGAATGAGTGAGTTTAGCTACATTCCCTCAGGAGCCTATTTCATTTTTTCCCTTTTAGGACATTTCTCTCTGCTTTAGAATTTAAATAGAAAAAAGAGAATGAAATCTTATCATTTAAAAATTTTCCTTTTGTGGGTTAGAAATGGATCATACCCTGAGAGAAAAAAAATCTTGAAGTTCACTGTCATTGTCTTTCCTCAAGGCTGAATGGTGTTCCAATTTTCTTTAAAATATTTCACTGTGAATCTCATTCCTATAACTATTTTCTGCTGGTTTCCTTGGGGAAAGTTGGGAAAGAACTTTACTTGTATGTTCTCAAGGTCTTTTGACCTTGCTATACCTTACATTTTCTTTCTGCCAGAGACATTTTTCTTTTTTAAAGATTTTATTTATTTATTTGACAGAGAGAGAGACAGCGAGAGCAGGAACACAAGCAGCAGGAGTGGGAGAGGGAGAAGCAGGCTTCCTGCCGAGCAGGGAGCCCGATGCGGGGCTCGATCCCAGGACCCCAGGATCATGACCTGAGCCGAAGGCAGACGCTTAACGACTGAGCCACCCAGGCGCCCTCTGCCAGGGACTTCTATGAGTACCATTTTCTAGGGGTTGTATTAAGCCAATTCCTCAGTTGGGTCATTGGGATGATTAAGTTCTAAGACTACTTCCAGTATAAGGTTTTGAGTTTGTATTACTTGAGGATCACATATCCCCATTGTGTGTACACCTCTGTAGAATATCATCACCCTCTACCCATTCTATCCAAAAGTGCTCTAGATCGCATGACCAATTTGCCATGATTTGTCTAAAAGAACATGTGCTTCCAAGGGTGCGCTTCAGCAAGAGACCCCGCCATTTCCACAAGCTTCCCTTACAGATATGGCTTGTCTTGTGTTTCAGTGTTTAGTAATAGTAATAGTGTCATTACTATTGATATTGTTATCTTACAGTTAAGAAAAACAGGTCTTTATTTTAAAGGTCAAACAGCACATATGTACAGTGGCCCATGTATTAACATAGTCTGACAGAGAAGTACTGTAACTGGTTTTCCTTTTGACTTTCTCAGCCATTTACTTCTCAGTCAACAAATGTTTATTTGAGACTTAGCTGGTGCAAACAGCTGAGATTTAATTATCTGATTGAGTACAGTAACTGATCGTGTAGCTGTTTGCCATCAATTCTTTCTTTTTTTCCTTTAATTCCTTAGTGATAACTTCTGTGGTATAGGATTTCTTGGGTTAGGATGGAGTTAACGTGAATAATTGGGCAAGTGTGTCCTTTGAGACAGTCTTGAGAGAAGATCATTAAAACTCTGCTCAATTATGTACTTTTTAAAATTAATTTTATTTATTTATTTATTTATTTATTTATTTATTTTATTTATTTTTTGACAGAGAGACAGCGAGAGAGGGAACACAAGCAGGGGGAGTGGGAGAGGGAGAAGCAGGCTTCCCGCAGAGCTGGGAGCCCGATGTGGGGCTCGATCCCAGGACCCTGGGATCACGACCTGAGCTGAAGGCAGACGTTTAATGACCTAGCCACCCAGGCACCCCTCAATTATGTACTTAAGCAGTGAGGTTTTTCTTTTTTTTTCCTATGAATTTTATTTCTGCTCTTAGAAGCCTTACTTTGACTTGTACTGTAATCAACAGTTTTAAGTGTCCTAGCTGTCAATCTGCCGACCATTAAAACCTTATATTTTTGCCTGTGAATCATATTTAGCCAAACTTTAATAGCTTAAGCAGAGTCAGAAATATGATGTTGTAGAATGACTTTTATTTATGTGCAAAGATATTTGCCAATGACGATTGTCACTTTCTTCCTCTGGCTCATATTCATTTTCTGATTGTTCTGTTGTTAATACCTATAAACCTGGTGCAGGATCTATTGCTTAGAGTGAGGGTTTTTAATTGTTGAAAGGGCCAATGCATCCCAATAGGGCTTACTGTGATCTTGCCATATTTTGAAAAACCCAGTATCATGGATGTTAATATTGGAGTGTGTGGAAAAAACCTCATTCTTGTTGGTATTTTAAATCCTCTTGGCCTCCTTGGCCACTGTTGAAAAAGATGGCCAGATGTGGGGGGGGCTTTGACCAGATTCATGCAGGTACATTCTGACTGCCCCTCACCCAGGCTCTGGGGCATGTGCCTCTTACTCCCCAACCCACAGATTCTCTGACACTGCAGGCTGGGACACCTGTGGAAACCCCGCTGGCATTCATGTATATGTAAGGTGTTGGGTGAGGGAGTCATTGCCCCTAGGAATGTGACCCATGGTTGATCCAGTTGGGCATGCCAACCTTCTTTTTTTCCAAGTAGGTAGATATTATTCATTTATTTAATTTTAGTGAAGTGTGGTTGACATACAATATTGCATTATTTTCAGATGTACAGCATAGTGATTCAACAAGTCTGTTATGCTGTGCGCATCACAACTGTAGCTACCATCTGTTACCACACAGTGATATAACAATAGTATTGACCATATATCCTCTGCTGTACCTTTTATCCCCATGACTTACTCATTCCACAACTGGAAGCCTGTATCTCCCACTCCCCTTCACTCGTTTTTCCCATCCCCCCCCCATAACCATCAGTTTGTTCTCTGTATTTATACGTTTGTTTCTGCTTTTTGTTTGTTTTATTTTTTAGATTCCTCATATAACTGAAATCATATGGTATCTGTCCTTCTCTGACTTAGTTTCACTTAGCATTATACCCTCTAGGTCCATCCATGTTGTCGCAAATGGCAAGATCTCATTCTTTTTTATGGCTGAATAATATTCCTCTGTGTGTGTGTGTGTATAATATATCTTCTTTATCCATTCATCTATGAAGGGATACTTGAGTTTCTTCCATATATTGGCTATTATAAATATTGCTGCAGTAAACATAACAATTATGTATCTTTTTAAATTAGTGTTTTCATTTTCTTTGGGTAAATACCCAGTAGTTAAATTACTGGGTCATATGATATTTCTATTTTTAATTTTTTGAAGAACCTCCATACTGGTTTCCATAGTCGTTGCACTGGTTTACGTTTCCACCAGTCATGCATTCAGGTTGCTTTTTCTCAATATCCTATGTTTTCTTCTAGGAGTTTTATGGCTTTGTGTCTTATTTTAGGTCTTTATTTTGAACTTATTTTTGTGTATAATATAAGAGATTGGTCCAGTTTTGTTCTTTTGCATGTAGCTGTCCAGTTTTTCCAGCACCGTTTATTGAAGAGACTGTCTTTTTGCTGTTGCATAGTCTTGCCTCTTTTGTCAGAGACTAATTGACCATAGAACTTTGACCCTTGAAGGTATGGTACAGAGATGCCAAGATGGCCAGTGATTATTTAAGTGGTGGTGGATGTAGGAGTCCAGTGGCGTAATGATGAGTGTCCAGTGTCCGCTCCCCCAACGGCAGAGTCCAAAGGCATTCCCATGAAATGATTTTGACTTTCATTTGGCTACTCCCTTGGTTTCTGACCATTTTTTCGGTTTTGTTTTTTAATTTCCATGTTGATTCTGTGAGCTATCCAATAGCTTTCTAGTAAATCACTTTTCTGCTTAGGTAGTTCCTACTGTTTGCAACCATGAGCTCTAACTTTGTAAAATGAGAGTTTGGCTAAAAATGACCTCTATAAGATGATCTCATCTTCTTTACTGCTCTATTATTATGTTGCTTCTGTTTCATCAGTGTGTGGGCTGTTGTGAAGTTTTTTTAAAAATTTTTTAAAAAGATTTTATTTATTTGTTCATGAGAGAGAGAGAGAGAGAGAGAGGAGGCAGAGGGAGAAGCAGGCTCCCAAGGAGCAGGGAGCCCGATGCGGGACTCGATCCCAGGACTCTGGGATCATGACCTGAGCCCAAGGCAGACGCTTAACCATCTGAGCCACCCAGGCATCCCTGTTGTGAAGTTTTTATTTTCCTTAAATAAAAGCAATGCATGATATTAAGCTTAAGTTGCTAGTTTTTCTCGGGGTTGTCTTTTGAGAAGATGAGTGTAAAGAGCAGAGAACTAAGTATCAGTGTGATTCTTAATAGCCCTGAGGCTATTTTATGAGTGTTTTAAATTAATTTTATGAACTAAAACTCAACTGGGTGATTTATTATAAAGTTAATGGAATGCCTTTCTTTCTGTCCCTCCCTGTTATGGGTATTAATGATCACCAAGGCAAAATAAAATTTCCACATATGAACAGGAAAAAGGGAAGGTTTGTTGCTGTCGTTGTTGTTATATACTATTAACTCTGCTCAATGTGTGGTGACTGAAGGGTCTGATGTTTGCTGGTCTTTCTCAGTCTTGAAGACAGCAGGAAGGATCTGGAATGGATCTAGATTGGTCTAGTTAAGACAGGAGAGAGATACAGGGAGGCCCAGATGAAAGAGCCACAGTTAAGTGCTACAGCCTGAGGAGGCTTCAAGTCTACATGGGGAAGGGTAGAGAGGCAGAGGGATGGTAGCTCAGGAGGAATTTTTGGGAAATGGAGATGTGTAATGGGGAGTTTTGGAGAGAAATACTTTGTGTGCGATAGAAACCATCTCCTTCTCCCCCGAGATATCACAAAATCCATATTGCTTACTGATACCTCTGGGGTAGCTCGTCTCTTCATTATGGAGGAGGTGAAGTGTAGGGCGAAAATAGAGACAGCGTGTAAAGGCAGTCAACACTTGGGTTCTAGAAATCATTTTTGTAAAATCCCTTAAATACCATTTCTTACTGTCCTAAACTGGGGCTCAGTTGGAGACATAGTAAGATTCATGCCCAAAGGCTCTTTTCTTATGTTAGATCTATTTTCACACAGATTTGGCCTCTTTTTCACACAGATATGGAGGACTAGCATTTCCTGAGGATCTACTGTGCACAGGTCACTGAGCCAATTGCATACCGGGGAGGGGGAGTGGCACAGTGGGAGTCGCCTGCTCCCAGCGAGAGACGCATTCAATAACCAGGTTCATTTAGAATCCTCTGTGGATTGTAATAACAAGAAGCAAGTCAACTTTTAGTGGGTTTTCTTATTGTTTTTAAATTCTCTTACCTGCACCTGGGTGAACAGCTCCTCTCCATAGCAAGCCTGGTATGCCACTGCTTTGAGGTTTTCCTATATTATCTGTTTCACCACTTAGAATAACCCTATAAGGATTCTAGATGAGCCTTGAAGGACACTCAAGGCTCACCCAAGGACATTGCTGGACAAGAGCAGAGAGTCGGTATTTCAACCCAGCACATTCGGTGTGCAGACCTCTGCTGTCCCCACTACATGTCCTGCCTCCTCAAAGCAGCCTGGAAAATCCATCAGAATGTGGGTTTTTTTTTTTTTTTTTTTTTCCTGTTCTAGGATTTGGCAGATTACCTCTGCCCTCTCTTCAGCTTCTCCCCTCATGGGGGGTAGAGTCCCACTTTGGGCAATGGGTAGTACCTCTTCTGTCCCTAGTGACACAAATACTTTGGTTGTCTTGAGTCTCTGAAGCTCTTACGATTTTAGCTTTGTGAAGAGACCCATATACAAGCATTGACTAAATTCAGACCTACAGGACGGTACAGCTGTCTTACTTCCCTAATGTGTTTGGCTCATCCTCAAGAAATAAACATAAATAGCCTTGCTGTAGCTGCTTTGTGATTAAAGGCAAGTCTCTTGCATGAAAAAGTTTCTCTCTTAAAAAGTAGCTTAAAGTGATCTAATTATCATGATGAGGTATCAAAACTAATTTACTCTTAATTAAAGTGTGCCCTTTTTATATGCCCATAGTAAAAGGATGTGAGCACAAGAGCAGTAAATTAGGAGTTCAAAGCAGTTGAGAATGTTTGCTTTGGACCGAATGAAAGATTAAGCAGCTATAGAAAAATCCTTCTTGACTGCTTTTGAGTTGCAACGTTCTTTCTCCCTATCCCCCCATTTTTAGCCCCCTGTCTTCAATTCTGAATATCTGTTGTTAAAATATATTTACCAAAGGTAGATTAATTTCCCCTTGCTGTTTTCATGGTTAAAAGATTTTTCTTGCTTATAAATTAACACTAAAAACATTTTTGACACAAGTCTAAACAAGACAAACGTATGGATTAGATTTGTTTTGAAATAAACATGGCTTTAAGGCTTGTCTCTGGTAGTGGTAGCCCAGGGAGGGAGAGAGAAAAAGGCATTTTGGCCTTTTGTAAGATCCAAACACTTAGTATTTTTAGGTCGGTCACCCCCAGCAATACAGATGTCCTCATTCTTTGAACAATACCCCCATTCAACTGGACTCCTACAAATGTTGTGAGTCTGGGGTGAGGGGAGCTGGTGAAAACCTTCCTGTTTGTTTTCCGTCTCCCTCCCACTCTCTGGCCCTCTATTTTAGGATGTAAGTTGACTATGGGCTATCATCCTCTTAATCTAAATTTTTTGCCAATTAAATTATGCTGCTGCCCTTAGTTTCATTTTTGTCCAAGTTTGGGCCATAGACCACCTGCATCAGAACGAGCCAAAGTGCTTGTTAGAAATGCAGAATCTCAGGGGCACCTGGGTCGTGCAGTTGGTTAAGCATCTGACTCTTGATTTCGGCTCAGGTCGTGATCTCCTTGTAGTGAGATCGAGCCCAGAGTCAGGCTCTGCGCTCAGTGCGCTCAGTGCGGAGTCTGCTTGAGATTCTTTCTCCCTTTCCCTCTGCCCCTCCCACTTGTGCGATCTCTCTAAAATCTTAGAAAAGAAAAGAAATGCAGAGTCCCAGGTTCCACACCGGTCCTTATGAATGTATATCCTCATGGGTAGAGCTCAGGGATCTGCACTTTAACGAGATTCCAAAGCACACTGAAGTTTGAGGTCTTTTGTAATCAGTACTAGCTGAAGGTTTAGTCATGTTAAACTGTTACTATGATATTCCAGAACTAGATTTAGGTAATAGTAATTTAACCACTGTTTGAATTTTCAGTTCCACTAGGATTTATTGATTCCCCTACAGTGGTGCCAGGCTTTTTCATATTCATTCTTTCACATACCAGTAAATTTTCTGGTGAAGGAAGTGTTTTATCCCACAGTGAAGATGAAGGAACGGAGACTCCCACATAGTAGGTGACTTGTCCACCCAAGCTTCTACAACTAGTTAATGGTGAAACTAGGATTTGGATCAGGTTTCTGACTCCAGAACCCAATCTCTTCCATTCCTACTAAAGCTCTTCTTTTGCCAAATTCCGAGTCTTTCTGGAACTTCTGCTATGGGCCAGGCCCTGTTCTGAGTGAAAGGAGACAAGAACCGTGTTTCTCCAGACCCCATTTGAATGGGAAAAGATAGTCAACAGCTCAAATGCACCTGAGTGTACCCACTCTAGAGAAAATGCAATAAATGAAGATTCTAAACCAGAAAAATGACATTCTTATCCTTATTGTCACATGAAACTAAGTAAGACATTATTAATCTGAAGGGCTAACAGAGTCCTTAGTTATATCTAGCAGAATGTGAGAATTGCCCGTAAAATATTGATTAATAAGGATTCATGGGGAAATACATCATCTGAAAATTCACTTCTATCTCATAAATCATCGTAGCTATGATCCACTGGTCAGATTGGAAAGAATTGTCAAGCTACTTAAGCACTCACCCATGTGACACATTACGCAAACAGTCTTCACCCATCACCTCGAGCATCTGAGCCTCCAGAGAAATGAATGGATCCAAAAGAGAACAAAGGTAACCGTCTCCCCTCTCGGCTTAGGTCACGGGAGCCTCATGCCCATTATATTTTGGAAGAAGCTTGAACAAATGTCTTTCTGGCATTCCCGAGAGAGCACTTTTATTTATTTATTTTACTCTGATGGTGGTTCTGCCCCTTCCTGAAAGCAGAATTAAAATGAGCAACCAGTGTGAGAGAGAGCCCAAGGCTTCTGCATCCCCCATGTCTTTCCTCAAATCCACTGAGCTTACCTGAAAACTGTGCACTTCAGCTTCCTTCACCTACTTCCCCGCAGAAGTGCTTCCCTTGACCTTCACTTCTCAGGGATCTTGGGGGAGTCGATGAAAGAATGAATCCCGTGAGGACTACGCGTGCATCCTCAACATGGCTTTGGAGACCTTGCTCCTGTTTTCCTATGCGGATCTATGAGTTCTTCGAACCTGATGCTCCGAGGGGTCTTGCTCTCCTGACCGACGCCGCCTGGAGTGTCTTTCTCTCTGGGAATGCCCGGCTGACCCTCTGTGTGTGTAGCTCAGATGTTACTGCTTCCAGAACACCCCCTCTTATTCCTCCCTTCTGAGGAGCGAATTGTTCTGCCCTCCCTACCCAACCTCTGCATATCGAACGTAGCTTCTACAGCTGCATTTTTCACTCTTTCTTGTCTGCTGCTTCAGAGTTACCCTGAGTTATCATGAGGATGATACTCGTGACTTAGCCGTCTCTAGGTCCTTGGCATTTGTCCCATGGGAGCCACGTATAACTTTTGTGCATCCAGTCGAAACTGGCCTAAGTTTGAGATTAGTAACAGGAATATGGTGAATACAACTAAGCCTTTAAAAAAAAAAAGATTTTATTTATTTGTCAGAGAGAGCACAAGCAGGGGGAGTGGCAGGCAGAGGGAAAAGCAGGCTCCCCGCTGAGCAGGGAGCCCGATGCAGGACTTGATCCCAGGATGCTGGGATCATGACGTGGGCCAAAGGCAGGCACTTAACTGACTGAGCCACCCAGGTGTGCCAGCACTAAGCCTTTAATACTGAAAAAGAGTTGTTCTAATAACTGAAAGTGGCCAGGAAGGTTGGAATCTGTCCCGGATGTCACTAAGGGACCTACTATTCAGTGGAAAGGGGGCTCAACAGAATCAGGGGCCATCTGCTGAAAGACATTAATCTCTTTCCTGCTTATACTGCTAGAGCTTTAAAACCCCTCCATAAACTGGTTGTAGTTGGGATGGGTATGAGGACTGTCTTTGCAATTGTAATCCAGCATCCATTCTCCCTTCTCCTGGTAACAGGTCCCTGAATTTGCTTTGGAGAGTTCTTTCTCCCTTGTCATAGATTCCTGTGGGGCTGTCAGTGAAGGCACCAACTCTCTAGCCAGTTAGCCAGAAAGGGGGCATGTGGTGTGAGTAAGGCCAGAAGGCCAGTCTGTCATGGGAAATTTAATCTCGAGAAGAGAGACCCCCAAGCTTGAAAGCGTGGAGCTCCTTCACGTGTGGGTCCCACCCTGAAGAAACTGTCCCTTAGTTTCTGTTCCAGACCCTAAGTGGCATTGGTTCCTGTCTCTCCTGAAGCCTGATGCATTTAGTCGCTGACCATCTACTCAGTCAATACTTACTGTACATTATTTGAGGTCCTGGGGATTTGGGGTTGAACAAGACCGGTAAGTCCCCACTGTCATGGGGCTGACGTTCTGTGCTGGTTCTTCAGCTCTTCCTTGCTCTTGGAGCTAGCCTGTATCCTTCTAAGAAATTCCTTTTCTGCTTATCTTAGCCAAGCTGGTTTCTGTTGCTTGCAGCCACAACCCTGGCTGACCCGGTGTTCACGTCAGCCCTCCTCACCCTCCGGATCTGACCCAGCCCATGCTCATCTCACCACATTGCCAGGCACAGCCAAAAGCCCAAAGATACCAAAATGTAGCAGACCCTTGGCATTTGCTGGTTGTTTTCACATTTGACTGTTTGACGAGGACACAAATGGAGTCCAAGTCACAGGTATTTTCTGGGGATACAGCCCAGGGTACTTTCTTCTGCCTTTGTGCTCTTTCATAGTAGAATGTTCTTCCCTTTCTACAGTTGTCTGCCTGACAAAATTCTGTCTTTTAAGATTTAGTTCAAACTTCAGTGGTGTCTCCACAAACCATAAGTGACTCTGAATCATAGGAAACAGAGGGTTGCTGGAAGGGAGAGGGGTGAGGGTGGGGGATGGGGTCACTGGGTGCTTCATTGGGTTCTTACGAAGATGGAGTGAGATGACATATGTAACCTTGCCTAGCTCAATGCTTGATACAGAGGCACTGCTTAAAATATTTTAGTTCCCGGGGCACCTGGGTGGCCCAGTCTGTTGAGAGTCTGTTGTTTTCGGCTGAGGTCATGATCTTGTGGTCATGGGACTGAGCCCTTCGCCGGGATTTGTGCTTAGTGCAGAGTCTGCTTCAGATTCTCAATCTCTCTCTCTCTCTCAAATGAGTAAATAAAATCTTAATATTTTAGTTCCCTTTTGTACCAGTTAGGTCCTGGTGGAAGCAGATGACCCATTGAAATTAGGCTAATTTACAAAATCGGGCAGCATTTAAGAGAAGTGCAAGGAGCAGGCGCAGTGGTGTGGGGCCAAAGACAGTGGAGAGGCAGCTGATACCAGGCTGAAGGGATGAGGGGCGGGAGAGGGTTCATAGCTGAGTCTTGGAGAGAATGTAGGAGGACCAGTGACCTGTGGTGGAGGGACATAGCTACGGGACCTTGCAGAGAGGGAAATGGGAATAAATCCTGTCCCTCCGTTTCCCTCCCTGCTCCTGTGTTCCCAACGGGAGGCTGGAGGGCCAGGAGCCTATTGATAAAGCCCACAGAGGTCAGCTTTCCAGGCTATAGAACAGGGGGAGAAGAAAGGAAGGGGGGCTGGGAGAAGTGGACCAACGATCTTCTGTCCTTTATGTAGCAAAGTTAATCATTTAATCTCACTATACTCCTGTACAGAGAACCCAAGTATCATTTAACTGATCTTATCTTCCTTATGAACCCCTGCTCCATTCTCTCGGGTAGAACCATACAAAATGGCTGTTCTGTCGGTCAAAATGTGTTGAATGTTGATACTTTCTCATGGCCAACCCAGTAGTAAATTCATCCAGGTATAATCATTTAAGCAGTCTCTTTATGCCTGGGTCTGTTTATGAGTTCCCACTGACACCCCAGCCCCCCTTTTTTCCTTCACTAAGTTGAATATTATGTGTAGCTGAAGGCTAAGGTTCATCTCTGGACAACGACTTCCCCAATGCAGTGCTTGAATAAGATGGGTCACCAGCTCCAATGTTCTGGATGTTTCTGAACTCACCTCATCTTCGAGGTAGCTGGTGGAAGAGGAAAAGGTATCTGGAGCTTAACTGTCTCGCTTTACCTCGGTTTCCCCTTCTGTTTTAGCCCTTCATCAAGGAAGGACAAGTGTTTCTGTGCCTCTCCTCCCTGACTGGCTGGGACTCTGCCTCTGTCATTTCCTCCTCCTTCCTGGCCTCATGGTTTAGTTACCCTTTATGATGAAAAGGAATCAGGAAGAAAAACTGGCTTCTCCATTAAGGAAGAAAATTAGGAGGCAATTAAAAGTATTTGCTCTATTTGTCCCAGCTTATGAGACAGGAGCCCCTAGAATAGGAAGCATATTGAGTCACATCATTAATTTTCACCTTAGTGGGAACAAATGAACAAAAATCCTTTTTTTGAGAGTCGTTTTTGATGGGAAGGAGGGGAAAGGAAACATCAAAATCAAAAGTATCTCTGACCAAGAAGAGTGCAAGTGAGAGGTTAGGGAGATAAACTTCACCCACTTCCTGTTGAAGATACTGAATGGGCCTGACTGGTAAAAGTCTTGTTTTCCCCTTCAGATTCAGACACAGCGTGGGACCAGCCTTACTCCTTTATCTGTTTGTGACAGTGCTCCATCCTGGTATTTGGAGCTAAGTCAGGAGTTTTTATTCATCCCCTAACATGTCACTGATAAGAACAGTCTATTTTCCTGACACTGGTTTTTACAAACATTTCCATTCTATGCATTGCCTGGTCTGGCTTTTGTCAAGAATAGACAGCCCATTCCAGCTCTCGCCAAATGTCAGATAATGATGGCTGACCTTCTTTATGCTCCCGGGGGGTAGCACTTTGAGAAGAACTCACGGGGGAGGCGCGCGCGCATGCACATGCACACGGCCATACACATGGGGTCTTTGGTTTCTCCATTCTTTAAATCTCATTTTAACATTTTTTTTATTATGTTATGTTAATCACCATACATTACATCATTAGCTTTTTTTATTTTTTTAAAGATTTTATTTATTTATTTGATAGAGACACAGCGAGAGAGGGAACACAAGTGGGGGGGAGTGGGAGAGGGAGAAGCAGGCTTCCCGCTGAGCAGGGAGCCCGATGTGGGGCTCGATTCCAGGACCCTGGGATCATGACCTGAGCCGAAGGCAGACGCTTAACGACTGAGCCACCCAGGTGCCCCCATTACATCATTAGTTTTTAATGTAGTGTTCCATGATTCACTGTTTGCGTATAACACCCAGTGCTCCATTCAATACATGCCCTCCTTAATACCCATCACCAGGCTAACCCATCCTCCCACCCCCCTTCCCTCTAGAACCCTCAGTTTGTTTCTCAGAGTCCATAGTCTCTCATGGTTCATCTCCCCCTCTGATTCCCCCCCTTCACTTTTCCCTTCCCGCTATCTTTTTTTTTTTTTTTTTTTAACATATAATGTATTATTTGTTTCAGAGGTACAGGTCTGTGATTCAACAGTCTTACACAATTCACAGCGCTCACCATAGCACATACCCTCTCCAATGTCCATCACCCAGCCACCCCATCCCTCCCACCCCCCACCACTCCAGCAACCCTCAGTTTGTTTCCTAAGATTAAGAATTCCTCATATCAGTGAGATCATATGATACATGTCTTTCTCTGATTGACTTATTTCGCTCAGCACAATAGCCTCCAATTCTATCCACATCATTGCAAATGGCAAGATTTCATTCCTTTTGATGGCTGCATAATATTCCGTGGTATATATATACAATCCATTCATCTGTCAGTGGACATCTTGGCTCTTTCCACAGTTTGGCTATTGTGGACATTGCTGCTATAAACATCGGGGTGCACGTACCCCTTCAGATCCCTACATTTGTATCTCTGGGGTAAATACCCAGTAGTGCAATTGCTGGGTCATATGGTAGCTCCATTTTCAACTTTTTGAAGAACTTCCATACTGTTTTCCAGAGTGGCTGCACCAGTTTGCATTCCCACCAACAGTGTAGGAGGGTTCCCCTTTCTCCGCATCCCCGCCAACATCCGTCGTTTCCTGACTTGTTAATTTTAGCCATTCTGACTGGTGTGAGGTGATATCTCATTGAGGTTTTGATTTGGATTTCCCTGATGCCAAGCGATGTTGAGCACTTTTTCATGTGGCTGTTGGCCATTTGGATGTCTTCTTTGGAAAAATGTCTGTTCATGTCTTCTGCCCATTTCTTGATTGGATTCTTTGTTCTTTGGGTGTTGAGTTTGATAAGTTCTTTATAAATTTTGGATACTAGCCCTTTATCTGATATGTCATTTGCAAATATCTTCTCCCATTCTGTCGGTTGTTTTTTGGTTTTGTTGACTGTTTCTTTTGCTGTGCAAAAGCTTTTTATCTTGATGAAGTCCCAATAGTTCATTTTTGCCCTTGCTTCCCTTGCCTTTGGCGATGTTTCTAGGAAGAAGTTGCTGCGGCTGAGGTCGAAGAGGTTGCTGCCTGTGTTCTCCTTTAGGATTTTGATGGACTCCTGTCTCACATTGAGGTCTTTCAACCATTTTGAAAGACTATTTTTTTTTTTTTTTTTTTTAAAGATTCTATTTATTTATTTGACAGAGAGAGACACAGCGAGAGAGGGAACACAAGCAGGGGAGTGGGAGAGGGAGAAGCAGGCTCCCTGCAGAGCAGGGAGCCCGATGCGGGACTCGATCCCAGGACCCTGGGATCATGACCTGAGCTGAAGGCAGTCGCTTAACCAACTGAGCCACCCAGGCGCCCTTGAAAGACTATTTTTGACAGTCTATTTTTGTGTGTGGTGTAAGGAAATGGTCCAGTTTCAGTCTTCTGCATGTGGCTGTCCAATTTTCCCAACACCATTTTTTAAAGAGACTGTCTTTTTTCCATAGGACATTCTTTCCTGCTTTGTCAAAGATTAGTTGACCATAGAGTTGAGGTCCATTTCTGGGCTCTCTTTTCTGTTCCATTGATCTACGTGCCTGTTTTTGTGGCAGTACCATACTGTCTTGTTGATGACAGCTTTGTAATAGAGCTTGAAGTCCGGAATTGGGATGCCGCCAGCTTTGATTTTCTTTTTCAACATTCCTCTGGCTATGCGGGGTCTTTTCTGGTTCCATACAAATTTTAGGATTATTTGTTCCATTTCTTTGAAAAAAGTGGATGGTATTTTGATGGGGACGGCATTGAATGGGTAGATTGCTCTAGGAAGCATTGACATCTTCACAATATTTGTTCTTCCAGTCCATGAGCATGGAACGTTTTTCCATTTCTTTGTGCCTTCCTCAATTTCTTCCATGAGTATTTTATAGTTTTCTGAGTACAGATCCTTTGCCTCTTTGGTTAGATATATTCCTAGGTATCTTATGGTTTTGAGTGCAAGTGTCAATGGGATCGACTCCTTAATTTCTTTCTTCTGTCTTGTTGTTGGTGTATAGGAATGCCACTGATTTCTGTGCACTGATTTTATATCCTGCCACTTTACTGAATTCCTGTATGAGTTCTAGCAGTTTTGGGGTGGAGTCTTTTGGGTCTTCCACATAAAGTATCTATCATCTGCAAGGAGTGACAGTTTGACTTCTTCTTTGCCGATTTGGATGCCTTTGATTTCTTTTTGTTGTCTGATTGCTGTGGCTAGGACTTCTAATACTATGTTGAATAGCAGTGGTGATAATGGACATCCCTGCCATGTTCCTGACCTTAGGGGGGAAGCGCTCAGTTTTTCCCCATTGAGAATGATATTCGCTGTAGGTTTTTCATAGATGGCTTTTATGATATTGAGGTATGTACCCTCTATGCCTATACTCTGAACAGTTTTGATCAAGAAAGGATGCTGTACTTGGTCAAATGCCTTTTCTGCATCTATTGAGAGGATCATATGGTTCTTGTTCTTTCTTTTCTTAATGTATTGTATCACATTGATTTGCTGATGTTGAACAAAACTTGCAGCCCAGGGAAAAATCCCACTTGCTCGTGGTGAATAATCCTTTTAATGTATTGTTGGAGCCTATTGGCTAGTATTTTGGTGAGAATTTTTGCATCCATGTTCATCAAGGATATTGGTCTGTAATTCTCCTTTTTGATGGGGTCTTTGTCTGGTTTGGGGATCAAGGTAATGGTGGCCTCATAAAACGAGTTTGGAAGTTTTCCTTCCATTTCTATTTTTTGGAACAGTTTCAGAAGAATAGGTATTAATTCTTCTTTAAATGTTTGGTAGAATTCCCCTGGGAAGCCATCTGGCCCTGGGCCCTTGTTTGTTGGGAGATTTTGGATGACTGCTTCAATTTCCTTAGTGGTTATAGGTCTGTTCAGGTTTTCTATTTCTTCCTGGTTCAGTTTTGGTAGTTGATACATCTCTAGGAATGCATCCATTTCTTCCAGGTTATCTAATTTGCTGGCATAGAGTTGCTCATAATATGTTCTTAGAATTGTTTGTATTTCTTTGGTGTTGGTTGTGATCTCTCCTCTTTCATTCATGATTTTATTTATTTGGGTCATTACTCTTTTCTTTTTGATAGGTCTGGCCAGGGGTTTATCAGTCTTGTTAATTCTTCCAAAGAACCAGCTCCTAGTTTCGTTGATCTGTTCTACTGTTCTTTTGGTTTCTATTTCATTGATTTCTGCTCTGATCTTTATTATTTCTCTTCTCCTGCTGGATTTAGGCTTTATTTGCTGTTCTTCCTCCAGCTCCTTTAGGTGTAAGGTTAGGTTGTGTATTTGAGACCTTTCTTGTTTCTTGAGAAAGGCTTGTATTGCTATATACTTTCCTCTTAGGACCGCCTTTGCTGCATCCCAAAGATTTTGAACAATTGTGTTTTCACTTTCATTAGTTTCCATGAATTTTTTAAATTCTTCTTTAATTTCCTGGTTGACCCATTCATTCTTCAGTAGGATGCTCTTTAGCCTCCATGTATTTGAGTTCTTTCCGACTTTCCTCTTGTGATTGAGTTCTAGTTTCAAAGCACTGTGATCTGAAAACATGCAGGGAATGATCCCAATCTTTTGCTACTGGTTGAGACCTGATTTGTGACCTAGGATGTGGTCTATTCTGGAGAATGTTCCATGGACACTAGAGAAGAATGTGTATTCTGTTGCTTTGGGATGGAATGTTCTGAATATATCTGTGAAGTCCATTTGGTTCAGTGTGTCATTTAAAGTCTTTATTTCCTTGTTGATCTTTTGCTTAGATGATCTGTCCATTTCAGTGAGGGGGGTGTTAAAGTCCCCCACTATTATTGTATTGTTGTCGATGTGTTTCTTTGCTTTTGTTATTAATTGGCTTATATAATTGGCTGCTCCGATGTTAGGGGCATAGATATTTACAATTGTTAGATCTTCTTGTTGGATAGACCCTTTAAGTAGGATATAGTGTCCTTCCTTATCTCTTATTATAGTGTTTGGTTTAAAATCTAATTTGTCTGATAGAAGGATTGCCACCCCAGCTTTCTTTTGGTGTCCATTAGCATGGTAAATGGTTTTCCACCCCCCTCACTTTCAATCTGGGGGTGTCTTTGGGTCTAAAATGAGTCTCTTGCAGACAGCATATTGATGGGTCTTGTTTTTTTTTATCCAATCTGACAGCCTATGTCTTTTGATTGGGGCATTTAGCCCATTTACATTCAGGGTAACTAGTGAAAGATAGGAATTTAGTGCCATTGTATTGCCTGTAAGGTGACTGTTACTGTATATTGTCTGTGTTCCTTTCTGGTCTATGTTGCTTTTAGGCTCTCTCTTTGCTTAGAGGACCCCTTTCAATATTTCTTGGAGGGCTGGTTTCGTGTTTGCAAATTCCTTTAGTTTTTGTTTGTCCTGGAAGCTTTGTATCTCTCCTTCTATTTTCAATGACAGTCTAGTTGGATATAGTATTCTTGGCTGCATATTTTTCTCATGTAGTGCTCTGAATATATCATGCCAGTCCTTTCTGGCCTTCCAGGTCTCTGTGGATAGGTCTGTTGCCAATCTAATGTTTCTACCATTGTAGTTTACAGATCTCTTCTCCCGAGCTGCTTTCAGGATTTTCTCTTTGTCTCTGAGACTCATAAGTTTTACTATTAGATGTCGGGGTGTTGACCTATTTTTAGTGATTTTGAGGGGGGTTCTCTCTACCTCCAGGATTTTGATGCCTGTTTCCTTCCCCACATTATGGAAGTTCTCTGCTATAATTTGCTCCAATATACCTTCTGCCCCTGTCTCTCTTTCTTCTTCTTCTGGGATCCCAATTATTCTAATATTGTTTTGTCTTATGGTATCACTTATCTCTCAAATTCTCCCCTTGTGATCCAGTAGTTGTTTATCTCTCTTTTTCTCAGCATCTCTATTTTCCATCATTTGGTCTTCTATATCACTGATTCCCTCTTCTGCCTCATTTATCCTAGCAGTTAGCGTCCCCCTTTTTGATTGCACCTCATTAATAGCCTTTTTGATTTCGACTTGGTTAGATTTTAGTTCTTTTATTTCTCCAGAAAGGGTTTCTCTAATACCTTCCATGCTTTTTTCAAGCCCAGGTTGTATCTTTATAATCGTCTTTCTGAACTCTAGTTCTCACATCTTACTAATGTCCGTATTGATTAGGTCCCTGGCAGTCGGTACTGCCTCTTGTTCTTTTTTTTGAGGTGATTTTTTCCATCTTGTCATTTTGTCCAGAGGAGAATAGATGAATTAGAGAACAAAATGCTAACAGGGTAACAACGACCCCAGAAAAATATACACTAAACAAATCAGAAGAGACCTGAAGCTGGGGGAAAAGAAAGGGAAAGAAAGAAAAAAGAAAAACATAAGATAAAAAAAGAAAACCAGAATATGATCAAATATAATCAGGCCGGTGCATAGATCAGTGCCACACACTAGATATTGGGCATATTTTGGTCTGTTAGAAGAAAGTGCCTCCCAAAATTTTAAAGAAAGAAAAACTTATATATGTACAAAAATAAGGGTAAATACGATGAAGGGATGGAATATGAATGTAAAGATGAAAATTATAAAAGGTTTTATAAAAGGAATTGATAAGATAAGAAGTTGTTTGAAAAAAGAAAGAAGAGGATTTAAAAAAAAAAAGGAGGAGAGAATGTGATCAGGCAGGAGACTAGAACAAAGCCATACGGTAGAGATTTAGGGTATATTTTGGTCTATTAGAAGAAACTGTATCCCAAAATTTTAAAGAGAAAAGAACTTATATATATATGTATATACACACACACACACACATATATATATATACATACATACATACACACACACACATATACCAAAAATAAGGTTAACTACTAATGAAGGGGTAGAATATGACTCTTCCAGAAAGTGGTTGCTTTTCTGTTCAGAGAGTTGCTGCTATTCTTTTCTTTGATCTCCTGTTGAGTTCGTAGGTGATCAGAATGGTTTGATCCCTATCTAGCTGAATTCCTGGGACCAGACGAAATTTATGTCTCCTACTCCTCTGCCATCTTGCTCCTCCCCCTTAAAGCTCATTTTAATCCTTTGGTTGGGGAACGAGTGTGGGAATTAACCTGGTCATCCACAGGAAGGGTGAGGAGGCTAGAAAAGGAGTCTTCTATTGTTTGGGAATAAATGAAATCCTGACAGCTCTTCATGCAGTTAGTGATGGCTTATTTTTTCTGATCAAGAACACCCATACTAGTGGAAAAAGCCATCTTTTGTCTTATCAGTGGGTAAAAGCCATCTTTCTCTGGGAGTTAAAGGGAATAATGCATTGTTTTCACAAATGTGGGGTCATGGCTATTGTCAGATGAGAAAGGCATAGTCTTTGGGGTCAGACCTGGATTTCAATCCAGGCTTCCTTCCACACTAGCTGAATGATTTTGGGCAAGTAACTCACCTCCTTTGAGCTTCAGTTTCTTCATGAGTACAGAGGCAAAAATAACACATACCTCACAGAGTCGTAAAAGAGGGCTAGTTGCAGAGCCTGGGACCTAGAAGGGGTTCAGTGAACTCCCTTTCTACTATCAGTGTTGCTTTTCTTTGCAAAGAAGGAAGGCTAACATCCAGAAAATTAGCAAAGACAAACTCACAAGAGCTGATTTTTCTCTTACTAATCAGCCACAGTAAATGATAGGTGACTATTTTCTCAAAGCTGGGAGCTTCATTTTATGAACTCCCCTCCTAAATAATCTTCAAGTGCTCTCCAAAAATTTGGTGAGACACTTCATATCTCGTTGAAGCTAGTTTTAGCAAAGATGCAGCTGGTGTTAAAAAAAAAAAAAGTGGGCATATACATAAAAATAGCGTGTTAGCTCAGACTGCTATGACAAGGCACCAGAGACTGGGTGGCTTATAAACAGCAGAAATTATTTTCTCATGGTTCAGAAGCTAGAAATCTGTGATCAGGGTGCCAGCATGGTTGGGGTGTGGTGAGACCCCTTTACCCAGTTGCAGACTTCCATATTCTGGTTGTATCTTTACATGGTAGAAACAGCAGAAGAGCTCTCTGGGGCACCTCTTCTAAGAGCATGCATCACATTCATGAGGATCTTGTCTTCATGACCTCATTACCTCCCAAAGGCTCTACCTCTTTGTACTGCCACATTGGGTGATGATTGGGTTGGGATTTCAATATCTGAATTTGGGGGTGGGGCACAAACATTCAGTCCATAGCAAATGGTAATTTCATAACAAACTTGTCCATATATCGCAGTTTCTCCTTGGAAAGGAAACCACCAATAGCAGAACATCTACTCCACGCTACATATTTTCATATACCTATCCTCTTTCTTATCTATAAGGAATACGTACAAGAATTCTTTTTAAACTTTGCCTGTGATCCTTGGCAAGAAATACATTTGAATTATGTCTATGTATACACATATATGTAATAACATTATACACATAGATAAAACAGAAGAAAAATTTCATGAAACAATACTTACCTTATGGAACTTACCTTATGATATTTTCTATTCTATACTCTTTCATTTTGTGAAAATGATGAGGTACACTCGACAACTGGCATTTTGAAACATTCTGCCCTACATTCTAGGTACTAGGATCTACATTTTGGTTTTTACATCAGAATTGGATATTCAAAGAGCCTGTGGCCACAAGCAGGAAGTATCAGGTTAGGGATCTGAATGTAGAGTTTTGGTTCTGAAATCCGTATTGCTTCCGTCACACTGTGTGGCTGTTTGTGGAAATTTCCTATCTTACTTTTATGTATCTGTGTCCCAAACATTCTTAGCTGTTCAGAGGCCATGAAACCATTTGTTAAGCCAGTCCTGGGAGCAATTAAAACAACTGCACTAGACATGAAGGGCATCGTTTCTACAACTCGCTTCTTTGCTGCTTTCTCACTGAGTGCGCTGTACATGCAGAAAAGCTGGTCTCTTTATTGAGATGTTTTAAAATAATAGTTATTTTTTTTTCCCCCAAAGGGAGGCACAAGCTGCTAGCTGAAACTGAGGAGAAAAATATTTATTTAGTGTTTGCCTTTCCATTTTGCACCCATTTGGCCTAGAGAATGAGCAAAAATCAAGGCAACGTAAAGAAGGCAATGTTGTACCCCTGGATTCATTTTGATGATTTTTTTACTCACACCTTAAAGCAGACCAGAGAACACAACACAACCACATGTTATATAGTCTATCAAGGTTTTCCAGTGACATGTTGCTTTCTGGAATTCTTAAAAATAATAACCTTTGTGAATCCAATGTAAAAAATAGCTAGTGTATTTAAAAAAAACCTTTTATTCAAAGAGTCTGGAAAGACTGTTATGTGGCCTTGACCCCACGTGTAGTTAAATGGAGGGACTTACCTTATCTGGGAGATTTTTCACTGAAGAGCTTCAAGAGTCTGAGCAGGCCAGAGCCACCAATGCCTCACAGAGAGCAACTCCTTAGAAGCTCAGTTACGTCCAGCCTGGTGGTAAGCCTGCTTAAGCCAGGCATCTATTTTGACATTCTAATACTAAGCTGCCTTATTCAAAATGCCAGAACGTGTAAGTGATTACTGCAAAATTCTGTAGTTTGTTATTTTTAGAAAAGGAACAACAACAAAAAAGAAATGAAGAAAGAGATTGCAGGTTTTGATATAACTCAACAGCCACTAAGGATTGGACGCCGGCCCAGAACACCAGAAAAATCTCCATTTTGACAGGTCATGCATTCAATCAGTCAATAAATATCAGGTATGTACTGTGTGCTGGATACAAAGGCAAGCCATTGACCCTATTCTCCAGAAATGTACTCATTGCAAAATTGATTTCTTTATATGTCCTCTGTTCCAGAAAGCTTTTGGGTGACTGGGAGCTCCTTCTGAGCCAAATTTCTGTTTCTGATACACTAGGCAATGGCATATCATGGAAGGTCACTGGAGGCAGTGGGGATGGCAGACATGGAGCTGAGCAGTCTTGTGGTCTTTTGTTTAAGGGGTAGTTCTTGGGATATGGAGAAATAGACCTAGTTCCCTTTCTTCAGGCAGCTGAGAACAGTGACTATTGAAATTTACTTGGTTCTGTAGAGTAAGAGCCCTTTACTTAGACTTTTAGAACCCAGAGAGGGTTTGGGATTATGGTTATAAACTAAAGGGGATTCTAATTACTTACCGCTTTTGGTGTATGTGTGTGTGTGTGTGTTTGTGTTCATTTATTTTTTCAAAAAAGATAAAACTAAAAACCAAACATCCCTGCCTTCAAGGAGCATCCATTCATTTTTGACATAGTAGCGCCTAATGCAGGAGCTATATTCCTTGGGAAAACTATTTCAGGCTTCTTTACAGATTTGGTTTCTCTGGATTGAAGGATTCCAGAAAAGTGTGGGCTTTGTACAAGAGCCCAACAGGCCCTTTCAAGGTCCACTGGACTAGCCATTGTGTTGCAACTGAGTTTTAGGGCCAGGATCAAGAGCTCTTCTTTTTTTTGTTAAAGATTTTATTTATTTATTTGAGACAGAGAGAATGAGAGAGAGAGAGCACATGAGAGGGGGGAGGGTCAGAGGCAGAAGCAGGCTCCCTGCCGAGCAGGGAGCCCGATGCGGGACTCGATCCAGGGACTCCAGGATCATGACCTGAGCCGAAGGCAGTCGCTTAACCAACTGAGCCACCCAGGCGCCCAAGAGCTCTTCTTTTAAAAAATTTTTTTGAGAACTTGCTTTGTCTGAAATAGACACTACTACAAGGGCATAGTACCTGGAATACAATAGAAGTCCAATGAGTATCTTTTGAAAAAAATGCAGGGATGGTTAATTCTTGGTCCCAATCTCAATGAAATTTGAAATCTAGTGTTGTAAGCAGACATTGACTTTCAGCGAATCATTTAATCAACAAATATTAAGTGTCTGTTACTGACAGGCACTTTCCTGGATTCTAGGCAACAAGGTTATGGTTACAGTGAGAACAGGATCGCCAGGTTGAAACCTCAGTGTCATAGTAATGACAGTCATAGATAACTGTTGTTCGGCGCTCATTACGTACCAGCAACCATGCTAAGTGATTTATGTAATTATCTTACTGATTTCCCATGACACTCCTGGGTGGTATTATTATACTATCTTAATGATTACTTTATTTGAGAAAACCGAGTCTTGGAGAGGTGAAGCAACTTGCCCAGAGTCATAAAGCAAAGAAGTCGTACAGCTAGGATTTTAGTCTTTGTGGGACTCGCGCATTCCTAATGGCTTTTAACCTAAAGATTCATTGTCATTAAATGTCATTGTCATTAAAAAGGCGCCTAATATTCTTTCACTGAAATGATTTTGTAGGAGAAATGAACAACACTTCAGCTGATGGTTGCTCTTGCTGAGGCTTATTAATATGGGATTCCTGGTCAGGTCAGTGTGTACGTCCGGAGGCCTTGGGCAATACTGTGTGTTTTACTAATGACTGCTCTTTAGTTAAACCTTAGGAGTCTGTGTAAATCTCCTCCTAAATGAGTGAGACGTGTTTTGAAATATTCCTTGTTTCTTCAAGTACTTAAAGGCTTTTCCTGCCAAATCTAGAGCTTTTAATTAAAAGTGCGGTGCCCTGGAAAGGATGAATGCTCTCCCGGGCCCTGCTCAGACCCACTGTTTACCCTCTGGGCGGAGGAGGGGGTGGCCTTGCAGCTGTGACAGGAACCGGTGGTGGTCAGGGAGAAGTGGCTTTTGTTTTCTTCACTTTCTATTCCTCTAGTCCTCAAGGACATGGTCCCACTGCTGGGGTGGCTACAAAGCGCCGCTGGGGTCGAATTTACTGGGTGGTGAGAGGCTGATGAAGGAGGCTGGTCTGACGGCTGGGGACAGTATTTGGGATCTGCTAATAATTACTAATAATTACTAATAATTACTTCCTTGGGTCTCTGAAGCCATTTCCTCTACCTCAATGCTTCCTTCCTTACTGAAGGTCAAAGAAAGAAAGGTCCAGCTGAGTTTTCATTTGGGGTGGGTCAGGGTGGCTCAGCCACCTCTGCTGCTTGTCTCCATCTTCTGTCTCGCGTCCTGTGCTGGTTATTCCATTGGCCCCTTTCCCCCATTCAGTTAGAGCAAAGCCTTTCTTTGTTCACTGCTCAAATGTCTCGTCTGTAGAAGTATCTACCTCAGGCAGCTGCCATGAGGATGAAATGAAGTAAACGATAAAAGAACTTCGTAAGAATTCTGCAGGTGTCAGTTGCAGGACTGAAGGTGCTCGGTGTATGACCCGCGCCTTTGCACAGGAACTTGTGCTTAGGAGAGCCAACGCTTGACTTAATGCCCTGCTCTCACTCTCTGGAAATTCTTTTTTTTTTTTTTTAATTTAAAAAAAAATTTATTTGTCAGAGACAGAGTGCACAAGCAGGGGGAGCAGCAGGCAGAGGGAGAAGCAGACTCCCCGCTGAGTGAGGAGCCCAACGAGGTGCCCAATGTGGGACTCGATCCCAGAACCCTGGGATCATGACCTGAGCCGAAGGCAGACGCTTAACTGGCTGAGCCACCCAGGTATCCCACTCTCTGGAAATTCTTAATAATTCTTGAACAGAGGGACCCTCATTTTCATTTTGCACTGGGTCCCACATATCCTGTATTGGTTCCTGCTTAGCTGTAAAAAGGCCAGACCAGGCTCTTCTCTAGTACTGTCCTTCAACGAGATCTTGGTTGCTGATGATAACATGACACTTTATATCCTAAACATATACCTTTGTGAACGTGTGTTAGGACACCAGCCTTTCCCTCTGTTGCCACTATAATAAAGCTAAAAATTAGTTGCTGGGTGGTGGGCTTAAGACCTAGCTGGCTTTCACATACCACAAAGAAATTTGAGCTCCTTTAAAATCAAAGGATCAACATTATTAGGGGATTTACTGCATTTTCAGAAAGCATGCCACCAGCTTTCACCTGCTCTTCTGATTCCTAGGACAAAGGAAATTCTGGAGACAGGCAGTGAGACCTTGTTCTCATGTTACATAAAAAAACAAACAAACTATTGTGGAGTGTCATCTTTATTCATGAATCCATAAATCCCATAAATATGTCCATGGTGCCTATGAGGTGCACACGATAGGCATCCCACTCTGAGCTCCCAGTCTAGTGGGAGAGATCAGATTTACAAGAAGTGATGTGTATCAAGTACATGAGCCTAAAGCAAGCTGGGAATCAATGGGAGTTCTGGAGGAGGGGACTGCTTAGTTGATACCTGAAGGATGAAAGGACAAGAGGAAGATGATTCCTTTGGAGCTGACTTTAGTGATAGGTAGCCCAGGGATGTGAGAGACCTTGGGTAGAACTATACTAGGGATGGCTTTCAGGTCAAGTTGACCTGAGTGTGAGTATTCTTTCTGTGGCTAACTAGTTACGTCGCCTAAGAAAAGTTGCTTGGCTTCCCTGAGCCTCAGTTTCTCATCTGTGAAATGGGGATAATTATGGTACCTACTTCACCAGGCTGTGATAAAGATTAAGGAGCTGATTTCTCACAAATCTAACACAGGGCTTGGCAAGGCTAAGTCTCGATGAGCAGGTCAGTCAAGCCATGAGGTTTGCTGTGGTGGGGAAGAAATCTCAGAGAGAAAGCCCAGCCATTGTGTTCAGCCGAGTTGCAAACAGGAAATTATGTGGTCAGTCTCATAGGATTAAAAGCAGGGATCCTTATTAATATGGATATTCAAGATGCTGAAGTCATAGCCCCGAGGAAGGACCCGGGAACCCCTGTCATTAGTGAGACGCAATGTATTTGTGGCTATAGCAGATAGTATGGAGAGGATGCTAAACACATCCACCTCAGTACTCACCCCTCTTGCTCATCTCCTAATTATTGCCATCTGTTCTCACCACTGAGTTCCCTGTGACAGAGTCGTTCTCGCTCGACCATGGCCTGACCAGGTCAGCGTGAGCAACAACAAAAACCATAACTTGTTCGTGGCGCTTGGCCTAACAGTCTGCTCATCAGAGAGTCGATTTCCTCTCAGAAACAGGACGTGGGACTGTTTGGTTTTTCTGGCCTAAGGTTTAAAGACGTCCTGAGCTTGGGGCCGGGGGCCCTTGGCTCTGATTTGGATCATCTGCCTTGCAGAATTTGTTCTGAAATCAGGTTTCTTAAAGCCTTTTGGATTTCCTATCCGTAGCTTTTTTTTTTTTTTTTTAATGCTTCTCATTTATCCATTGATACATAATCAAAACCTCTATCCAAAGCACTCTAGAAAGAGGTGGCTCTGGTGTCTGCGATTGAGGTTACAGTCTGATTGCAGAGATGGAGCAAGCTCCTAGAAAAGCTAAATCTGTGCATCTGTGCCTGGGATGTGGGACATTAAACCTCTCAGTTAATAAAACGGAGGATGGGGAGGGCGCCTGGGTGGCTCAGTCGTTAAGCGTCTGCCTTCGGCTCAGGTCATGGTCCCAGGGTCCTGGGATCGAGTCCTGCATCGGGCTCCCTGCTCAGTCAGTGGGGAGCCTGCTTCTCCCTCTCCCACTCTGCCTGCATGTGTTCCCTCTCTCGCTGTCTCTCTTTCTCTCTGTCAAATAAATAAATAATCTTAAAAAAATAAATAAAATGGAGGATGGGGGATGCCTGGGTGGCAAATGGTGGCAAATGACTTTTGCCACCAATATATAATTGAAAATTTTGATGTGTGCTCTAAGAGAGAGAAGTGTTATGAGAGAAAGCTAAGAGGGTAGGCATAATTAAAATGGGCCAGGAGGTAACTTTTGAGGAAACGATTTGTAAACTGAAGATGAGTGGGGGAGTTAATTGGGTGTGAGCAGGCAGAATGCTTCAGGCATAAGAAAGAGCAAATTTTAAGGCCCAGAGTTAAGGAAATAATAATACTTAATTATAGTAATTATAAAAGCTAACATTTAGTGAACTCTTACGTGCCAGCAACTGTACCAAGTGTTTTACCAGTATTATCCCATTTTATCCTCAGATGCCCTCTGGGGTAGATGCTGTTTTTATTCTTAATCTATAAATGAGAACATTGAGGCTAGGGGGATTAAGTAACTTAACTAAGGTCATGTAGCATGGAAGAGCCGGAAGGGGGGTTCACATTCAGCCACGATGATTAAACACTCACATTCTAAACTGCAGTCTTGGTTCAGCTAAATAACTAAACGTCGGTCAGCCCATCTGTTAGGGTTCAGTTGCCAACAACAGAAACCTCCTTAGCTAGTTCAAGGAAGAAGGGACTTATCAGGTACTCAGCGGTTTACAGAGCGCTGAAGGAACCAGAAGAAAGGCTCCTAGGCATACACTCCAGGCAAAGCTTCCAGAGACAACGTCCCACTCCCAGAACCACGTGTTTCTTCTATGACGGGGAAACTACTGTTGGTTGCAGGAAGCCACCAAGTCTGGAAGCCAGGCACTTCAGAACCACACTGATTCTGGCCTAGTCTGTACCCACAGAGCAGGTGCCTCATCCTCTGCCTCTCCCCTGCTTAACTGAGGCCCAAAGTCAAGTGCTGGTGATTGGCAGGATGAAACCAGAAGCTGGTCTCTAGCTGCAAGGGGAGTCTGGGAAATGTAGTTCTTAGCTTTCCTGCAATGCGAGGCATGGGTAGCTGGTCCACAGGCTCCGAGTGACCCAGTGGGGCTGGAGTGCAGGGAGTGATAAGGAGGGGAGAGATGTAGTCAGGACCACATCAAGAAGGCCTTTGGGCCGTGTTAAGGGATTTATATTCTATCTAGAATACAATGGGAAGCAGGGCACTAGCATAGTCCGATGTTTTTAAAAGAAGATCAGCCTGGCTGATGTGTGGGAAGTAGGTTGGAGAAGACAGGAATGAATGCAGGAAGACCATTTACAGCCTATAAGATGTAAGGAATTTGACAGATTTTTTTTTCCTCAAAGATTTATTTGAGAGAGAGAGAGAGCACGTGCATGTGAACTAGTGGGGAGAGGGGCAGAGGGAGAGAGTCCCCAAGCAGACTCCCCGCTGAGCGCTGAGCCGGTGGCGGGGCTCAATCTCACAACCCGTGAGATCACGACCTGAGCCGAAACCAAGAGTCAGATACTCAACCCACTGAGCCACCCTGGTGCCCCAAGAATTTGACAGATTTTAAATATGTCTTGGATATTGAATCAATATGATAGGGTGTTGAGTTATGGGAATTTGTGAAAGAAAGATGTCAAGGATGACTCCGGTTTCAGGCTTGAGAAACTGGGAAGATGGGGAAGCATTTGCCGAGGCAGAAAAGACTGGGGAATGACTTGGGTGCCTGGGTATTGGGGGGGAAAATGGAGAATCAAGAGTTCTGTCTTGTAGATCTCAAGTTTGCAATGTGTCTTAGACATGCTAGTGGGCATGTTAAGTGGGCAGTTGTAGATGACTCTGGAGTGCGGGCCTCAGGACCAGAGATAGAAATGTAGGAGTTGTCAGCAGATTTGTTTGAAGTCGAGAGACTGGGTGGGATCACCTCTGCACCTGGTGCCGTAGAGGAAGAGAAGGGGGTGTGGACTGAGCCTTGAGCCATTTTGACAAGTAGAGTTTGGGTAGGTGTGACCAGTAAAGGAGACTGAGCAAGAACCAGCAAGGCAGGAGAGAAACACAAGCGGGTTCGAGGAGGCCAAGGAGAGTATTTCATGAAGGAGAGTGTAGTCTTTTTAAGGTAATGGTTTACTGGACTAGACAGGACAGATGCTTGGGTGACTTGGTGTTCTGGAGAGGGTTGCAGCACAGAAAAGGTCTGTAGGCAACATTTCTGAGTCTTGGCTGAGAAGGAGAACAGCTGATGGCCATAGAAGACTGTGATGTCAAGGGGGCTTGTTTTGTATGTGTTTTCAACTGGATGATAGGAGAGCCTCTGGAATGCTCCTGGGAATGGTCCTGTGGAAAGGAAAGTGGAGGATTCTGTCAGATGAGGAGCAGCAAAGTGAAGGACTGAAGTTCCTGAAAGGGACAGAGGGGACGGGGTCCTGGCCCGACCAGGAAGGAGTTAACAAAGGGGGGCCACAACCAGCCTGGGGATTTGGTGGCAAAAGCACGTTGGAAGGCTTGTCTGTTGGTTTCTGTTTTCCCTCTGAAGCACAGGGCAAGGCTGGGCTATCAGTGACTGGAGGAAACTATCATGGTCTGTCTTTCCAGAGAGTCAGAGCCTGGGGCTGCTTACATACTCCCTGCCAGAATAACCAGAATAACGTACATCCTTTTGTTTAATGTTTAGGTAACTAATGGACCATTCTGGTGCCTGATCCCGAAAAAAGGCTTTCTAGATCGACAGGAGTTATCCTTTCCATCTCTGGAAACCAGAATCACCCAGCAGAACCCAAGCAGTCATTTCCTTGCCATAATAAGAGAATAGAAGTTCTCTTCACTGGGCACGACAGTATCCACGTAACATGTATTTGCTACGGACGCCGAGGGTTCCCATTGGGGCAGGGAGAAAGAGGAATACACAGAACAGTACAATACAGAGTGTGATGGGAAGTCCTGGGGCGGGAGGGGGTGAACATCAGGCATCTAGAGAACAAGGGGGAAACCCAGCCCATTTATTCAACAAGCATATTTTGCCCCCCCCCCCCCCACCCAGTTTCTGCGTTCTTTCTAAAATCTCCAGCTGCGTTATTCACAACTTCCTTCTTTCCTGCTGGGTAGAGATACTCACTCATGAGAAATATTAGAATATTCAGAGCAGAAGGCAAGCATCACAGAGAATCTCCTGGCCGTGGGTCCTAATAGGACGGCGTGTAGTGTCTCAAAGTGGAGAATAAAAATATCCCATCATTGGAGGCATTGGAAAGGAAATGGAGCAAGTAGCTAGACTAGATAGGGTGGGGGCACCCTATCCCGACCCCAGACAAGATGTCCGAATGACTGATTCCAATTGGAGCTTTCCAAGATACTGTGATTTAAGCACTTGTTAAAAGGCCTGTGTGAGTTGTGATTGAATATGAAATGGGACACATGGTTTGCTTTATAATCCATCTGAAGCCCTTACAAAGGCCAAATGTTTTTGGAGAATGTTTAACGTTCTGGCAAAGGTCATAAAGCTCTAATGGGCAGGAAGCTCAGGCAAACTTGATTAAAATATCCGTTCTTATTTCAGTCCCTGAACTAAATGAAATCGTGGGAGCAAGAATGGGAAAAGCCCAGGTAATTACATTTCATTACTTTTTTCATTCTCTTTCTTTGATTTAGTGGTCAGTCCTTTGTAGAAACTGCTTCTGCTGTTATGTTAGCAGTTGGCTTGTTCACTTAGCAGTGGGTGGTGGGAAAACACCTCACCTAATGCTGTCTCCCTCTGGATGGTTTCATGGGTTTTTTTCCTCCCTCCATCTCCCCCGGCCCCTCCTGCCCCTTGCAACATTTGGCATCAACTTCTCTGCCACTTTTCAGATTTGTCATTGTTTGGTATATGAATTTGAAAGAAAAACATTTTTTTTTTCTTTAGTGTTTCCTTCCTTTCGTATCTCTAATTCTTGTTGTCAGACATCTCTCTGGGATTCCTATTTGTGCATTTCCCCCCTTTATAATTCACCTTGCGTAGGTTTCTGTTGAGCTGAAATCCCCAGAAATTGGAGTAGAGGAAGATTACTTTTTTTACTCTTCTTTTCAAGGCTACTACTTTAGTCCTTGTTTCAGCTTGTTCTATAATAGGTCCAACTTTATTTCAAATACTCTGAACATTTCTCTGAGGGTATATTGGCCACTTTTTGCCATCAACTGAATTTGTTTTAGCAACAAGAACCAAGGGGCTTTGATTATCAAGGTGTTAGCCATCGGTATATATATTACCTTTTGTGAGCCAAAGAATTTTCTAGAATCCTCCTTGAAGGTTAATCAGGACTTTAACTTGGGACAGTGCACCTTGTAGAGTCTCCATGGGGAAGATTCCCTTTTCCAAGGTACCATCTCAGCAGGGAGAATTCATGGTTGAGTTGAGAGTTTGCTTCATGACCTTGTTCCCAGACCTTGCCGTGTCCATCTCAGGGTCCTACTCAACAATATCCCTCAAACCCCTTTCCCACGAAAGCTCATCCAGCTCTGTGTCCATTGGAAAATGGCTAGGTTTTGTAACATGCGGAAAGGTACTGTTGTAAGGAAAATGTTCTGTCCCATAATCCTTTCAGATCAGGACCATTTTGTGGCAGATGGGAGAAGGGGCAAGGTGACTCAGGCCATAAGACCTGTTTCTGTCCCTGTCTTTGAACCCAGTTCTCTTGTAGTGTCAGGAGAGTGGCCTGAGTGCTACTTGAGGGTCTATGGAGACTTCCTTGCCAAGCTGTACCCCTTCTACTCCAGGCCTCTTCTGCCTTCCCTTGGGCCACCTCCTCTCCCAGGTGTGAAACACAAACAGAGGCAGGAGTTTTTCATTCCCTGCTGCTCCAGAACCTGTCACATGGAGAAAGGATGGTGAGGTGACCGTCATCTCTACTTTTTCATTAAGAATTGGGGAGCAGTGCTCGTTTCCCCAGCCTAAAGCAGGAATGGAAGGGGGTTCTTGCGGGCAGGTGGAAGCTCTCCACCAACAGGCTTAGGGTCGTTGGAGGGTTCTCCTTACTCTTGAACTCAGGGCCTCATAATCCCCAAACTTCCAGTTTCGTTTTTAGGGTATGTGATGTTTTCTCGGGCCCAAGGGGTCATTCTTGGCCCTTTGAAGCCTGTGAACCACATCCACTTCACCCCACAGCTGTGTAGTGTTCAAGACAATGAGAGAGAGGAGGAACAACTGAGTGATCAAGGTCCTGGGGTCTGGTCTTGATTTTTCACATTGCTTAAAACTTGTGAATGTGTATAAGGTAGGGTCTTTGTGCATGTGTGTATATTTTATAATAGCAGTATTATAATTACTCCTTTTGAAAATGGGATATCCTCACAGATACGCATGAAGGAACAGGGTGGGTACACAATGCCACCGTCAGACTTCCTCCCTGGCCCTGGTCACCTCTGAGAAGCCAAAGCTGCCTCCCAGTAGGAGCTGAAGCAAAAGCATTGTTTTCTCTTGGCCTGAGCTCCTGGAATTCCCTAAACCTCCCCCCTGAACACACCACAGACCGAAGAAACAAGAAGACAATAATAGAATGAGAGTAAACAGTGCTGGTTAGGGGCAACAGAGACCATCCTCTTCAGAGGATGTGGTAATGTGAGAACGAATTTATTTTCTCTAATTGCACTGCTCGGAGAGAAATTTTGCTGGAGGTAGAGGGTGGAGGAGAATTTTCTGGCTCACCAGAGGAAACCCACCCCCCCGAGACAGAGTCTGGGGCTCTGGTGAACATGGCCTGATGGCTGGGGTGTCCTTGGCCTGGGCTTTCAGGGCCCAGCTGTGGGCATAAGCTCCTGGGGAGCACAGAGGAGGTCGCCTCAAATACAGTTGCTTTTTGGAATTGTGCAGTTGTTTTGGGTTTTCTGATTTTCTCTGTGACCTGCATATTAATGCTTAGGCCTTCAGAGCCTTAGGTTCTGCTTGAAGGCTGTGGGGGCTGAAAGCCCTACCTTTACTCAGGGAAGAAAGCGGCGCTGTCATTACAAAAATTTGTATTTTTGGCTCTGCTGGGTCCTTGAGTTTCTCCTTGAGGGGACTCCCTGTCTTTGCTTGAGGTCCATGCACAAGCCCGTTTCTTTCTTAGGCTCTGGCCGGTGATGGACTTGTTCTTTGTGAGCTTCAATCTTCCCTCTGCCTGCAGAGGCAACTTTAGTATCTAGTGGGCCTGGGGTCCGCACAGGGGAGGACACTGTTTAGGCTTTGAGCCACAGATCTTTTTGTCCCTTCGCTCTTCTTCAGGGATGAAGCCTCTGCCGCAGATGCCACTGCTGTTTTAATTTAATTTATTTTTTTTTATTCTTATGTTAATCCCCATACATTACATCATCAGTTTTAGATGTAGTGTTCCATGATTCATTGTTTGTGCATAACACCCAGTGCTCCATGCAGAACGTGCCCTCCTCAATACCCACCACCAGGCTAACCCATCCTCCCACCCCCCTCCCCTCTAGAACCCTGTTTGTTTTTCAGAGTCCATCGTCTCTCATGGTTCGTCTACCCCTCCGATTTCCCCCGCTTCATTCTTCCCCTCCCGCTACCTTCTTCTTCTTCTTTTTTTTTTTTCTTAACATATATTGCATTATTTGTTTCAGAGGTACAGATCTGAGATTCAAGTGTCTTGCACAATTCACAGCGCTTACCAGAGCACATACCCTCCCCAGTGTCCATCACCCAGTCACCCCATCCTTCCCACCCCACCCCCCACTCCAGCAACCCTCAGTTTGTTTCCTGCGATTAAGAATTCCTCATATCAGTGAGGTCATAGGATACATGTCTTTCTCTGTTTGACTTATTTCGCTCAACATAATACCCTCCAGTTCCATCCACGTCGTTGCAAATGGCAAGATCTCATTCCTTTTGATGGCTGCATAATATTCCATTGTATATATATACCACATCTTCTTTATCCATTCATCTGTCGATGGACATCTTGGCTCTTTCCACAGTTTGGCTATTGTGAACATTGCCACTGCTGTTTTAAAATTTGCTTTTTGATGGAACCTCTGGCAGGACCTGGGCTTCAAGTTGGGCTTTCCTTGTTAGGTGCCTCTCTTTGAGGGCCTCTGCTTTCTGAGGACCAGCTCTGGGAACTGACATCCTAGGGGCCCTAGGACCTCACAGAGAGGAGAGATAAAAGTTAACCCTTTTGGAACTGGGGGTTGAATAGCCAGAACCTTTCCTTTTCAAGCTCCCACTTTGTTCTTCCTGCCTCTGCATTGATGCTGAGAGACAAGAATAAATGAATTACGTGACTGTCTGCATTGATGTAATTGTGATCTGTATTCTTTCTATGTTATTCATTGTTAAGGTGGATGGATGTATTTTCTACTGATCCTTCCTGGAAAACTCAAAGGAGCATTTTCTGTATGTGGTTCTCATTGATAGTTCAGAGATGTCAGGTCTCCAGGAACATCTGTGCTCCATTCTATAGGCTTCTGCTTTCTTCGGAGAGATGGGGTAGTATCTGATCAGAGGCTTTCAGGGGCTCAGTGTGGCTCATAGATCAGCCCTAACAAAATGGGGAGGCTGGGCCTAGTGACACCTGAGATTGGAGGACAGCTGATGAGCCATCCTGAGGACCTGCTTATTTCATGTGTTCTGAATCCTCCTAATGAACCACAGAGAAGCACGGTGTTTGGGGTTACTCTGGAGCCCTCTTCCAGGTAGATGGTCTGTGAGCTTTGGAAAGAAGCCCGGGTCCCCCTTGCCCTGCCCAAACTGTTCTCTTAGCCTAGATGTCCTAATCTTTCCCTGGAGTTCCCATTCCTCATGTATATCTGTTTCAATAATCAATTTAGAGAAACGGGAAGGCAAAGAAAAAAAACAAAAGTCAATCTCTTCTGTGAGCCGGACCTAGAGATCCCCTACCTGATTGGTATCACGGTCTTTTTCAAGTATTGGATTCCACTTGAGGCAGTAACAAGACAGAAAGAAGACCCCAACCCCCCCCACACATTATAGAAGATAGAACCAAAGCCCTAGGACCCATGAAGAGGCAGAAGAAATCAGCCAATGTGCTCCACCATCTGCAGCACACTCCTGTCTCGGGCAACAGGGCCTCGGGGAATGCATGCTCTAGTCTGAGATGCCATCCGAGGGTTATGGGACAGCCACAGAGGGCCCTTGAGTACAGATGAGGGACAAAAAGAGGACAGTGAACCCACAACCTCTCTCCCACCATCCAGCCAAGCAGGATCCACCACCAACTCATGGCCACTAGATCTCTCCCCTCCCCTGGTCTTTCTTATTTTCCTCAAAATGGGGAGGCTGGGCTTTCCCATTTTTTTTTTTAAGTATAATATAGTTGTGATATAATCATGTGTAGAATCTGCAGCGTGTTTACTTGGAAATTGACCTACCCATTAAATTTTTAAGGGTCTTGTATCCATCTTAATAATGACCTTTGTTAATTTCCCCATTTCTTCAAAGGGTTTTTCTTCTCCCATAGCCAGCATCTCTAACATTCCTCACCTTTCCAGACTTTTCCATTATATGCATTTCTTTAATTAGAAAGACAAAACATTTTCTTCCAAGAGAGTAAATTTCCAGAAGATTTAGATATTATTGTCACATTTCCTTGGGTTGGGGAATAGAAGTAAATATTTGCAGGTTGTGGAAAAGAACTAGGAACGAATCCTTTGTACAGATGGAGAAATGTCAAGGATGCATTCAGTTCTTTCTGGAAGAAGGTGGACGTGCATATGCACATACATAAATACATATTGAGTGAAGTGGGGATATCTGGCAAGTCGACATTTTCCTCTCCATGTTTTCTAACTCTGTTAGTTCACAGACTCTGTTTTGTAATGACAAATATCCACCCAGATCCCATCAGAAACGAGCAGTTCTGAGTGCTCCCCAAACTCCAGTTGCTACATGAAATTACACGGATGGGAAAGACTGAATATCTCTCATTCAGGTGTTCAGTTGGTGTACCTCGGGTAGGTTTTTTTTTTTTAGGATGGTATCCTTTATCACTGAGTGACAAAACAATTAGGAGAATATAAACTCCTAGAGGCAGTGAAACCCTATATGTCATGAAGAAGACTGAGCCAAGATCGTATCTGTCATCATGGGTAAAGGTCTTTGATACTGCCTATGTACATACGTGACTCGAGTTTATGCTATACAGAGATCCTTGGCTACACGCTTAATAGAGTTTTTGTTGTTGCCTGCATCAGAAAGAAATGTTAAAGTTTGTGACTTGAATACTACATATTTCATAAATTCCACTAGGGATTTTTTTTTCCCCCAATTTGTGTGTAGAACCAGCTCTAGCGACTGAACAGCTTGTTTTTGCTTCTATTTCTTTTTATTTGCTGGAATAGGCAGTTGTTACTCACTTAACTCCAAGAAGAATAATTTTGTTTGGAAATAATTTTGTTTGCAGGAAAAATATTGACTGGCGCCTCGTTTTATTATGGTGTGTTTTCCGGTAAAAATTATTAAAGCACATAGATAATGCTTGCCAGTGGTAATTTGGAAAGTGAAAAGTCACTGTTAGGATCATCATCGAGCGAGAGATCTCTTAGTTTATTGAGCGGCACTATTCCAGAAGCTCTCTAGCCAATCATGGGTGTTGTAATGGACTGGTGATGTAGACAAGAGTTTGTGCAAAATCGTGTGAAAGAATAACGTCAAGGGCAGGTGAAAGCTCAGGAAGTCAGCAGGACTCGGATGAACCCCCAGAACTGTGTTGGCTTTTTCAGGGATTCTTCTATTGGTGACGTTTAAAAAAAGAAGAAACACGCAAACAAGACAAACCACCAAAATCCCCCAAAGGAAAAACAAAAATAATAAAACAGGGAACTTCCCGCCCATCCCCGCCTCCACAGGAGATGAGGCAGTCCTTGGCTTGTGGCCACCTAATGCCAGTGTCTGTCTCTGTGGTCACACGGACTGCTCCTCTTCTTGTCTAATCTCCCTTTGCCTCCTCTTTATAAGAGCATTTGTGATTGAATTTAGGACCCACCTGGGTGATCCAGATAATCTATTTCAGAATTCTTAATGTAATGATACTTGCAAAGTCCCTGTTCCCTTATCAGGCCACGTTCACGGGTTCCAGGAATTAGGACCTGAATATCTTTGTGGGTCAGTATTCAGTCCATCCCTCTATCTTTGTTCTCTCTTTCTCAAATAGGAGTTGGATCAACTCTCTACTTTTCTTTAATTTTTTTTTTTAGATTTTATTTGAGGGAGAGGGATAATGAGCAGGGGGAGGGGCAGAGGGAGAGGGAGAAGGACAAGCAGACTTCCTGATGAGTGAGGAGCCCGACTTGGGACTCGATCCCAGGACCCCGAGATCATGACCTGAGCTGAAGTCAGACACTTAACCGACTGAGCCACCTAGGCATCCCTCTACTTTTCTTCTCTCTCCTATTTTCCTCATCTGTCTTTGTCTATGTTTTCTTCTCAATTATATTTTCTAAACCTTCTTTTGAAATTTTATTTTTTTAAAGATTTATTTATTTTAGAGAGAGAGAGGGAGAGAACAAGCATGGGGGGGGAAGAGGCTGTTTTCAGTTCTGTTGAGTCACTGTGATGCTTGAATGGGGTCAGTTAATACACAGTTGGGGGAAAATGGCCCTATTTATAGATCATAGGCTTTGTCTCAGACGAGTCTGGGATCTGTTGTGTTGGCTAACCGCAAGCTTTGTGGCCTTTAGTGAGCTTCCTCCTATTTGTTTATTAATTACAATACTTGATGGTGTAATAATTAAATACAATACTCGGTGGTCTCTTTTCATTATAATAAGATGTACAGATCTCTGGCACCTGGGTAGCTCAGTCAGTTAAGCGTCTGCCTTCTGCTCAGGTCATGATCCCAGGGTCCCAGATTCGAGCCCCGCATCCCCTCTGCCCCTCCCCTGTTCACGCATGCGCACACGCTCTCTCTCTCTCTCTCTCAAATAAATAAAAAATCTTTAAAAAAAAAGTAGCATGTACAAATCTCACATGCATGATGGTGGATTTTACATATGGTATACATCTATGTGACCATATACATGCCCCTTCCCCTCAGGTATAACAACTATTCTGATTTCTAGCTCTAGAGATTAATTTTGTCTTTCAAAATTCATATAAATGGAATCATACAGTATGGGCTCTTTTCTGTCTGTCTTGTTTTGTTCAATGAAATGCCCTTGAAATTCATCCACGCTGTTGTGTATATCCTTTTGGGAGTTTGTCCTTTTTAATAGCTGAGTAGTATTGCATGGTGTGAATATCTCACAATTTGTTTATCCTTTGTGTTGTTTACTTTGGGTCTATTATGAATAGAATTGTTACAGTTGCTGTAAATATTTTTGTACACGTCTTTTTTTAGACATTGGCACTCAGTTGTCTTCGGAGTATATCTAGGAGTAGAATTGCTGTACTATAAAGTAAGTGTAATTGGTGAAGTTGATAAACGTGAGCAATGTGGTACATTCACAGTACGGACTGAGATGGAAAGAATGTTAAGACCTGCCTTGAGTAAATCTTTTGATTTTTCTGAACCTAGTTTCATGAATCTAAAGTAAAAATAATAATACCAGGCGCCTGGGTGGCTCAGCTGGTTAAACGTCTGCCTTCGGCTCAGGTCATGATCCCAGGGTCCTGGGACTGAGTCCCGCATCTGGCTCCCTGCTCAGTGGGGAGTCTGCTTCTCCCTCTCCCTCTCCCTCTCCCCTCCTGCTCGTGTGCTCTCTCTTGCACCTGCTCTCTCTCTCTCTCGCACGTGCTCTCTCTCTTAAATCTTTTTTAAAAAATAAAAATAAATACCCACCCTGAAGAGTTGCTGTAAAGATTAGAATATGTAAAACGCATAAAATGCCTGGTGGATGATCTGGGGCCTAGTAGGGTATTCACTAAATCAGAACTATGATCGTGGTGGTGGTGATGAAGAAAATGATGATGGTAATATAATCTATTTTATACGAAACTGATGGGTTGATTTGTTGAGTTAAAATATAAACCTAACCTCTTTCTTTTATCCTTGAAAGAATATTTGAAAACTTCCAACAAGGTCCCTCTTGTACAGTGGGTAGACCTCTGCTTCCCAACAGGATTCCAGCATCCCATCCCTGAAATCCCGATTTAATTTCAGATGGGGCGCAGGTATCTATTTGCGTTAAATGTGCCTCCAGTGATGTTAATCTGTCAGGGCTGAGAGCCACTGCTTAGCTGAAGAATCTATCGCTTCTCGTCCCCTCACACTTGGCCATTCTTCAGTTCTCTGAGGTAGCAGATTGGTTGCATTCCTTCTATATCCTTCTCCGTGCTGAGAACTTCACCTTAGACCCTGAAACCATCTCTGAGATTTCAGTCTTCCTGGGGAACGTCCTCTCCTTTCTTCTTGTTTCTCTAATGGACCACAAACCATTGATCGTAGAGGGTGTGCCTACAGTCCCCCGTCGCTGCTGGGTTTCAGTATGCAGTCTCAGGCTTCTCAAATGTCACCTTATCAATATTTTCTTCTTGTGTCTCCCTCTGTTGTTACTTTTTAATTTAAAATAAACACAAATATGGCAAACTCCTACAGGCTCCGACAGCTGGCAGCCTACATGCTTGGCTGCCTCCACCTTCGAGGTGCCGATCGCTCCGGCAGACTGTTGAAAGCTGTTGTGACTTAGGGAGCAGCTGGTTTTTCTTCTTGTTCGTTCTTCTTCTTTTTTAAAAAAACTTTAGTGCATTTTCTCTCAATTAGCAAGGTGATCTGTGTTTACAGTGACAGAAGATTTGAAGAGTTAAGTCTAAAGCTCCAAAAACAACAGCAAACATTTTTCGTGCAATTTTCTCCTTATGTGGTCAGGATCCAGTTTCAGCTCCAGCAATTCCTATGTGTGTAACCTTGGGATACTCCTTTTTCTCTGAGTCTGTTGCCTCATTATGTTAAAGAGGGATGATAGCAAAACTTGATAGGACAATGGGCAAAAGACAGGAAAGATAACTCACCAGGAAGAGATTGAAAATGGCCATTAAACATATAAAAAAAAATTCAAGTTCACTCATAAGAAAAATGCCAATGAATGGCAAAAATTTTAAAGGTGGACAACACACTTTGTTGGTGAGGCAGAAGAAAAAACAGGCATTGTCATACACTGCTAGGGAAAGTGCAGAATGGCACTCCCTTATAGAGGGGAATTTGGCAAATTCCAGACTACTTATATGTTTACATTTTGATCCAGTAAGCCCATTTCAAGGAATTTATTCTGAAGATGTATCTCAACAATATGAAAATACATATGCATAAGATTACTCATTGAAGCATTATTCATAATTGCAAAATACTGGAAATAACCTAAATCTCTATAGGAAATGTTTATTGAAGAAACTATAGAATATCCATGTCAAGGAGAATTATGCAATTGTAAGACAGAAGGAAAAATAGCTCGATAAGCCAAAATGCAGTAATTTTCTGTGAAAAAAGCAAAAGGCAGAGGAGTATATATAGTCCACTATCTTTTGTGTAAGAGGTAAAGTCAATAAGAAAGTATTTATTGCAAACACACACACAAAACAAAAAAACCAGAATTTTGGTTTTTAAATATCATACCACATTAAAAATAAGTAGTGCTGCTTGACTTTATGATAATGGCAGATTCCAGGGCCAGGGAAGAGAAAAACCAAGATGAGCCTGGAACTGGGTGGCTCAGTTGGTTGGGTGTCTGACTCTTGATTTTGGCTCGGGTCATGATCTCGGGATCATGAGATCAAGCCCCTCGGAGTCTGCCTGAGGTTCTCTTTCTCCCCCTGCCCCTCTCCCTATGCAGATGTGTGTGCTTGTGCGCTCTCTTGCTATAAATCTTAAAAAACAAAACAAAACAGGAAACCGTCTTAGTCAGAGTCCTCTAGAGAAACAGAAACAATAGGAGATAGATACAGATATCCAAGACACAATATCATATATGTAGTGTTCTTGCCAAAAATGAAGACAAACACAAATTGAGAGATCAAATATATATTTGTATATAATATAAAAATTACATAGTATAAGGAACTGAAGAATATATTTATTATACAGGATTGGTTCATGTGATTATGATGACTAGCAAGTCCCAAGATCTGCAAGGTGAGTCAGGGAGCTGGATATCCACAGAATTAATGTTGTAGTTCCAGTCTGAGTCTGAAGGCTTGAAAACCAGGAAAGCTGATTGTGTTCCAGTCCAAAGGCTGGCAGGCTTGAAACCCAGAATGTGCCAATGTTTCAGTTCAAATCCAAAGGCAGAAGAAAGCTGATATCCTACTTCGAAGACTATCAGGCAAGAATACTTCTCCTTCCTGGGAGAGGATCAGCATTTTTGTTCTATCCAGGCCTTCAACTGATTGGATATGGCTCACCCATATGGAGGGCAATCTGCTTCATCCAAAACACCCTCACAGAAATATCCAGAATAATGTTTAACCAAATATGTGGGCACACCATGGCCCAGTCAAAGTGACATGTAAAGTTGACCATCATAGGGCCTATGAATAAAATAGGAATTGTGCGTCCATGGAAATATAAAGAAATGGTAAGTAAAAGAAAATCTCTTCCTTAAAGGAGAAAGTCAGGAATGATAGAGGTAGTTCAACATTTTATGACCATTATAGTAATAGCTGATTCAGACAGCTATCTATAAATGGTACAATAGTAGATGAAAGTTTGATGAAGTGATGCATATGTACCCACTTCTAAGGAATCCAAAAAATAAAAAAGGTAACTTCACAGTAGAGAAACTTTGTCTAATGGCTTGGGCCACATTTAACACACCAATAATGTGATAAACTGACATCACGTACCTACTGATGTGATGTGCTGAGAGGGACATGATATCACCTACATAGTGTTCTTGCCAAAAATGAAAACAAACACTAACTGAAGGGAAGTCTGCAAAATGCATGGCGTATTCACTTAAAAACATCCATGTCATGAAAAACAAAAGCTGAGGAACTGTTTCAGATTAAAGGAAACTAAAGAGACATGACATCTGAATGCAATGAATGATCCTGGATTGGATCCTGGATCTGAAAAAAAGTTGCTATGTAAGACATTATTGGGACAACATAGTCTATAAAATGTTAATGCAGAAGCATGAAATTTCCTGATTTGATCATTATACTGTGGTTATATAACAGAACGCCCTTGTCCTAAGGAAACACACAGTGAAGTACTTAGGAGTAAAGGGTCATGATGGATGCAGTTTACTCAAATTGCTCAGAAAATGTATGTGCACGTGTTGAAAGAGAGACAAAATGATAGATAAAGCAAATGTAGCAGAATGTTAATTGGTAAATCCAAGTGATGGTAGAGAAGAATTCTTTGTAGTGTTCTTGCAAGTTTTCCATAAGTGAGAAGTTACATCAAAATAGTTTTAAAAATTAAAGAGGGGCGCCTGGGTGGCTTAGTCGGTTAAGCGTCTGTCTGCCTTTGGCTCAGGTCATGATTCTAGGATCCTGGGATGGAGCCCCGAATTGGGCTCCCTGCTCAGCAGAGTGTCTGCTTCTCCCTCCCTCTCTGCCTCTCCTCTGGCTTGTATGCTCTCTATCTCAAATAAATAAAATCTTTAAAAAACTTATAAATTTCTGTCCCATTTCCCTTGTGCAGGATAGGGTCCTTGAAGTAATATTGCAAAGTCAAAGGGCAGACATTTAAAAAACTCTTAGCTGCCAACTGCTTTTCCAGAAAGACTTTCCCCCTTTTCTTTTGTGCTAGCAGGATATGAATTGTCTGCCTTATCTCTCCTCACCAACATTGCATATTATCAATTATTTTACTCTTAGGAGGAGCCGATTTTCAGGAACTAAACTGGGTGGCAGAATTTTGTTATATTTAAAGTACTTTCGTCTGTTGCTTGACATTTTTCTAAGATGAATTATAAAGAAAAATTGTTTTCTAAAAAAAAAAAAAGATGATTTAGTTGGCCAAACTAGTAAAGGAACCAATGTAGCCTGTATGTTTGCCATATATACGAAGAAAATCATGCTATTACCCAGGAAAGTTAGTTTCTTTGGGTGACTAGACCTAAGATAGGTTTCCCATGAGGACAACTGGTTTTTGGCGTCAGATAGACCTGGGTTCAAGTCTTGGTTCTTTCATCTCTTAGCTTCTGACCTTGGACAAGTTATTGCACCTTTCTAAGCCTTTATTTTCTACTGGCAAAATGAGAATAAACATACTCTCCTCTCGGTGTTGTTGGGAGGCTTAAGTGAGGTAATGCTGGAAAGGTGCTTGGTAGCTTACTAGGCACTTTATAAATATTTTAAAAATTCATTATGCAATTAACAATGTTGTGAACTATGATCTGATTATAAATAGAATAAGGGATATTGTATACGGATATAGTGTTCTTTTATCTAAGTCAGGAGGAAGATACTGCCAAAGAGCAACTCACAGAAAGTTAATTATCTGAGAGGTTAAAAGTTGTCCTGGGATTTGGATCTGTGACTACCGTGACTGTCGCGTAGTAATGAACTGAACTAAGGGTCTGCAAGTCAAATGACCACATCCTAAATGCTTGATTATGTTCCTACACTTGCCCAGAAGACCACCACAGAACAGCTTCCTGCTGATTAGATGTTAAGCTAAGACTTTTAGATAGGAGCGCTTGGTTTGATTCTGGAAGTTACAAAACCAAGTTCTTGTTGGAGATGAACTGTAGCACCAGAGCCCATCCTTCCTTGTCAGTCTTGACCCAAAGATGTCACCATTCCTAGTTATTTGTCCCTACATAATTGATGTTGATTGGAAACTTTTCCTGAAATGGGCCAGAACTGCTTGGTTGTCTTTTCCATGTAACTTAAGCATAGTACTATAAATAAAGTAATAGTTGGAAAAAAAAATGCTGTAAAATGGTATTTAGGTTACTGAGGAATCAGACACGTTTGAAAAGCTGTGGCCGTTTCAAATTTCCTTAAATCAGTTTTGCCTTGGGGGCGGATTGAAAAAAATGTGTAATCTATCCCATCACCAAAAGATCTCCTATTAGGGCAATCCTCTACTTGTAAGTGGCTATAAAGGAAATACGTTTCCCCCAGCACTAGTAATCATTGTAAAACCAGATCGTTAGTTGTAAAAGTTCTGTTAATTTAAGATTTGAAGGAATAGATAGTGAAAAATTAAGTTTTTTGCCCCTATTTCTCTCTCCAGGAAGCAGTCATCATAAAATGCATTGCCTGGCCTCCTGATAGTTAGCAGATGCTCCTACATGCCCACAAAACAGAGCCCAAGACATCGAAGCCTGTGGGGCAGAATCTGCCATAAATGTCTGAAGTTACTTTCTTGGCCAAGATTTATGTTACACATTGCAATTAAGTCTAATCTGAAAAGAAATAATCCATGTAATGAATACTTAGGCATACCAGTGGATAATTTGAAAGCATATGCTACACATCTCTAATGTAGAGTGTAAGACGATGTGCTAAAATTATGCATTGATGCATTGAAATAGACCTCAGATGGAAGAAAGAAGAAATTCCAACCCTCTTTGGATGGTGCCTATTTTCTAAATTCCCATTTCAATCTGTGGAGTGGGAGCCATTAATTTACATCGATGATAACTTTTTAATTCCGAGATAAACTCCGGGATGCCTGAAAATAACCATTGTGAAGGGTCTTTCTTTGCAGGAGTTTGTGCAAAGGGATGGGGAATTTCTTCAGCTCCTCTGGTGAAATTGTTTTCCCTCACTCTCCAGCTGTCTAGGACTACTTTATCGTGGCAGGGGAGTTTGCAAAAAGCACTGTAAATTGCATTTTCAAAGCTTGCTTTCTCTTTGAATTCTTTGACGATCAAACGCCCTAATCTGTGACTGTGATGGTTGGGGCCTTTTGAGAAAGGGGATATCTGATTATTTTTGCTAAAGCTAATGGCTGCTGACATGTCATGACTTGCTTAGGAGAAAGTCCAACATGGTGTTGATTTGCCATTCCCTTGCCATCCAAGGGCACTTCACTGTGAGATTGAGGGATTTTCCCCTTTCCATTCTCTTGTTTTGCTCCATCATTCACTTATAAAAACAGCTCCAAAGCATCAACGTTCGGCCAATTTGTGATCTTCTATTTTAATCATGATGGGGTGACTTAGAATTCCCAAGTCAGATTTAGGGTCATTTCAAAAGAAAAATTCTTACCTCACTCTCTATTCCAGCTCTCAAACCCTGCCCCTTCTCCCTAATTCCACATAGTTTGAATTATAATAACAAAATGACTAATAACCATCTGAATTTTTTTCAAATATAAAAGTTGGAAACTCATACCTCAAATGTCTGATACTTATTTTGAGAAGTCAGAAAAGCTCCTTGTTAGTCCAAGGCATTGATGTATTTTAAAAGTGGTTGATTATTCATGAGTAAATATTAAAATTCTTTCATATTTATGAATATTTGCAGTCTTCCTAACAATCATGCTGTTTATCTATGTTAAAGATGCTTCTAATTACCTGGTTCAGTCACTTCAATTTATTGGCACTCCTGTGAATATAGAAATAACAAAACTTGTCTTCATGATTTAAATCTCTCATTTAGCTACCCGCAAGTTAAAACTAAGATCCTTCTCTGCTTAAAACCATATCACTTTATTCGGCAAAGAGAATTAAAGTTTTACATTTAAATGTCATTTTTAATTGATTCCTTAAATTAAAAGTTAGCATGCCATTAGTCTCAAGCAGAAATGGAAATGTCAGGCATCACTTAATCATCAGTTTCAGAAATTAATCAACTTGTGGGGAAAACCCATCATACTGTGCAGAGCTTTAAAGAAAAACACGAAATTATCAGTAAATCACAAAACAACCATTCAACATCTGATCTTAGGAAACAATGACCAAGTCTGTTTTTCTTTTTTTAATTTAAAAACTCACTTGGTACTCATAAGGTATTTAACTATGATCAGTTTGTTGTGTTAAAGCAGCTTCTAACCCAGATTAGACCATACTTGCTTTTAGTAAATACAAGGACAAAATGGATATCTAACATTTTTATCCTTGAAAGATAAAGGTGTTTCCAGAAAATTAGCCTCTCTTAAGTTACTTTCGGGTTTGGTGAAAGTAGGTTTTAGAGAAAAGATGATCTTAACTTTCTTGAAGGAAAAAATGTCAGGGAAATAATATTAAGAATCATGGGTTTAGGGGAGCCTGGGTGGTTCAGTCGGTTAAGGATCCAACTTGTGATTTCGGCTCAGGTCATGATCTCATGGGTTGTGAGATCAAGCCCCGAGTTGGGCTCTGCGCTTAGTGGGGAGTATGTTTGAGATTTTCTTCCTCTCCCTCTACCCCCCCAACTCTGTGTCACTCTCAAATAAATAAAACTTAAAAAAAATGGGGTTAGGGACTCCTGGGGGGCTCAGTTGGTTGGGCGTGGGACTCTTGGTTTCAGCTCAGGTCATCATCTCAGGGTTGTGAGATCCAGCCCCAGATCTGCTTGAGATTCTTTCCCTCCCCTACCACCCCCGCCCCGCTCCTCCCCTTTTCCCACACTCTTCTCTCAAATAAATATTAAAAAAAAAAGAATCATGGGGTTATTCTGTTCAAAATTTATTTGGAGAATACTTAGATACAATGCTTTTATTCTACATGGAAAGCACACTAGACAGGAAGTTATAAACATCTATGTTTAATCCTAGTCCAGCCAGTTGGACTTGTGGTCATGGATCAATCATGTAACTTCTTTAGGTCAATTTCTTCATCTGTAAAATCTGAAGAATAATGCCTTTTCTATTTAAGGATTAAATAAAAGCATGAATGTAAATATGGAATCATGAGCTATGACACGATTTATGGAGACATAAAAAATATATGCCCAATATTCTTTGAGGAGAAAGTATTAGCCCTACATTCCTTAATTCAATTTTTGGCTTTCAAAAGCCCTATTTTCTTTGATTCAGTCTTGGACTAATATTATTATGGCTAAAGCCAGACTGTTGATCCGGGATTTGTTACATAAGGAGATTGAGAATGTTTGCAAAACATTTGCTTAGATCAGTAGTTCTCAAAGGTTTTGGTTTCGGAGTTGCTTTACACTCAAAAAATTACTGAAGACCCTAAAAAGCTTTTGTGTATTTGAGCTACATTTATATTTAGAGTACTAGAAATTAAAATGGAGAAACATTAAAATATTTATTAATTTATTTCAAAGGAGCAATGATAAATTTACACGTTACCAAAAATATGTTGGTAAAAAATAACCATAATTCTGAAAAAAAAATAATTTTAAAAGTGGTGTTTTTCATTTTTGCAAATCTCTTTAATGTCTGACTAAATGGAAAACAGCTGGATTTTCACATCTGCTTCTGCATTTAATCTCTTGGAATACCACACGTCACGGAGCCTCTGAAAAACTACATTCTATACTCAGGAGAGGATATGAATGAATAAGAGAAAAAAATCTTCCTATTATTATAAAAATAATTTGACCTCCTGGAGCCCCTGAAATGGTCTTGGGGCCCCCAGGTATTCCTGACTACTTTGAAGGCTGTTGGCTTAGAAGATACTAAAGACATACACTGCATCCTGTGTTGTGATGAGGGTACCTCCTATCAGAATGATACTTGAATCTGATTCAGCAATCGTAAACATGTTTCTAGGCTGTTGTTTAAAGACCTGATGAGTTAGTGATAATCTCCTATGAATTTAACAATTATTCTGTTTTTTAAAAAAATTGAGGTATAATTGAGATATCACATCATTTAAGTTTAAGGTGTACAATGTATTGATTTGATATATGTTGTGACATGATTACCACCATAGTCTTAACTAACAATTATTCTTATAGCTAAACATGCTAATTTGTTTTCAGAGGAACTGAGTTATCTCTACTTCCCTTGCATAGGAAGGGATTAAAAATATCTCTTTATAGTCAAAAATATCTTTTTATAGACTCCTCTGACTTCTTTCTCTATTGGCTTGTTTGTATAATTGGTGACTAGATTACAAACTTCTTTCTTCAGACAACTTAAGAGGAACAGTTTAGTTTGACACAAGTGAAAGATGTGACTATCCCGCAAGCTGGGGAGGGGCAGAGGGAGAGGGAGAGAATCTCAAGCAGACTCCCCACTGAGTGCAGAGCCAGACTCAGGGCTAGACCTCACGACCCTGAGATCAAGACCTGAGCCAAAATCAAGAGTCAGATGCTTAACCAACTGAGCCAGGCGTCCCTCAAAATATGTTTTTTAAATATCCTAAAGCGGGCACCTGGGTGGCTCAGTTGTTAAGCATCTGCCTTTGGCTCAGGTCATGATCTCAGGGTCCTGGGATCGAGTCCCTCATCGGGCTCCCTGCTTGGCAGGAAGTCTGCTTCTCCCTCTCTCCCTCTCCCCTTTGCTTGTGTTCCCTCTCTTGCTGTGTCTCTCTCTGTCAAATTAAAAAAAAACAATCTTTAAAAAAAAAATAAATATCCTAAAGCTAGTACTTTTTCTAGAAAACATTTTGAATCTGCATTGTGGAAGAAAATTTACTACACTCAGTTTTTCAAAAGTGTCCTGTTTTCTACATAAATTGATAGTTAACATCTATGGCGAATTTCTCATGCTATATTTACCATGTGAATGCTTTGCATGCATTAGCTAATCTAATGGCATTTGCTTGTTACTTCAGAGGTTAAAGAGGACTTTTTGAGCATATTGTTCCAAAAATTCATGTCAACTCCTGGAGGTGTCTAAAGGGTTAGTCCTATTTTATACACCAGGTATAAAAGATTCTGAGAAGATTCTTGAGATTCTGGAAGATGAGGACCCTTCTCCAAGGTCACGCTACTTGTAAATGCAAAAGCTTTCCTTTATCCATGATTCCATGCATGGCTAAGCCACTCTGTTGTTCTTTTATAGATCTGTTATATAACACTAGTCTGGTGAATTCAAAATCTCAGTCTTCTTGGAGGTGCTTCAGTTGTGAACGAGTGACGTTTTATGTTGAAGATAGAGCTTTGAATGTGAGAGTCAGTAGCAGGAGTAGTTAGAGCTGGGCTGTGCAGCATACACCCCATTTTTCAGCAGGTTGGAGCAGTAGTGACCCTGACACATGGAAGACTACTCGAAACCACTCCAGATGGAAATGCTGAGATTGGCGAGCCACTCCTGCTTGTCTTATCATAGGTGAATTAAAAGTCGTGGAATATATTACAAAGGCACAAGCTACATAATATGGAACCCTGGCTTGGATTCAAAGGACCTGGATTCATGCTTCATTTCCATCATGAGTTCTGGGAACTTGGGCATATCTCTGGGTTTTGAATTTCTCTTCTGTAAAATGAAGACCCACCACTGGTTCATCTCTGTCATCCCTTGAAACTCTGCGAATACATTCTGTGACTAGAAGCCGCAGAGACAGCCTCTTGGTACAGAAGCACAGCTAAAAGTCATTGATTTTTCTATCTGTGAGATGGACAGAAAAGTAATGTCAAAACTACAGTGTTCATAATGATCAAACAAGTTATTGTCTATGAATTAGCTTTGGAACTGGAAGAAGCCTCCAAAACATTGTATCATGTGTATTATTTGCCATATTCAGTTAGAGTAATGAATGCTTATCTGAAGTCAGCCACATTGGAGTAAATTAGAACATTCACATCTTTTTTCTCTTCACATGCTAAGTTAAAAGTGATGCCCGTTGGATGCTGTAGTTTATGCATTTAAAACCCTAAGGGTCACTGTAAGAACCCAGGGTTACAATACACTTGATAGAATACACTTTCTTTTCTTCTTCTTTTTTTTAAAGATTTATTTATTTGAGAGAGAGAGTGAGTGAGCAAACATGAGCAAGGGAGGAGCAGAGGGAGAAGGAGAAGCAGACTCCCTGCTGAGCAGGGAACCAGACTTGGTGCTTGATCCCAGGACTCCGGGATCATGACCTGAGGCAAAGGCAGACACCCAACCGACTGAGCCACCCAGGAGCCGCACAATACACTTTCTGTTAAAGATGGTGAAGAATCAATTCTAGAGATGTCACTATTTAAGAAGATGAAAACATTTGACAAATATCCCTTTGGTTCGAAGGTGCCTTTGCAGAAGTTGAGCAAGATAACCGATCAATGGAAAAGAATGGACCAGATAGGTAATAAATTCCTCCTCCATTCACTGTGGCCATGAGCATTGGTTTTGCTGAAATGTGGCTGGTCAGATGTTTCATGAAAAGAGTGCATTGAAGGATAAATTTAGGTTTTGAGTTTTTTTCTGGGATGGAGTTTCTGGGATCCACTCAGGTCTTTCTGATCCCTGGTAGTCATAACTGTGACAGATCTGGGAGTCATTTGTAGCATTTGGAGATGATAAAGTATCTAGAGTGTGTTTTAGTTTCAAACAATTGTTGGTGATGTGTAGCTAAATGTTCCGTTAGATCCAAGTTCAAGAATTCTAGAAAGACTTACATTCCCATTCCTCATAAATTAATGATTAAAAATATTAGCATGCAAATAAACGATAAAAAGTTTTCATCCACGATTAGAAACTAGTGTTCGTACTTGTCCCAGGCATCCAGTGCCTCCATCAACAACACTTAGGCTAACATGCTCTGGAGGGACCACGCTAAGAGAAACAGAAGACGTCAGGAAATTCTCTGTTATTTTTCAGTGATAGCATTTGTCAGGGGAGGAAATTGGATGATAGAAAGACACGGAACTGGATACCTTTATCATTGACTGTTACAACCCCAGGGAGTGAGATAAAACTACTCTGAAGACAACAGCGTTGATAAGTATGCTCCCGGAAACACCCAGGGTGCCTGCCGGAGACTGGGGCTGAATGTGCGAGTGACAGCACATTTATCCAGGGCCAAGAAGAGCAAGGAGCCCTGCTGGATCATCCGAGACACATTCACGAGGGTGGTTGATGGCAACCACACATACTCAGTGTTGGACAATATGTCACCAGGGATTGGAGGGGACACCGATGACCTGCCATATCATACCCAAATCACAACAATAAGCCAGAGATATGGGCCCCTTCCCAATTAGAATGATCTAGTGAATGCAAATCCAAGATTTGTTTAAACCCTCCAGTGGCTTTCCAGTGCTTGCAGTGCAAAGCCCACACTCCTTGGCAAGACATGAAAGGCTCTCCAAACTCTAGGCCTTGCCTGCCTGTCTCCCTTCAGCTCCCATTACCCTCGGCCTCATGCTTAAGCTGCCCTGATGTCCATCTTCTTTTACTTTTCTCCTTGTAGCACACTGCTCTCATCTCCATGCCTTTGGTCTTGCAGAGACTTCTTGTTAAAATGATCTCCACCTCTTTCTATATCTGCCCTGTCCTTTTCCTCCTTTGAGAGTCAGCCCCAGCATTTAGGTCCTCTGAGAAGGCTTCTCTGAATGTTCTTCTTGTTTCAGAACATGTCCTTGATTCTTCCGTAGTATCTTGTATACATACTATCATTTTACCTGCCATCTTCAATTATTATTATTATTTTAACATTTGTCACCCCTCTTTAAATTAGAGGCTTCTTGAGAGTAGGGACTGTACTTGGGGGAGATAATTCTCCATGAGTGTCTTGTGTTTCTGCATGTCTCATGAGCAAAGGTACTGCCTTTATTTTGTACTCCCCTTTCAAGGTTGTTTGAGCAAATAGCCTAGCAAGGTAGACATAGCATCTCCCTCCAGAGCAGAGGGCAGGTTTGTTTATTGTCCAGTATAATAAAGATACGGTCTTCTTCCAGGACAAAGGACAGGCAGACTTACTGCCCATAATAAAATATTCAGGTTCCCTAAACTCAAGGTTCCTCTTTTATAATGTACATCATTGCATACTTGCATTGCAAGTATCATATGACCCTCTTTACATTGTCTTGTGGGTGCAAATATTCGTACATGGGCTATAGCTATTGTTGTAAGTAATAGACTATCCTTTACCTCAGACCCATGTGTCTTCTGTCTTCCACCAGCACCCATGAAATTGTGGCAGGCTAACTTGTTACCTTTCAAGGAGGATAACATCTCAGACTCTTCATAATTCTTTACATGTATTATATTCATCGTTATACTTCCAACACTGAGATAGTGCCCAGCATATGGTAAGTGCTTTATAAGTGTTAGATGAATGCATGAAATGACCTCATGCTAGAGGAAAAAAAAACAAAAACAAAGCATAACACAAGGTGATCATTCCACTCAGACCCTGTCTTTGTAACTACATCTCTGCTTTCTGCTTAGCCATCTTACCTCCATTTTGTCTACAATGGACTTCCAAGATGGCTCCCAGAATCTGTTGGTTTCCTAACTACATTTTTGCTAATGCCAGGAGAGAGGGTGCAGACCCTTCTGTGATATTGCCTTGGAGCATGTACCCAAGTTTATCATTGTCATCAATGCCATTTCTTACATGCTTACCAGGGCAAGATACAGTGATAAGTGTCATATAATTGAAGTTAAATAATTTATATAATTCCTTTGAATTATTGGTCTTAGAAATAGACAATACCAAAAGCATTGTGTATTAAACATACTCTGCAAACCACAGAATTGTACAGCACGGAGATTCAACTAAGGAACGACCATAACTAAATGCTTGTAGCTTCTTGTGAACAAGTCTTGATGAGTGTCATTTATGTTGGATATGCTGGAATGGCTTTCTGAAATTGCATATTCTTACTTCATTCCCACATAGTATGGAAAATTTAGTCAAGGGTTTAGAAGGTGAAAGGAGGTGGATAGGGGCAAGTACTCATAGCTAAGGAACAAGAGAAAGCATTGGTAGACTCCAGAAAGTCTGACTTGTAATTTTTTATCTCTTATTTGAAGCCAAGTTTATTCTGTACACTTGAATATTATATTTGCCCTTAAATATTACATGCTATCAAGTTATCACTTTATGTGCAAAAGTTTTGAGAAGTGTGTTTATCTTATTTCAGAGAAGACCCTGCAAGGTTCCTAGACATGGGGAAATGTTTCTAATTTTTAAAAAATTTAATTTTAGAAAAAGTTTAAATAAGGGCTATTAGTCCTGAAATTCAGAAGAGATAATTTGAAACTTTGAACAAAGGAAACTTCAGGAAAAACAACTTGTCATTATATTTTTTCCCCCATCTCAAATGGATTTGGTTGGGTGAGTTGATAGTAAACAGGTTGGGAACCTGTAATTGTACCTGTCAGTAAAGACTTGAGATTTTTTCCTAAACAATAATAAAGAATGCTCATTGCATGATTAACCAGTCTTCAAATTATGCCAGATCCTTAGTGATTTCAGGCTTGTGGGTAAGAGTTCCCAGTGGATTTTTTTAAAAAAATCAGTGAATATTGTTATTCTTTTTTTAAAAAACTATCTTAACCATTGTTGAGTATACAGTTCAGTAGTGTTAGGTATATTCACATTGTTGTGAAACAGATCTCCAGAACTTTTTCATCTTAGATATGTGAATTTCTTTACCCATTAAATAGCAACTCCTCTCCTTCCCCTTCCCCCAGCTTCTGGCCACCACCATTCTACTTTCTCCTTTTATGAGTTTGACTACTTTAGATAACCTCAAAGTAGAATCATACAGTATTCATCTTTTTGTGTCTGGCTTATTTCATTTAGCATCATGTCCTCAAGTTTCATTTATGGTTTAGTATGGGACAGGATTCACTTCCTTTTTAAGGCTGAATAATATTCCATTGTGTGTATAGACCACATTTTGTTTATCCATTCATCTGTTGATGAACATTTTGGTTGTTTCTACCTTCTGGCAACTGTGATATGAAATATATGTGTGCAGGTATATTTTTAAGACTCTGCTTTCAATTCTTTTGGATATATACCTTGAAATGGGATTGCTGGATTATTCTATGTTTTTTTTCTTGAGGAAACTTGTTGTTTTCTACAGTGGTTGCACCATTTTCTGATCCCACCAACAGTACATAAGGGGCTCAGTTTCTCCATGTGGAATTTTTAAAGACTGTCTTTCCTCCTTGAGAGATTCTCCGGGGATCATGACCAGTGGTACCATTGCTTTTTTTTTTTTTTTAGCTTTTGAATTAAAAAAAAACTACCACATTTATTCAACCTTATTTTTTAGAGCAGTTTTAGGTTCACAGCAAAACTGAGTGGAAGGATACAGAGTTTTCTCTTATACCCCCTACCTCCACACATGCATAGCCTCCCCATTATCAATATCCCCCATCAGAGTGGTACATTTGTTAAAATTGTTGAACCTATATCAACACACCCAGAGTCTATAGTATACTTTATTTTTTAAAAGATTTTATTTATTTGAGAGAGAGAGTGAGTAGGGGAGGAGCAGAGAGGGAGAGGGACAAGCAGACTCTGTGCTGAGCTTGCAGCCTGATGTGGGGCTCAATCTCAGGACCCTGAGATCATGATCTGAGCTGAAATCAAAAGTTGGATGCTTAACCGACTGAGCCACCCAGGTGCCCCATCTATAGGCCATTTTGAAGTTCACTTTTGGTGTTGTACATTCTGGGGATTTGAACAAATTTATAAAGACATGTATCTACCATTAAAGTATCATACAGAGTAGTTTTTTTTTAAAGCTTTTTTTTTTTAAGATTTATTTATTTATTTGACAGAGAGAGACACAGCAAGAGAGGGAACAAAAGCAGGGGGAGTGGGAGAGGGAGAAGCAGGCTTCCCGCAGAGCAGGGAGCCCGATGCGGGGCTCGATCCCAGGGCCTCGGGATCATGACCTGAGCCGAAGGCAGACGCTTAATGACTGAGCCACCCAGGCCCCCCATACAGAGTAGTTTTATTGCTCTAAAAATTCTCTGTGCTCAATTTGTTCATCTCTCCCTATCCCCAACTTCTGATATTTTACTGTCTCCATAGTTTTGCCTTTTCCAGAATGTCATATAGTTTTATTAGTATAGTATGTAGCCTTTTCAGAATGACTTCTTTAACTTATTAATATGTACCTAAATTTCCTCCATGTCTTTTCATTTCGTGGTTTCTCACTTCCTTTTTTAAGCCTTAGAGATCTAATGTGCAATATGGGGAGTATAGACAATACTGTATTATAATCATCGAACCTGCTAAGAGACTAGCACTTATTATTATTCCAAACACTAAAAAGAAAGGATAATTATGTAACATGATAGAGGTGCTAATTATCACTACAATGGCAATCATATTACAATATATAAATGTATCAAATCAACATGTTGTGCACCTTAAATTTACACAATGTTTTATGTCAAATATATTTCAATTAAAACACAACCTCCAGTGGCTCCTGCTGCTTCAGAGACTGAACTAGACAGCTCTCACAGTGCCTGACTGTCCTGCCCAGCTGCTCTCCCGTCTCTCTTCCCCATTCTCATTTGGAAAATGTTTCCCCACTCCACATTGTCCTGAGGTGTCAACCATCTAAAACTCCTATTTCTTCCTCGGTCGTCCATGGGTTTTTCTGCTAAAACTGATATAAAAGATTACATTCTTCCTTTAGAATTGCAAGCCATAGGAGTGTAGACCTGGGCTGCTGGCTGTCTTCTTTCCCACGAAAAAGCCTATACAACTACACTGATCATGGTGATCATTTCATAATATATATATATATATACACACACACACACGTTGAATCACTGTTTCATACACCTGAAACTAATATTATATGCCAACTATACTTCAGTAAAAAACAAATAAAAATTTAAAAAAGAAAAAGGAAAAGCTTGTATTTGCCAGGAGAAAATAAGGTTAATATACAGAGTGAAACAAAGCAGAGCTTGTTAATGGAAGGAGAGAAAACATGCTATGGCTTGAGCCCCTAAATCTACTCAAGGTATTAGAGTTGTCAGGATTAAATGAGTTAATAAATGCAGGTAGGTGAACATGTACATAAAGGGGTACATGTTCAGTAATTGTTAGCTACCCTTAATCACATCTCAATATATATTTGTCTGTATATTCTTTTTTAAAAATTTTTTAATTTTATTATGTTATGTTAATCACCATACATTACATCATTAGTTTTTGATGTAGTGTTCCATGATTCATTGTTTGTGCATAACACCCAGTGCTCCATTCATACGTACCCTCTTTAATACCCATCACCAGGCTAACCCATCCCCCCACTCCCCTCCCCTCTAGAACCCTCAGTTTGTTTCTCAGAGTCCGTAGTCTCTCATGGCTCCTCTCCCCCTCCGATTCCCCCCCTTCATTTTTCCCTTCCTACTATCTTCTTCTTCTTCTTCTTTTTTTTTTTTTTTAACATATATTATTTGTTTCAGAGGTACAGGTCTGTGATTCAACAGTCTTACACAATTCACAGCACTCACCATAGCACATACCCTCCGCAGTGTCTATCACCCAGCCACCCCATCCCTCCCACCCCCCACCACTCCAGCAACCCTCAGTTTGTTTCCTGAGATTAAGAATTCCTCATATCAGTGAGGTCATATGATACATGTCTTTCTCTGATTGACTTATTTCGCTCAGCATAATACCCTCCAGTTCCATCCATGTTGTTGCAAATGGCAAGATTTCATTCCTTTTGATGGCTGCATAATATTCCATTGTAGATATATACCACATCTTCTTTATTCATTCATCTGTCGATGGACATCTTGGCTCTTTCCATAGTTTGGCTATTGTGGACATTGCTGCTATAAACATCAGGGTTCACGTATCCCTTCAGATCTCTACATTTGTATCTTTGGGGTAAATACCCAGTAGTACAATTGCTGGGTCGTAGGGCAGCTCTATTTTCAACTTTTTGAGGAACCTCCATACTGTTTTCCAGAGTGGTTGCACCAGCTTGCATTCCCACCAACAGTGTAGGAGGGTTCCCCTTTCTCCACATCCCCGCCAACATCTGTCATTTCCTGACTTGTTAATTTTAGCCATTCTGACTGGTATGAGGTGGTATCTCTTTGAGATTTTGATTTGGATTTCCCTGATGCCAAGTGATGTTGAGCACTTTTTCATGTGTCTATTGGCCATTTGGATATCTCTCTATATATTCTTATCTTCTCCGATTGTATTGTAAGATTTTTGAGAGCAGGCACTGGGTCTTACTCCTCTCTGTCCCCTCCCATGGTCTGTGCAGAGCCTAGCTTATACTAAGGTTCAGTACCCTCATTGCAGAGAATTTAATAGATCAGCTCATTCTGATTCTTGCAAGACATGTACGGTGTGTGACTTCAGCCTCATATTTCTAAGCAAGTTTGGGATTTTGTTAGTAGATTTGTGCCATTTACTTCTAAGATGTGAAAAGCATCTTTTGCCTGTCGGTTTGTTGTTACTTTCAGAGTACAGTATTCTGACTTGGCCTAAGTTGCCATGATTTCTTTTTTTAAATGTAACAACTGTTTTTATTTTGATTCTTTATGATACAAAATTCATCATCTTTTGAGGGAGCTGGAATTAGGATATTTTTCCAGAGTCAATAAGTGAAAACTCCCAACTCCTTATGTTATGCTTGGAAAGATGAAATTGTTCCTGGTGCTAAGCTTTGAAAGACCAAATCACTCCCAAATCTCAGACAGCTGAAATGCAAAACATCATAAAATTAAGTTGTTTATGTTGCCTTTGGTGCATTTTCCCTTGTCCTATAAAAGATGGACATAAAAAGGATTCCTGATGATTTTTTCATGTTTTTAATGTATGTACAGAAATCCTAATGTCTGTTTACTTTAATGCTAGTATTTGAAGCTGTGTTCAAGTTAATTATCAAGAAAAATGCATTGCCTATTTAATTTTCAATTGTGAAGGCACAGTGGAATGGAATGAGTCAGTTTATTCTGATTTCCTGCTGGAAGTTAATGGACAAATGTGGACATGATAATGTGATAAGTAGAATTTTTAGTCTGAAGTTCCCATTTCCACAAGCAATAGCCTTGAAATGGAGGATGGGAAACATTTGCTCTAATAGATTCAGTGAAGCACATGATTTGAGTATCAGCCATCATAAAATGAAAAGGACCCAAGTCATTAATTCTTTCAGATCTCCAGCTGGACCATTGGCTCCTGACATAAAGTGCTGGGAGAAGGATTCCTTCGTTAACAAGTGTATTACTTAGTGGGTGTTTGGGGAAAGTCTGTCCGTTCTGTGTCTCTCCCATCAGGAGCACCTTCTTTAGCATCCTCATTGAGAAGATTTTTATTTTTATTTTATTTTATTTTTTTAAAGATTTTATTTATTTATTTCACAGAGAGAGACAGCAAGAGAGGGAACACAAGCAGGGGGAGTGGGAGAGGGAGAAACAGGCTTCCCACCGAGCAGGGAGCCCAATGTGGGGCTCGATCCCAGGGCCCTGGGATCATGACCTGAGCCGAAGGCAGCTGCTTAACGACTGAGCCACCCAGGCGCCCCGAGAAGATTTTTAAAATAGATTTTAGAGAGAGACTCGTATCTTTTACAAATAATAGGGTTATTTTCTTCCTTTCCAATCCTCATGCCTTATTTTTTATTCTTGACTTATTGTATTGGCTAGGATCTCCTATCCCATGTTGAGTTGTAGGGAATGTAGCAGGCATTTTTGTCCTGTTCCTTCTTTAGTGGTTACTAAAATTTTACCATTAAGCATAAGATTTCTTTTTTTTTTCTCTAAAGATTATTTATTTGAGAGAGCGAGAATGAGAGAGAGAGAGAGAGTACATGAGAGGGGGGGAGGGGCAGAGGGAGAAGCAGACTCCCTGCTGAGCAGGGAGCCGGATGCGGGACTCGATCCTGGGACTCCAGGATCATGACCTGAGCCGAAGGCAGTCGCTTAACCAACTGAGCCACCCAGGTGCCCAAGCATAAGATTTCTGATAGATGTCCCTGATCATGTAAAAAGACTTCTATTCCTAGTTGGCTAATAATGTTTTGTTTTTTTTTTTTAAAGATTTTATTTATTTATTTGAGAGAGAGAATGAGATAGAGAGCATGAGAGGGGGTAGGGTCAGAGAGAGAGGCAGACTCCCTGCTGAGCAGGGAGCCCGACGTGGGCCTCGATCCCGGGACTCCAGGATCATGACCTGAGCCGAAGGCAGTCGCTTAACCAACTGAGCCACCCAGGCGCCCGCTAATAATGTTTTGTTGTTGTTGTTGTTGTTAGAGAATGAGTATTGAATTTTACTGAATAGCACTCTTCTGCATTTATTAAGACAATTGTGTGGCTTTTTTTTCTCCTTTAAAATACGGAACTGCTAGATGTGTTCATTTTGAACCATCCTTGCCATCCTGAAATAAACCATATTGATTATAGTGTCTTTCAAAATAGATTAGATTTGTAAATATGTTAGTTAGGATTTTGCACTTACGTTTAGAGTGATATCCATCTACACTCTTCTGCACTTACGTTTAGAGTGATATCCATCTACACTCCTCTGATTTTGAGCAGAGCACACCCCTCTTCTTCATGTCTTGCTGTGGGGCGGGGGTGGGGGGTGGTGGGAGGGGTTTGTTTCATTCCCTAGCTACCCTGTCACTCCCAACCCTGAACTCAGCAAGCCTCTGCCTCCAACATTCTTGCTGGGTTGTGTTTCTGTTCTTTTCTGCTGTACAGGGTATTTTATTTTGCTTTTATTTTACTTACTTTTTTGTTTTATTTTAAGTTGATCTATTTAGAGTGTGACTCTTCCACTCCTTGTTGCAGCGTTGCTCCCTGTAGTCATCAGGTTTTATAGACTCAGGGGAAAACCATTTTCACAGGGCAATGTGCTCGGTGCCATCAGCAATCTTTAATAGGCACACTCCTAATTCGCTTATGGGAGTTGTTTGTGAGGATGTTGGCTTTGCTTCTCAGAGACTGCTATATTCTGTAACAGTTCAGCAAAAATTATACATGTTACAATCCAAAAGGCAATGCTAATCTCCAAAATATTTTATGTTTTACACATCACTCCAACCCTAAGGTTAGAAATAGAATGATTTCTTTAAAATGCATTTTGTTCCAGCACAGTATCACATGCTTTTAGGGGAGAGATTCTTTGTTGTTCCTTTGCTTGTTCTTTTTAAGCATTTGGCTTTGCATTTCGGCTTTTCAAGGAGTACTTTATTGAAGTTGATAATTGTATTATTTTAACAGCCCCCATCCATTTGTGGGAAATTTAAGAGAGCGAGACTTATTTGTGTAAGCAGGTACTTCAGATTTCAAGATATTTTGGCTAGCCGAACTCTATGTCTGTCTATTCTAGAATATGTTCAGCAAAACATTAGACCCAGCATCATACATATGCTGATTAACTTAAAGAAAATTACATTTCCTGCAGACATTCTGAAATACGTTTCAATTTAACTTTGTTATTTTTTGCTTAGAATGCTGAACGTATTTTCCCCCCATAGAAGTGATGTAAAACATTTATTTCTGTTTCTTGACTAATCCATAAACTTTATTTAACCCAGATGTTAAGAGAAGCATATCGACGAAACTACCTACTATCATTCCTTTATCAAATGGATTTTGGATCTCAACTAGTAGTAGTTACGATCATCTTCATTTCTTTGCAGTTAAGATATTCACAAGCCTGGTAAATTTTTAAATTCAGTCTGAGAACAAAAATCATCTATCACACTGTGATTCCTAACTTATCATTAAAGCTTTATTTTTTGCCCTTTCGAGATTAGTACACGAGTCATACATTGTCACTATATTTTGTTTACTAATAATTGTTTAGCAAACAATTTTTGTTTACTTATGGAGAGCCTCGTGTTTCTTCAACAGGTTTCATCCATTATCAGAGCAAATGGGGGTGAATCTATAGATTCCTCTTTTTTTTTTTTTTAAGATTTTATTTATTCATTTGTCAGAGAGAGAGAGCACAAGGAGGGGGAGTGGCAGGCAGAGGGAGAAGCAGTCTCCCTGCTGAGCAAGGAGACCCATGGGACTCAATCCCAGGACCCTGGGATCATGACCTGAGCTAAAGGCAGACCCTTAAACGACTGAGCCACCCAGGTGTCCTGAATCGAGGGATTCTTGAAAATTTTAAAGTTCTGGTGACTTTGAGTAAGTGTATATGTACCCCTCCTTCCTAAAGTATCCGTAAAGCATGTTGTAAAATGAAATAATTTTTCTCTCTTGCATTCTTTTTCTTTTTCTCTTTCTTTCTTTCTTTCTTTCTTTCTTTCTTTCTTTCTTTCTCTCTTTCTTTCCTTCCTTCCTTCCTTCCTTCCTTCCTTCCTTCCTTCCTTCCTTCCTTCCTTCCTTCCTTCCTTCCTTCCTTCCTTCCTTCCTTCTCTCTCCTTCCTTCCTTCCTCATACACTTTCCTTTCTTTTCACTTTCCTTCTCTCTTCTCATTGTTTCCAAGGAAGGGGGTATGGCTTGTCACCTTGTGACGGGGAACCACAGTCTAGGGGGAACTGGGTTTACAGGGCCTTGTGCTTTTGGCTAAAGTTTAGAACAACCAGACATGTCTCAATATAAACATTTTCCCCAAAGTGAGATAATACTTGAACTTCTCTATTTATGGTCAGTTTAAAAGTTGGGACAGATGGCATGTCATTACTTTTTTTTTTTTTATTTTTTGCTGGTGGAGATGAAATACAGGAAGGCATTTTATTATGCAGTTGTTAGGGAGCAAGACTTTCCCCCGCCCACTGAACCCTGACAAGTTTAATGAAATGAATTTCTGCGGGGGGCCGTTTCATGACCTGGGCTGTGTCTCAATGGGCGGGGTCATGCACTCTATGTAAATGAGATGAGATGACGGGAATTTTTGTGACTTTTTACAAAGCATCCAAACACGGGAAAAGCCTTGTAGGCTGAACAACGAAGGTGGGGCTTACAAACAGAAGCTCCTCTTTTTCTTTAAAGGCTGTGACAAAAGTCCGAAGGGGCCAGTTCCCCTTTCCTCCTCCTTGCGGAGTTTGAATAAAAACCTTTCCGGGGAGGAAGGCGTGTGTTTCAAGAAAAGGGGTTCAGGGAGAGAAAAGTGTTTGAAGAGTTTGAAGGTCCGGGGAAAGAAGTGTGTGCGTATGCATGCGGCGGGCGTTCGTGAGCATGTGTGGGTGTGTGAGGATGACTGTGGGTGGGGGCTCGTGCGCGCGTGTGTGGCATGTGTGAGTGTGCACACATACTCGCGCGTGTGAATGCGTGCACGCCTGTGAGTGTGGGTCTGTGTGTGGGTAGCCCGTGTGCGCCTGTGTGCGGTGTGTTTGGGTGGCTGTGTGCATGCCGTGTGCGAGCGTGTGTGCAAGCGTGTGTGCGTGTGTGTGCGTGTGTGCGGCGGGCGGGAGCGGCAGCTTCGGCTCAGCCAGCGGCAGAGCACTTCGTACAGAACTAATAGTGGTAGGGGAGGCTGGCGAGAGGCTAGGGAGCCGAGCAAGCGACCTTATTAACAAAAGCTCAGTTTGGTCCCTGCGGGCCCAACCAGCAGAAGGGGCTGGGGAGCCCTGGCTCTCCGCCAGGGAGGTCGGGCTGCCCCGCAAGCTCTGCACGCATCCTTTATCATGCCCTCCGCAGGGGGAGTCCTGAGGCTTGGCAGTCGGGAAGTTTCCAAAGCCGAAGCAGCCGCCGCCGCCGCCTTGGACAGGACCAGCAAGGACAGTGGAGTGAGTATGTGAACTTCAGGTCTATGTTTTCCCGTTGGGTGGGTTAAGGGATTTCTAGTACAAAGAAAGCTCACACTCAGCTGACCTGAAAGACTGGAATTTCAGCTCTCTTTCCTTTCCTGGGATCTTGTTCCTCCCCCTTCCTCTCAAAGCCCTTTAAACCAGAGATTACCGGGTCAGTGACTCTTCCCCGCCTGCCCCGGGGCCCAGAGTTTCTAGCTTTTTAGCTTGGAAAGGAAAACCACTACCTGTAAGTATCTGCTTTATGTACTTCCTCTCATCTTGACTGCGAATGTTCTGTTAGCAGAATGCTCCCGAGGTGGTTGGTTTGCGTGGTAGAGTTCACTTCAAGTATCCTCGCAAGAAGGGTTTTCAGAGTCCGCTTGCAAAAGTTTAATTCTCATGTCAACTCAGAATTGTGTTTGCACTGTTAAAAACCCGTATGTCCACAATGGGAGTCTCTCTATTATGCAACACAATTTATAACTCTCTTCCGAATCCATCCCCATGGCACTCACCAACGAAATCACCATTTTAAATTTTGTAATCCACCCTCACCACCACCACCCCAGATCAGGATGTTTCTTCTCAGCTACATGAAATGGCAAAGGGAAATGATGAAAAAATTAACACGACGAATAATCTCCTCATGGTCTAAAGAGAGAGAAATTTGCATGAGATGAGTTTTGGATACCTGGCTTTGATTTAGTTCTACTTGGAGATATATTTTTAAAAGCATGATTTCTATTTTTATGGGGATGAGAGGGAGTGTTGGAGAGGCAAAGAAATCATTTTGTTCTGAAGTTTGGGACTGATGTTTAAGTTCTTTTTTGCACATTACCCAGATTCGGTCCAGAGACTTTGGTGCCGTAGTGAATAGTTTCTTTTAGTTTTCATCTGGATCACAGAAGTAATTTTCAAGGCATTTAATTTTCCTTTCTGCTTTTTTTTTTGGACTCTTGTGCTTAGTCTTGTTGCCTGGTGTGAATTACAAAGCTTAAAAAGAGCATTTCCGGGGGCTGGTTGGCGATTATGGCCTGGGAATCTTGCTGGAGAGATTAACCTCTTCACGACTGCTTCGCCGACTAGACCTAGGATCCAAAGGCTCCTCAGGTTTCTGCTCCAGAAAACTGACAGCACCATTCCTGGCTCTAGTTAAAGCCTGAAGAATTGCTTTGCAGTCCCCTGCCTATACTTGGTAAAAGTGCCTTCAGTATGATTCTAGGGAAACGGTAACTACCCTTGGTCTTTCTATCAGGGATTCTCAAAACTTAGTGTGAATGGGAACCACTTGGGTCCTTGCTGAAAGGCAGGTGCCTAGGGCTCCCTCCCCCCCCCCCCCCCCAAAGGGTTTTAGGCCTGGGGAGGGGCCGAGAATTTACCCGGGTGATTCTGAAGCAGGTGAGATCACATTTGGATAAGCGCTGCTCTATGTTGTTCTGGGCAATTAAATTCTTGTCACGTACTTGGTTAATGTGAAACCTCATATCTAAATGATAAACTTGAATTTCAGCTGATGTTGAACATAGGTTATATGCGACATGGCTTTGCATGCTTGGCTGATAAACCAGGGCTTTTGACCAGCTTTCCCACCAACCTCATCTGTATTTCCTTGCTCTTTTTTCCATCTTCGCCTTTCCATTCCCACGAGTGAGGAAGGGAGTTGGGCAAAGGTGCTCGCACGCCATGTACCCACCTCCATGTGTTGGGATGTGTGGTCTGACCTGACCGCACATGGCCAACCAATGTTCATCTTAGAAACTTTCAACCCAGGGCGGTTCTCAATTCTTTATCAGCCTCCCAGGGATACTCTGCTTCTGGGGATGGGCTAGGCCGAGTGGGGCTGAACTGAGCTGGATTATTTCTTGGGACTGTTCAGGAGCAATTCCTAGAAACTGAGTTTGGATTAGACCAACCCACAGGGATTGGGAGAAACAGGAAGTGATTCCTCCATTATGCTGAGGTCCTCATTTGACAACATATGAAGGTAATAACTCAGCCTCCATCCCCATCCTCGATGATGTTTTATGCCATTGTATGTTTACAGGAAAGAGAAAATAGGATGTGGTCATCAGTGTCCCTTCCTTTTTCCCCCTCTCCTCACTCCAAATGTTTGTGGGTGCCCGCTACGTGCCAGGCTCCGTGCTACTTTCCAGGGACTCCAGAAAGATCAATGTGCGGACAGAGCCCTTGTCCTCATGCTGTTTCAAGTCTTAGCTGTTGCTAACCAATCTTGGGTGAGCCAGCTAATCTCTCTAAATTTCACTTCCTCCTCCAATAAAAGGAAAGGGTTGAGTTAAATGAGTTTGAGTATCTTTCCAGTTCTTTTTTTTTTTTTTTAATATCTTATTTATTTGACAGAGAGACACACAGCGAGAGTGGGAACACAAGCAGGGGGAGTGGGAGACGGAGAAGCAGGCTTCCTGCCGAGCAGGGAGCCCGACGTGGGGCTCGATCCCAGGACCCTGGGATCATGACCTGAGCTGAAGGCAGATGCTTAACGACTGAGCCACCCAGGCACCCCAACTTTCCAGTTCTGATACTCTGACATTGGCGGACATGGCTCAGTCTTCTAAACACAGACAAGGGGGAATGGGAGCTTTGTAGCATTTGCGTTTTGAAAACAGGCCCAAAGATTTGGCTTCCTGCTTTGCTTTTCTTCTTCTTCTTTTTTTAACATTTTTCAAAAATATCTTTTAACTTGTCTTTCTCTCCTCAGAAACCAAGACCACTGGTAGAGTGAGTTAGACAAATTCTACCTTTGCAGAGCACACAGTCATTCCTCACAATGGGCTCCTGTAACTCTCTGGAAGGCTGTCTCCCTGGGCCAGGTAACCTAGGACAGCAGCTTCTTATCTTGTCTGAATCTGGTGTTGCTCCCCGCCTTTGGAGAGCTGGGTGGTCTGAGCAGGGCTTAGCAGGGCTTCGTGCTTACACAGCTCGCACCTGACCCTTTCATTCAAGAGACTTAGTAGCTTTTGTGCTACCAGGTGAGAGGCTCCAACAGAGACCTTTGAGGGTCTGGGAAAAAAAACCCAACTCCCTAATGAAATCCACATTTGTCTTCTATAGTTTCTCTTACTGCCATGACTGCAACATTTCAAAGGGTTCTAAGACTTGGCCATCAAGATAAGAAAATATAGCTGTGATCTGAGCGCTTTTCTGACCAACGAAGCTTCTAAGCTGTCTGCAGATACTACGTTTGGGTGGGAAACTACTCGCTGGAGGACAGTGTACGGGGCTACTGCAAAGTTAGGATTTTTTTTTTTTTAATTTATTTATTCGACAGAGAGAGTGAGAGAGTACAAGCAGGGAAGAGTAGTAGAGGGAGAGAGAGAAGCAGGCCTCCCGCTGAGCAGGGAGCCTGATGCGGGGCTCGATCCCAGGACCCTGAGATCATGACCTGAGCCGAAGGCAGACGCTTAACCATCTGAGCCACCCAGGCACCCCAAAATTAGGATATTTTTGACCAAAGGTTCTTGGCCTCTTGTTAGTAGGTTTAAAGGAGGTGGCAAAATAGTCTTCGGTTTCACTTTTCTCCGTCCCTGTTTATGAGGTTGCTGGTACGATGTCAGAAATACTCCTTTTATGCCTCATGCAAAGGCTTCTAAGATTGTGTGTCACTCTTCACTCTCAATTTTATCCTTGAAACTTTCATATCTGGCTTCTTTAGAGACCAGGGCAGATAACACTCCAGGACCCACTGAGCTCCACGTCCTTCCAGTGGTTTTCCACATCCCTAGGATCCTATCTCTGCCTTCTGTCAAGTGTTATCAGCTGCTCAGGGCTTACAAATGCTCCCTATATTCTTCGTACAAAAATGAGCCTGGACTTGATCTCGTGAGGTCGCACTCGATGCCGTTTTCATTCTAGGGTCTACATTTCCTGTTAGCACAAAAATTCTTCATTTGGTCAATTATAAGCCAAAACCATTGTGAAGTTAGGAGAATTTCAGAAAGGAATGACATTCCCAGATGAGAATTCATCCACATGTTTAAAAGTTGTTGGGTGTTTCCTATCAAATCCCTTCCATAGCCCAGATTTGTTTTTCCTGTTAAAGTGATTCTCCTCCTGGGAAAGGCAACATAGCAACACACAAGAGCAGTACTCTAATTCTGTTTTATGTAAATCTTCCTCTTTGTTATAACATGGTGGAATAATTCTATGTCATCCAATAAGCATTAGTGATTGTTTTGAAACCAAAAAGTAGTATTAATAGGAGAGCTCAAATATTAAATCGGAGTGGTGTAATAGAAAAAAGAAATGATCTTTGAATAAATTTCAGCTGGGTTCCAGTTCTGGGCTGCAGTGTTCTTTGGTTCTGTGATACTGGCCCAGTTACTTAGCCAGTTTCCTCTGAGTCACATGAGGGTATGGACACTTACCAGATGTTCATGAAGGCTAAAGGACGTTTGAAAAGCACCTGGCATGGTCCATGATGTGTGATAAGTGCTCAGTGAGAATTTCTTCTCTGGAAAAGGGCTAACACGGATGTGAAGGCTGGAAAGAATCACACATGTGGCAAGCCATTCAATCCCTAGGTAAAAAGAAAAGAGAAACGGGAAATCAAGCTTTCTTCCAGATTTCATTGACGAGGCAGAATAGTTGTTAGCCCACCACTTCTCTGCCCTTGGTCCACTTGGTGGGACCCATGGGTGGACCCATGAGCAGACCCATGAGCTCCTGGACCATCAAAGTGATTAGTACAGAGACAGCAAGGGCACTGTGAAAATCATTCTGCCCTCATTTCTTCCTGACCCTCCAGAATTGAAGACTTTTATAGCTGTTTCAGATATAAATACATCAGGAAATAAATTATTTTATTTTATTTTTTTTGGAGGGAAGGATTTTGCTCCATTGTAGCCAGGGGTCCCACTTCAGGGGGAAATGTTTGAGAATTTGAAACTCGGGGATTGTACCACGGGCAGCTTGTGAACTATCACCGAAAAGAAAATGACAAGCCTTAGCCATTCAAACATGCGGTGCTCCCCCCTGGTCTTTCTCTCTCTCCCACCTATTTTCTTATAGGTCCGGTGTTTGCACTGTGATAAGTCAGTCACTCAACTAATATTTACTAATCTGCTCTGGGCCAGAGAAGATGACCAGGACAGAGAGACTTGAGTGAGCAGAACAATCATGGTTGTTATCTTCAAGAAGCTTACAGACTAGGGTGAAAAGGTCAACTTTTAATAAAATGACTGCAAATAAACAATGAAATGCCACACGTGGTGAGGGTATTGCAGGATTCCACGCAAGCAGATAATACCAGTCTGGGAGGTTGAGACCTGACGGATGGATAGAAGTTAGCCAGGCAGGGATGCCTGGGTGGCTCAGTCGGTTAAGCGTCTGCCTTTGGCCTGGCTGTGGTCCCAGGGTCCTGGGATCGAGTCCTGTGTTGGGCTCCCTGCTGAGCAGGGAGTCTGCTTCTCCCTCTGCCTGCCGCTCCCCCTACTTGTGTGTGTGCACGCTCTCTCTCTCATAAATAAATAAAATCTTAAAAAAAAAAAAAGTTAGCCAGGCAAATGGAAATTTGGTAGAAGTGGGTGAAGGGCATTCACGGCAGATGGAACAGCACGGATGAAACATACAAAGGCTCAGAGTGGGCAGTGTGGTGAGTTTAAGAAGGGAAGAAGAACTGTGTGACTAGCTTGTCAGGGGCAAGGAAGAGAGTCCTGTGAGAAGGGGCTGGGGAGATGGGCAGGGGACAATCATGCAGGGAAATCAGGTCTCACAGTTGAAAGGGACCCCAGAAAGGACTGAATCCACACTCCCTCTCTGGGACCAGAATCCCTTCCTCTGTCTACATCTCAGCTCTTGCCATTATTGGACAACTCTGAAGGAAAGTTCTTTCTAAAAGTAGGGTACAGGGCACCTGGGTGGCACAGTTGGTTGAAGGTCTGATTCTTGGTTTCAGCTCAGGTCGTGATCTCAGGGTCATGAGACAGAGTCCTGTGTGGGACTCCATGCTCAATGCGGAGTCTGCTTGAGATTCTCTCCCTCTTCCCCTGCCCCTCCTGCTCATGCTCTCTCTCTCACAAATAAGTAAATAAATCTTAAAAAAAAAATAAAAGTAGGGTGCAATTCCGCCTATCCTCCCTGGATCTGCACCCTGAACCCAGAGAGTAAAGTTACTCCTCTTTCAAATAGTTCAAAGACAGACTATTTTTTTCATAAATTACTGCCAAAGTAGGTTTGCGCTTTCCCATTTGTATGCAATCGATTTTTGGGGAATGTAGTTTTACATTTGTGCTGCAGAAAGTGAACAAACATTACTGGCTTCAGTCCATTATTCCAGCTTCCGATTATTGAGACCGTGGATCTCGATTGTGTCCTCAGTGATAACAGTTAACTTTTTTGGATTTGTGCTGTTTGTGAATTGGATAAGCTTGTCTTCTGTATCTTTGCTTAGGAATTTGGAAAATTATTTAACCAGAGGAGGCCAAAAATGGAGCTATGGGCACCTCTCAAGATATTTCTCTCTCTCTTTTTTTTAAATTTTATTTTATTATGTTATGTTAGTCACCATACAATACATCATTAGTTTTTGATGTAGTGATCCATGATTCATAGTTTTCTTATAACACCGAGTGCTCCATGCAGTACGTGCCCTCCTTAATACCCATCACCGGGCTAACCCATCCCCCCACCCCCCTCCCCTCTAAAACCCTGTTTGTTTCTCAGAGTCCATAGTCTCTCATGGTTCATCTCCCCCTCCGATTCCCCCCCTTCATTTTTCCCTTCCTTCTCCTAATGTCCTCCATGTTATTCCTTATGTTCCACAAATAAGTGAAACCATATGATAATTGACTTTCTCTGCTTGACTTATTTCACTTAGCATAATCTCCTCCAGTCCCATCCATGTTGATGGAAAAGTTGGGTATTCATCCTTTCTGATGGCTGAGTAGTATTACTTTGTATATATGGACCACATCATCTTTATCCATTCATCTGTTGAAGGGCATCTCGGCTCTTTCCACAGTTTGGCTATTGAGGACATTGCTGCTATGAACATTGGGGTGCATATGGCCCTTCTTTTCACTACATCTGTGTCTTTGTGGTAAATACTCAGGAGTGCAATTGCTGGGTCATAGGGTAGCTCTATTTTTAATTTTTTGAGGCACCGCCACACTGTTTTCCAAAGTGGCTGTACCAACTTGCATTCCCACCAACAGTGTAAGAGGGTTCCCCTTTCTCCACAACCTCTCCAACATTTGTTGTTTCTTGCCCTGTCAATTTTTGCCATTCTAACTGGTGTAAGGTGGTATCTCAATGTGATTTTGATTTGAATTTCCCTGATGGCTAATGATGAACATTTTTTCATGTGTCCTGTTAGCCATTTGTAGGTCTTCTTTGGAGAAGTGTCTGTTCATGTCTTCCGCCCATTTTTTGACTTATTTGTTTTTTAGGTGTTGAGTTTGAGAAGTTCTTTATAGATCTTGGAAATCAGTGCTTTGTCTGTAGTATCATTTGCAAATATCTTCTCCCATTCTGTGGGTTTCCTCTTTGTTTTGTTGACTGTTTCCTTTTGCTCTTAAAAGAAAGGTTGCCCCTAACCTCTTTTTATTTTCTCTTTAGAGAGGAAACTAGACACAACATCCCTATAACCCAGACTCACAGAAAAGTTCAAGTTTAAATGAGAAGAGTTCAAAGATGTCAGTGTGTGAAGGCACGGTTCAACTGTATTTGCTGATTTCATTTACCGAGACATGTGTTGAATGCCTATCACATGCAATAGCCAGTTTGTCCTCCTGCCTTCAAAACACATAGATAAATAGCTACACCATCAGGTAGGATGTGATAAATGCCCTGTGATGGGTTTAAATAAAATGTGACTCTTCTGCAATAGCGGGAAGGAAATCTTGCCAAATGGAATGATTATGTCTTAGGACATCTTGAAGGAAGCATTTCGCAAGGCCTTAATACATGGATTTTAATAAGGATGGAAGCAAGGACGTTCCAGGCAGGGGGCAGACATGAACAGGGGTATAGAGGTGAGGAGGGTCCAGCAGGTCATTGTGCCCATGTGACTGGAGGCTATGGGACAGGGTAGGGCTGTGGTTTGGGAACACATAAGCCTAGAGGTGTTAGCCAAAGGCTGTGGGAGTGGATATGGAGTGAGAAGCTAGCTGAGGTTAAAATTTTAAGAAATGCCATATTTTTAGCAGTGTAGTGTGACCCAGAGAAGAAAAAAAAAAAGGTAGAAAGAGAAGGAAGAGCGAATAAAAGAGAAAAAGGCAGTGGTTAGGTTGAAAGAGAACCAGGAGTATTCTGGGGTATAGAACCCAGGAACAAAATTCAACCCATAAAGACCATGCCACCATATCAAGGCCTCTGCTTGGTGTTAGTTAACTGATCTTCAAAATTCTGAGGACATTACTACAGCAGCAGGAAATAAAATAATACCTGTGGACCTATACGTTCACATGCATACTTTGAAGGACAGGTATGTTAGTGTGGTTTCCCCAGAAGTCTCTTCCACCATGTTGAGTTTATGTAGTGCTCAGTGACATCACAGTGTGAACTGCCTTTGTCAGCTAGTCTGGACGCTCCGCCTGTGGCAAATATGTTCTCACTTCTAGACAAATGATTTGCAAACTCACTTTAAAAAAAGTCTGTTTGTGTCTTGGAGACTCTAAGAAAGTGTTAAAAGCCAAGACCACTTGTGTGTGCCATATTTGTCTCTCTTTTTAAAGATTTTATTTATTTATTTATTTGAGAGAGAGAGTGTGTGAGCAGGGGGAGGGCAGAGGAAGAGAGAGAGGGAGAGAAGCAGACTCTGTGCTGAGGGAGGAGCCACTGGTGGGGCTCGATCTCAGGATCCTGAGATCATGACCTGAGCCGAAACTAAGAGTTGGCCGCTTAGTTGACTGAGCCACCCAGGTGCCCCTGTCTCTCTTCTAAAACACTTCTCTGACTTGGTGGTGTTTGTAATGTTATATGAGGCCATTCTTATATGTTGCCATATTCTTGTGCACACATGGATTCAACAATAAGTCATCTAATCAGTCATTCAGGTTATTTTTTTTTTGGCAGCCTGTGATGTTTACAGAGATTTTGTTTTTGAACTAGGACTGAAGCATTTTTAATCTCATTGCCTGAGAGCAGCCTCCCACCCCCCCACTCACCACAGCCCACCCCCAATTCTGCCAAAGTAAGCAGATTAAGTTTCCACTCTTCTTAATGCAATTAAGCTCAGCAGACCACAGAGGCGTCGGGGACCCATGCGTTTGCAGGAGACCTAATGCTGGCGCTGGGTTACATTGGGGACCTCAGTGTGGGAGGGTCCTGTTGCTAGCAAGCCCTGCTGGTGCTGGAATAGCTGGATGAATGCAGATCCTGAGGAAGGACAGAGCTCTACAGCGCGGATAAAATTGCGCTCAGTTCTGAACGCCAGGGAGTGGGAGCAGTCAGAAGTCATTCTGGTTTGCCTTGCTTCTTTTTTGTTGCCAGTGGCCCTGCATTGCTCTATAGAAAATTTTCTAGCTCTGTTGGGTGTTACCAGAGAGTCAATTCAACCTAAATCACGGAACATGTCAAAGTATGGCTTAACTAATAATTTTTTTTAATTGATAAACCTTAGTTTCTGAGCAGATTTCTGTTTATAGAAGAATTGAATAGAGTTCTCACATATACCACTGCCCCCCCCCACCCAGTTTCCCCAGCTACTAACATCTTGTATTAGTATAGTGTACTACAATTGATGAACCAGTTATGATTATTACAATTGATGAACCAGTTACGATTATCTAAAGCCCATAGTTTCATTTGGGTTCACTTGTGATGTTGTACGTTCTGTGAGTTTTGATGAATGTTTAATGACCTGTATCCATTACATTGGTAACTCTGATTGGCCTGGGGACCAGAAAGGGGACTGAGTTTCCTGGAGCCTTGCTCTGTCTGTGGGTGTGTGTGCGCACGCCTGCGCCCTGGGGACTTCGATTGGGCCATAATACATTTACACACATTATCACATTTAACTATTTTAATGGCCCTGAAAGGTATCACTTATTGTGTAGGTGAGGAAACAGAGGCCAAGGAAGAATAAGGACCTTTTTCAAGGAAATAGTGGATCCGGGAGAAATCTGATTTATAGTCTGGCCTCTCTGCTTATTACTATTGCATTTCCTTTCACTTCAGCTGTAATCCTAGAGCAGAACATTAAGCCCTCCCCACCCCCTTCCTCCTCCTCCTTCTCTTGTACTATATTTACAAAATTATTTCTAAAAAACAAACATTTGTAAAACAAAGAAATATTTGTAAAATAAAGTCATGTGCAGGTCACGGCTGAACCTCAGAATTGTGCTAAGATCTGTTAAGTTTATTTGTTGGTTTTAAGAGTTGACATTTTCTTTTTAAGGGTTCAATGTTCATTTTCTTGTAATGACCCCCATCTCCCTGAAGGGCAGGTACAGGCAGCTGGGCGAGGGCATGAGATATTCACTTGGCAGATCTTGCCCTGACTGAGGGCTTTGCCCATGTGCTGGAAGGCCCGCTCCCAGGAGAAGTACTCTCACACCAGTGTCTGCGTCTCCTCACTGCCAGGATCCATGTATATGACTTGTAGTTTTTTTGACTTTACTATATCCCAGAATTTGATGCTTTCCATGTTCTGTTTGCGTAAGTGAATAGAGCAGCCGGCCAACCAGTTCTTTAATCTTCGGCAAATCACTTAGCCCCTTAGGGCTGCTGCTTCCTCACCTTGACCCCTGTGTGTGTGCTGTGGTGTGCAGAGCATGGGGTTCAGGAACATGGGCTTTGGAGGCTGTCCACTGGGGTTGGAATGTCAGCTCAATCATTTATTAGCATTTGCCTTGGACAAATTACTTTACCTTAGAATCAGAATCCTTAGAATAGAATCTGTCAGCTCAATCATTTATTAGCATTTGCCTTGGACAAATTACTTTACCTTAGAATCAGAATCCTTAGAATAGAATCTGCTCCATGGGTGGTTGTGAAACAGGGCTGGATGCAAAGTAAATGCATAACACCTGATGAGAATGTTGGTTTGACTAAAATTTGGAGAAGCTCCTTCCAACCCTAGAATTCTGTGACTTTTGATGTATTGTGACTTAGTCTCAAAGAACATTACATTTTTTTTTATCGTTTGTCACCTAGTTTCTTAGGTCATCAAAACCTTTTCCAATACAAATCAAAACCACAATGAGATACCACTTCGGCTAACTGGTGTTACCCCAAAGATACAAATGTAGTGCTCCAGAGGGGCACCTGCACCCCAATGTTTATAGCAGCAATGTCCACAATAGCCGAACTATGGAAAGAACCTAGATGTCCATCGACAGATGAATGGATAAAGATGTGGTATATATATACAATGGAATACTACTCAGCCATCAAAAAAATGAAATCTTGTCATTTGCAATGATGTGGATAGAACTAGAGGGTATTATGCTAAGTGAAATAAGTCAGTCAGAGAAAGACAATTATCATATGATTTCATTCATGTGGAATTTAAGAAACAAAACAGAGGAACATAGGGGAAGAGAGGGAAAAATAAAACAAGATGAAATCAGAGAGGGAGATAAACCATAAGAGACTTAATTACAGGAAACAAACAGGGTTGCTGGAGGGGAGGGGGTTTGGGAGATGGGGTAACTGGGTGAAGGGCGTTAAGGAGGGCATGTGATGTAATGAGCACTGGGTGTTATGTAAGACTGATGAATCACTGACCTCTACCTCTGAAACTAATAATACACTATATGTTAATTAATTGAATTTAAATTTTAAAAAAACCCTGTAACTATTCCTAGAAGAAAGCAGACCGAATATTAACCATAATTATCTCTGCATATTAGAATTTTGGATAGTTTTTATTTTCTTCTTTATAATTGTTTATTTCTCAAATTTTCTACAATGAATTTATACTACTTTAAAAATTGGGAAAATGGGCGCCTGGGTGGCTCAGTTGGTTAAGCAACTGCCTTCGGCTCAGGTCATGATCCTGGAGTCCCGGGATCGAGTCCCGCATCGGGCTCCCTGCTTGGCAGGGAGTCTGCTTCTCCCTCTGACCCTCCTCCCTCTCATGCTCTCTGTCTCTCATTCTCCCTCTCTCTCAAATAAATAAATAAAATCTTTAAAAAAAATAAAAATAAAAAAAAAATTGGGAAAATGTTATTTTTAAAAATTTCAGATGTACTATAGGTTTCCTTATTGTTAGAGATTTGGGTTTTCCAGTTTGGGGCAATGAATATCTTTGTTCATAAAGTATTTTCCAAATTCATACTTATTTCCTTAAAAATACTGCCTTAAAAAAAAAAGCATTTCCATTTCAGCAGATCTTTTAACAGGACTGTTTGTGATGGTTGGCCTCTTTTCTGCCCAGACATCTGTGAGTTTGGATTTTATCATTAGTTATGACATGCAAGTAAGATGGTCAAGGTTATTGTAGTATAGCTCAAGGAGCAATCCTGGGTAGTTTTTGTTTGTTTTAAGATTTACTTATTTGAGAGAGAGAGCGAGAGAGCAGTGGGGACGGGGCAGAGGGAGAAGGAGAGAGAATCTCAAGCAGACTGTGCACTGAGTATGGAGCCAGACACAGGACTTGATCCCACGACCCTCAGATCATGATCTGAGCCGAAATTAAGAGTCAGACCCTTAACCAACTGCGCCACCCGGGCACCGCGCTGGGTAGTTTTCTGAACGTTGAGCAGTCCTTTTCACCATGAAGTATTTCATCTCGAGTAAGTGTAAATTGCTGAGTTTGATGAACTCCTTAGAGCATTTTGCTCATATGCTATGGTAGCAATACCATTTTGTATTATAAAGTACTTTATTATAGATCTCTCTCCCGCAGACCTCCATTTCTCAAAGGTGGGAGTTATACCTTAGTGAACTGTTACAAGTCAGCTGCCTCTCCACTCATTTACACAAATACTGTGCTTCTGATGTAACATCTACTTGTTGATTCTCTGACTGCCACATTCTTCTCTTCACCTTCAAACATGCCCCTTTCACCTTTCTAAATAAATCCTATTTGTTCTAATTTAGCTCTCTCCCCTTGTAGGAGACTTACCCTATGCCCAGTCTGAGTCAAATGCTGTCCTTCTATTTATTCCTGTAGCATGCAATGCACTCCACCATTAGAACACTTACCACTCTTTTTGAATTCAGAGTTTATGTGTCTGTCCTTCTCCATTACACTATAAACTCTCTATGAGCAAGAGTTTTTTTTTTTTTTTTTCCAGTCTTTGTAATCCTAGCACTTATTACAGCCCTTGTCACGAAGTGGGTATTCTACAATTGCTTGTATCTTTTTTTTTTTTTTAAGATTTTATTTGTTTCTTTGACAGCGAGAGACACAGTGAGAGAGGGAACACAAGCAGGGGGAGTGGGAGAGGGAGAAAGGCTTCCCACTGAGCAGGGAGCCCGATGCGGGGCTCTGTCCCAGGACCCTGGAATCATGACCTGAGCTGAAGGCAGCCGCTTAATGACTGAGCCACCCAGGCACCCCAACAATTGCTTGTATCTTAAAGAACAGATGAATTTGTCCTATTCAAACAGAGAACCAGGATGTATTTTAAAAAGGGAATTGTTTCCGGATGATGAACTTCTGAACATGATTTCATGTGAATTTAAACAGAATCTCACTTCTGGACAACTTGGTGTTTGGTGAATTAAAAGATGCAGAATTCAGTCAAGAAGAGGAAAACCAATTTCACTAGGGTGACTCTGATTGGGAAGGTCCTAAGTGTAAGTTTGGGTGTGTACACATGGTTAAGTCCCAGGTGTAGTCAACCATAGTGAATGTGAATGTTTTTCATCCTGTTTAAGTTACTCAATTAAAACAAGCTGTTGTAAAAATTTGTTTGATACAACCCTCTGGCTAAAAGCAAAGTGAATGTAAATTATGGCCACTTCCTAATCTTCAAGGAAATGCCTTTGATGGTTTAAGAAACTCCAGTAGTCATTAAAAACAACTGTAAATCGAGGGCACAAAATCTTTTCCCCCTCTGACACCCGTTTTCTCTACCTTTGAAGGTAGTTTTAGTGGAAGGTCTTTGTAGAGAAAGGCCAGATGTCTGGTTTCCAAAGAGTGGCCTTGAATTTGGATTTCTGATGTAGATTCATTAAGTATGGATTTATCAGGTGTGGCCAGAAATTTCAGTGATACCATGTGGCCATTCTATATTTCAGTCATTTTTCTTCTCTAACCTAGTGTTTCTTGAGTGATTTCTCAGAGAACCTCGAATTTGTTATGGGGGTGGGGAGGGTTTTCTCTAAGTTTGCAAACTTCCGGCTGAAAGTTTTTTCTTTCCTCAGTACTTCTTAGAGCCTCTGATAAGCTCATATTGCATTGTGAATCTTAAAAAAAAAAAAAAAATCAAAACAAACTTTAGCATTCTGTGCTTCAGATATATTTGGATATAGAAGACTCTTTCTGTGTGAAAAATTTTTAACATCCTCAAAAATGTGTATTTTAAGAAACAGTTTGCAAAATGTGGCCTTTATCGGTGGGATAAACATTGAAATGTTGAAAAATCTGAGAATGGAAACCTTCTAATGAGTCTGTGTGGTGATCAAGGATCCATCTTTGCAACCTTGGTCTTGACAGCACAGCCCGAGGGGAGGCTTTCTCTCCATAGTTCTGGGAGTCTGTCAGGACTTGCTGAAAGGGGGGAAGAAAGTACTGAAAGGATTGTTTCTGGACTGAGCATCTGTGATTTAAGTGAGCTACAGGGATAGTGGACTTTGCCGTGGTTTGGATGTTAGGAGAATGAAGTTTCCAAACCAGGCTTCATCTCCAGATACCTGGGTAATCTTGGTGCTGAGAAACTGATTAAAGGAGACAATTTAGGTGATGCAAGCAAACTTTATTTAACACTTTATGAGGTGGACTGTCTCAGAGAACTGTAAAATGGGGCAGAAGGCAAGAAATTTTTATAGGATAAAGAATAAAAAACAAGGAAGAAACAACTAGAGAATATCTGACTGGTTGGGGCTACATAGTAACCTTGTTTAGGGTGAGAAGGCTCAGAGCTGGCTTGGCGTTTGGGGATTGGCTGATTGAATAGACTGTGTTTCTGGTCAAGCAGAGCATTTACGGGGACATGAAAATTATCGAGGTTTCAGTTTGTGGATGTGGCATCCTGGGCAGGAGTGGCTCCATCTTGTGCCTAGAAATTTATTTCAGTGTTAGTAAAGTCACTTAACTGCCACAGGACTTTCTTTCTTCTGTAAAATGAAGGGGCTTCTAAAAGAGAAAATACACGTGGTTAATAGACATTAAAAATAAATAAAAAGCGAAATCTCAAGTAAACAAAGGAATGCAAGTTAAAATAGTGATAGGATACTTTTCACTTGGGAAGTGAGTAAAGATTAAAGGGATGATATGGAATGTGAGCAAGACTGGTAAGGATGTCAAATTAGCGCCATCTTTCTAGAAAGCATGCATATGAGGAGCCTGAAAATAAATTGATACCCTTTGATCTTATAATTCCACTGCTAGAAAACTATCAAAAGGAAAGAACTAGAAAAATAAACTATTGTATAATTAAGGAGTTTTCATCACAGTCTGCTGACATGGTAAGTACTTCAACATAACAAGAAATGACAGGTAGAAATCATAGTATATGCATGTCTTGGATGGAGAGCACAAATGAAAAGTAAGATCCCAAGGAATGTTTACGAATATGGAAAATGCTTAAACTAGAATGTTGTGTTAATAGGAAAAAGATGGTCCACACTTTTTATAGTATGATTTTAATTAAGTTTAAAAATTGTGTATACATACATATACATTTGAAAACCTAAGGATGTTTTCTTTGGGTGTTGGGAAAGTGTATTTTTTCCTTTTCTTTGTGTTTCTGTATTTTTATCCTTTAATGAGCATGTATTTCTTTTATACACATAAAAGGGGGTTATTTTCAAAGAAGCAAATACACTGATTAAAAAAAATGAAGGATATGGACTATTTGATGTCTAAAGTCTCTCCTAAACCATACATTCTGTGATTTAGATTGCATTTTAGAAAAAAATTGCAGAGTGGAGGAAGCACAATGCTATAAACAGAATCAACACATATTTTATTGATTTAATAGACTGGAATTTCAAGGAGGCCTGTTTGCCCTGAGGCCTTTAAATTGTGCTGCTAGGAGGGGAAGAACGAAGGGGGGCAATCGGAGGGGGAGACGAACCATGAGAGACGATAGACTCTGAAAAACAAACTGAGGGTTCTAGAGGGGAGGGGGGTGGGAGGATGGGTTAGCCTGGTGATGGGTATTAAAGAGGGCACGTTCTGCATGGGAAAAAAAATTGTGCTGCTAGTGTGATAAGTTGGAACAGTAAGATGTGGTTAGACAGGGCATCTGCCTTAATTATCTGCTCTTAAAGTAATAGCTACTTCTTTGAGGGAACTTTCCCTCCAGTGAAACTTTAACTCGGGCAACAGTCATCAATTGCTGTCCGGAACCATAAAGAAAATTGTTAAGGGTTCACGTGCTGTAAGAAAATGACCCCGAGGGGGTAGTGAAGTAATTGCAAGGAGTATTAAGATTTTGGTGTGAGGTGAAGCAGTATAATGTAGTGGGGTTAAGCGCGTGGGTCCTGGAGTCAGGCAAAACTAGGTTACTCCAGAGTCAAGCTGACCTTGGGCAAGTTACTTAACCTCTTTGCACCTCATTTTCCAAACCTGTAAAATCACTCTCTACCTCCTAAAATCTGTTGCAGGAATTAAACAAAGATAATATATGTGAAGTACTTTGAACACTGCTTAGCCTTTAGTAAGCACTTAGTAAATGTTAGTTCTTATTATGATTCTTCTGTCACTTCTTTAAGTCGCTATTTACCTATAAAATCAGAATAATAGTAGAACATGCTCTGTAGGGTTTTTGTGAGAAATAAATAAAAATATACATGTGGAGAATAGAGCTCAGTGCCTGTATATAGTAGGTAATCAAAAAATGGGGAAAGGAAGACACGAACAATTATTTGCTAAAGAAAATACAGTCTTAGAAGTCAGAAGCTATTTCTTCTGCATGATTCTATTTTCCCTATTTGAGAGAAATCTCTCTGTAAATCCTGTGTTGGGCAAGATTGCCAAAGATTTTTCACTCTCGTGGGATCATTGGACAGTTAAACTCCAAAAGAGGTTATGAGCTTCTCAAAAAGAAAAACTGTTTTTTTATGACTGTGTCTTCCCAGCGCTTCTTTTGTGGTCTATATGGTTCAACTCCTCTCTGTTGGAGAGAATAGAATGAGATCACTAGCACACAGGAGGAAAGAGCCCTATGTTAGGACTCCAAGACCAGCTTCCCCCAGGCTCTGCTGTGTCCGGTTATGACCTCTTAGGATGTTGACTCCTTCAGCAATTAGATTTCTCTCTCTCTCCCAGGGGCTGCTAAGGTCAGAGGAAACAGTGTATTTGAGGTCCTTGGTGAAGTCTGCCAAAGTCTTAATTTCCTCAACTAAAATGCAGCAAAGAGAACCACTTTGCCTGAGTTTGGACAGCTAATTGTTCTCTGTGGATACAGTTCCCCTGATTGCCAGTTCATTTGGAGCTATTTATGTCACATATGATTTGGTTTCAATTCAGTTGTCCTATGGATAATTATATTCAGCTACAGGTTTATACTTTAAATTTTTACATTTGATTTATATGAATTACTTTGGAAATTCGTTCGGGTGAAAATAATGATGATTTTAAAAATCCATCAAAAAGACTCCACGATGGCTTCTAAGTTCATTCTGACTGGTATTTTAGGTTTTAATGTGAAGTAGAAGTTAGAAAAGTCTCATTGGCTTTTTTCACCATTCTAGGCAAGGATATCAAAATCTCTCTATGTTTGGGTGGATGGGAATGGGTTGATTCTGAGTTGGCTATTTTTAACTTAAATCCACTTTATTAATCCCCCCAGTTTTGTTATTTATTTATATTTAAATTTAAATTGAAGTATAATGAACATAGAGCATTATATTAGTTTCAGATGTACAATGTAATGATTCAGCATTTCTGTACATTACTCAGTGCTCATCACAATAAGTGTACTCTTAATCACCTCTACCTCTTTATTTTTGACATATAAAGCCACTTTATTTTTTTAACATTTTTAATTTTGTTATGTTAATCACCAAACATTACATCATTAGTTTTAGATGCAGTGTTCCGTGATTCATTATTTGTGCATAACACCCAGTGCTCCATGCAGAACGTGCCCTCTTTAATCCCCATCACCAGGCTAACCCATCCTCCCACCCCCTCCCCTCTAGAACCCTCAGTTTGTTTCTCAGAGTCCATAATCTCTCCTGGTTCGTCTCCCCCTCCAATTCCCCCCCTTCATTTTTCCCTTCCTACTATCTTCTTTTTTTTTTTTTTTAACATATAACGTATTATTTGTTTCAGAGGTACAGGTCTATGATTCAACAGTCTTAAACAATTCGCAGCGCTCACCATAGCACATACCCTCCCCAGTGTCTATCACCCAGCCACCCCATCCCTTCCACCCCACCCCCGACTCCAGCAACCCTCAGTTTGTTTCCTGAGATGAAGAATTCCTCATATCAGTGAGGTCATATGATACATGTCTTTCTCTGATTGACTTATTTCGCTCAGCACAACACCCTCCAGTTCCATCCACGTCGTTGCAAATGGCAAGATCTCATTCCTTTTGATGGCTGCATAATATTCCATTGTATATATATACCACCTCTTCTTTATCCATTCATCTGTCGATGGACATCTTGGCTCTTTCCACAGTTTGGCTATTGTGGACATTGCTGCTATAAACACTGGGGTGCATGTACCCCTTTGGATCACTACATTTGTATCTTTGGGGTAAATACCCAGTAGTGCAATTGCTGGGTCCTAGGGTAGCTCTATTTTCAACTTTTTGAGGAACCTCCATACTGTTTTCCAGAGTGGCTGCACCAGCTTGCATTCCCACCAACAGTGTGGGAGGGTTCCCCTAGGAGAAGGCTAATCTTGATATGTTTGAGGAAAGGCAGAGATGCTAGTGGGGCTAGAGTAGAGGAAGTAAAGGGAGGACAAACAGAAGAGGAGATGAGAGAAGTAAGGGCGAAACACATTACATACATGGTTGCCTTATGGCTTTTACACTAAGATGAGAGGCCATTGGAGGTTTGGGGCGTGGAAGTGACCTCAGTAATATTTAATAGGACCCTTGGCTGCCATGCTGAAGAATGCCTATAGGGGAGGCAAGAGGAGAAGGAGGGAAGTCGAAGTGGATGCTATTTGGGGTCATCCAACAAAGAGTTGATGGTGTGGCTTGCACCTTCGTAACAACAATGGAAGTGAGAAGTGGTTGGAGTCTGGATATGTTTTGAAGAAGAGTGCATTCAATTTATATTGCCGTGTAAGCAAATTACTACAGACTTCGTGGCTTAAAACAACACAGATTTCTTATTTCACAGTTGACATTGGTCGGGAATGTGGTCACAGCTTACCTGGGTTCCTTGCTTCAGGCTGCAATCAAGGCATCAGCTGGATGCTAGTCTCTCTTTTTTTTTAAGGATTTTATTTATTTATTTGACAGAGAGAGACACAGCGAGAGAGGGAACACAAGCAGGGGGAGTGGCAGAGGGAGAAGCAGGCTTCCCGCCGAGCAGGGAGCCCGATGCGGGGCTCGATCCCAGGACCCTGGGATCATGACCTGAGCCGAAGGCAGACGCTTAAGGACTGAGCCACCCAGGTGCCCCTGGATGCTAGTGTTATCTGGAGGCTTGATTTAGGATGAATCTTCTTCTGAACTCGTTCAGGCTGTCGGCAGAATTCATTTCCTTGTGACACTGGAATTCACGGAGGCTTCCTGCTTCAAGGTCATCAGGAGAGCCTGGAGCCCCAGCCTGCTAAGAGAGATTCTTATATTACATAGTGTAACCATGGGAATGACATCCCATCACCTGTGCCTAATTCTGTTGGTTGGAAGCCTCACAGGTTCTGCTCTCACTCAAGGGGAGGGAACTTCTGGATGCTATGGGGCCGCAATTATTGGAGGTCACCCTAAGGTGTGTCCACTGCAATGAACAAACAGGATTTTGTTGCTGTTGTTTAGCTGTAGACCAAACACCAGAAAAGTTGGATGCCATTAACTGAGATCAGAGAGAGGGAGGGAGGGAAGACCAAGAGCACAAATTTGGCGACATGAAGAATGAGATGCCCATTAAATACCCCCAGGGAGATGTCACATAGACAGTGGCATATGGAATCCAGAGTTAAGGGAGGAGGTTAGAGATATAAATTTGGGACTCATTAGCATATAAGTGGTATTTAAAGCCAAGGAATGAGATCACTAGGGAATGAGGGTAGACAAAAACCAGGTCCAAGGACTGCACCCTAGGCTCCTCACGTTAAAAAGTCAGGGATCTAGGAAGAAGCAGTAAAAGAGAAGGGAGGTAATAGTGAGATAAAAGGGATACACAAGAGCGTGCCATCCTTACAGCCTTTACAAGTTGATTTAATTCTCAGAAAGCAAAGTTTTTCCCCTTATCTCTCCACTTTGGGAAGCACTTAGCCACTCTCTTCTCTCTGAATGTGCTGCTTTTTTGGAGTGGTCTTAGATGCCAAACGTGAATGGAAACCAGGTTTGACTTTGCAGTGAAGGTTCAACAATCAGGTTTGCATTTCCGCCCAAATAAGCCAACCTAATTCAGCCAGAGTGTGGGCAACACCGTCAGTGGGATTGTGGGAACTGTTTCAGTTTAAGACTGACACCATTAAAAAAAAAAAGGCTGCTCTGTAAAGTGCACACCCCCCTTAGATATCAGGTGACTCATGTTGTGTACTGCCTCGGAAATGAATGGTTGCAAACAGTGACAAGAGAATGAGTCTTCCCTTGATGTATTAGCTATGGATAAATTTTTGTGTACACCCTTTGGTCAAACATTTTGAGTATCCATTGGTTATATACAGAAATTTGTTGAAATCATGAAACTGTAAAGACTTCCTGTGGGCATAGCAAACCACCATTGGTTCACCCAACTCTACCCTGAACTTAAGTCTTTATTGCAATACATCTTATTTTGCAGAGTCATTTCTGTTGTTATGGAACACAGAGAAATAACCTTGAAATTCTAAGTGGTTAAAGGAGGAACAAACACCCCATTTGTGCTGATTCAGTGCATTATAATGTAATTGGCGGCATAGATAATACGAATACGTATGCATACGCCGAGTCATTAGCTGTGTCTAATGAAGCCGTGTGACTTAATTCCTAGTCCCTTTGACACATCAGCAAAACCCTGAAATGTTCACTTAGAAAAATATCTGTTCTCCAGGTTCCGCTCAAGTGCTTCTCAGGTGTCTTCATTGTCCAGCAATGTCAGAGCTGTGCTCATGGGACAAATGATGAAGCTCGTTTCTTATCTGGGTCATGATGATTTAGAATTAATCAGCGTTTGAACCAGCGTGCAAATAATTCTGTCAGCTCTCTTCTACAAATTAGGCCGTCCTCATTTAACAGATGAGGAAACAGAAGCAGAGCTCAACTCCTTCTGAACGCAGGTGACCAGGCGCTGCACTTGGGCAGTGAGGCTGGCTGGCTTCCGTGGGACCACACAAGTGCCATCCCCACGGGGTGGGGGGGGTGGGACACAAGGGCCGCGTTGAATCGGAAGCGGGAGTTACAAGCAGGGTAATGAAATGCCTTCTCTGTCTTTCACATGGGCCTGGAGGTCAAGTTAGTTTATTTGTTCTTAATTTAGCTGAAATTATAGGCTGGTTGAAAGATTCCTTTGCCGGCAGGGATCTTTTGAATAGCCACACAAACCTTTTGGTCTCTCTCTTGCTTTCCTACAACCTCTCCTCTCATTTGCAGGATTAGAAAAGCACTTGGGAGGCACATTCATCTTGCCGGCGTTGTCAGGAGTGATCAGCGAGTTTTATTAAACGCCCTGGGATTGCCTGAAAAGCCTCCTTGTCTGGGTTTGAAATGAAAGAGGCATGTTAGGATCTTGGGGCACATTGTCGGGACCCCTTGCCCTGCTGCCCCTTGGACTATGAGCTAACATCTCTGGAGGAAGCACAGAAGCCCTGTTTTGTTGAAGGGATTTCGCCGGTGGACAAACGGAGTTGGCCCCTGACGGCATGAGCGCTCCGACCTGGGGTGGGCCCGGGGCTTTGCCCCTGCTGTTGCTCCTAGGCTGGGCCGGTGCGACCTTCATCAGCCTTAATCGTGGGCTCAGGCTGCTGAAGGGCAGCTCTGCCTTTCTGTCGGGAGATGACCTGAAGTTTGCCATCCCTAAAGAAAAAGATGCTTGCAGAGTGGAAGTTGTGATGAACGAGCCAATGACTCAAAGGGTTGGGAAACTCACCCCACAGGTAGGTCCTACCTGAGATTTTTCTATTCAGTCATGTGTATGAATGTGAGTGAGTGTGTGTGTGTGTGTGTGTGTGTGTGAGAGAGAGAGAGAGAGAGAGAGAGAGGAAACAAAGCAGGGACAGACTTCCAAGGGCTGGAGTGGGCCGTCTCCTGTGTGGTGTGATATGGTCAGTCTTTATGGGATTATTCTTGCCCCAAATGATCTCATCCATTCCTAGTCAGGATGCCTTTGGATAAGATACCAGATTTCAAGATGTGTTTTAGGCCCCACTTGTGATCGCAGAATAGCACAAGTAAGACGTGAAGATATTTTTATCTGTTTCCATCACTAGAACATTCCGTTGAGTGGGAGGAGAGACGTGGAAAAGAGAGGTGAAAATACTTCCCTTTAAATATTCATTGTTCTTCAAAAATGTCTGTAGACAAATGTTTTCCTTTAGTCACGATCTTGGAGACCTCGTCGTTTAAGAGTATTCTAGGCGCAATCCTTTTGTAGGATGAAGAGTTACCTTCTAAGTCATTGGGTTAAAAAAAAGTCTGTATTATCATGTATTGTATTTGCTTGAAGTAGGGGTTTACCTCTCTACACAATAAGGAAATTGTTTCTGGTTTTATGACTTGTCCCTACTGTGGTTTAACTTCCTCCCAATGCAGGCAATTTTGAGAATGTTCCGCACTGGCTGGTGCTGCTTCTGGAAACATGCACCATTATTTGTGAACTGTGAACATTAAGTTTCTTCTTCATTTGGCCGAAGAATTTTATCCCAGCAGGTTACCTCAACAGTGGTACTAGATGATGTAGAGACGAACTTCAGGAGACTTAGATGCTAACTCAAGTGGCTATCGCAAGCTGTTCCACTTACCGCACTCAGAGGACAGTCCAACTCTGAAACACATCACAACTCTCACTTAGGGAGTATTCCAGATGTGTTAGCAACCAAATGTCTCTCTCCAGTTTCCCATGAGATTTTCTTTTGTTAGTCAGAGCTTCTGATGGGCACCTGCCAACTGTCTGAATACAGTAATGGCCCCAGTTCCTAAGGGGTTGTATTCCTGAGTATTTGGGAATTGCAACATCTTCACACTTGCTCCCAACACGATTTGCACTGCAAAAGTGTGTGTGGGTGGGGGTGTGGGTGTTAAGATTTTGTTTATTTGAGACACAGCGCACGTGCAGGGGGAAGGACAAGCAGACTCCCTGCTGATCTTGCGGTCCATCCCAGGACCCCAAGATCATGACCTGAGCCTAAGTCAGATGCTAAGCGACTGAGCCACCCAGGTGCCCGGTGAAAGTGTGTTTGGTTGGAAAGAGGAGAGACCTGGGATAGCTCATAACTGCAACCCAGATGCACTAAATGCAACGAGTAGGTGATATGGATAAGCTCAGCTGCAGAAAATAGAATTCTAACCATAGGGACTCGGTTTGTTAAAAGCAAATCCTTGGAGTTTTGGAGAGCAATAGAGGACCCGTAGGTTGCCCCAGCATACACCAGGAAGAATTTTTTTCTCTTCCCCCACAAAATATTCAGCCTCACTTCTAAATAAATGTTGAACAATTTTTTAAAATATATTGATTGGAAGGGGTACCAAATTATGAGTTCATTACTTTATAAGGCACCCACATATATCCATGCAGCCACGGACACCGGTGTTCTAGGATTAGGGTCCTCTACTGCTTTCCAAAACTCCAAGGATTTGCTTTTAACAAACCGAGTCCCTATGGTTAGGATTCCATTTTCTGCAGCTGAGCTTATTCATATCGCCTATCTCTGGCCCTAAGCATGCAAAACAAAAGCCCTATTCTTCACCAGATTCTCCCTCCTTAGAAAGTAATTTGGGGAGAATGTACTGTTCCTTAAGTCAGCCTCCGAGGAGTATCCTCTCCCTATTCCAAATAGCCTATGACTTATAAACGTATCTATAGTGCTTTCTCTGCAAGTAACGAAATGGTCTCCATTATGTATTATTGGTGTTGTTTTAATGGTCTTCGCCATCTGGTCGGCTCTGAGATACTAGAGAGCAAAAGGGGATCTAAGTGACTACAATCAGGTAAAACACTTATTTGGGGGTCAAGAGTTGCAAGAGATCTCCATTCCAAATTTTCTCTGATTTGAAGGCCAAAATCCAGTTAATAGAAAGAATATGGAGCAGAAACAGCATGCCTGCCTGGTTTAGGGAAGTCTGGACAGGTAGGCCACGGAGGGGGCTCCAAAAAGTCCCAGCTTGTCCCCTCGAGTGCTGTGACTTCAGTGCAAGAAAATGTTCAGTGAGCGCATTTCTGGAGGTCAATGTGGCAGCTCAAATGGATTTATCTGGTCTAAAGTAAATACGGGACTTGTATCTTCTAAAATTTATTGTGTGGAAAAGGAGGCCATTGAACTGTGGAGTTTCATTATCTTTCTGTCAGATATTTGTACCATAAGGAAGTCCGTGTACCCAGAAAACGTTCTCAAACTGCCAGATGATCTTTCTACTTTATTATGACAATTTCAACAAAAACCAGATTCCTAAGTAAAGTCTGTTTTTTTTTGGGGGGGGGGGAATGTGTGCCTATTTTTAATGCAACTCTCCCCAAGGATTTATTTCTTATGGCGTTTTTGAAGTTAAACATAGCCGAATGTGCGTGCGTACACACAAAGCCTAAACATTATTCTTTAATAGCACTTACCAGTAAGCTGAAAGCAAGGCTTATGTGAACCCATTTCTAGCAAGATGACTGTATTAACAACACCCTGCTGTGTAATGAACAGTTTTATTTGATTTGCACAGAAAATGTTTTGTTTAACATCTGTTCAATTAGTGTTTTCATTTCATTACTGAAGTTTGTCTTAGGACCAACAGGTTCATTTTCCTATTGGATATTTGGAGAGGGATTTCACTTGGCTCACACCAGTACCTTCTGTTTAGATAACCCTCTTGATATAGTCAACTGGATGAGGTCGGTGGCAATATGTTTTCCTCATGTTTTAGGACAAGACTTCCTCACACACAGCACTTCTCACACCTGTTTCAAAGCAAGAAATTTCCTGGGTGGAAAAGCACCTCAGTTTAGAGCTGAGCTTGCTTTTTTGAATCAGAAATACAGCTGTAAGAAAACATCTCTAGGTTGAACCAGCTTACTGTCATTAAAGTGAGTAATGAGTTAGGAATGTGTGACAATTTAATTATAAATTGTAATTGAAAAGCAGTTGAAGTGGAAAAAACCAAGGCTAGACAGTAATTAGAAAAGGATTTAGCTCTCCTTTGTTTTAGTTAGTAAATTTATGGACAATTATGGTTGTCGCCTTTTATAAAGGAAAACATATTATGAAACATAAAACAGATGTTTCTTTTAACAAAGCAGATTGTCTCTTTGTCACCATGACTATTTGTCAGCGATACGGGGAAGGTCTTTCCTTTATCTCCTTCCTTGTTGTCAGTTAAAAAGAGGAACCAATGATGTCTGTGGGAAAAGAAGATCATTCGTATTAGTAGTACTGTCTTCTCAAAGAGGACGATGTTGCCTGTCAATGATTGAGCCTGTGACAAAGTATAGACTACAGACCATGGACTCAACAGTGACGGTGTGCCAATACCGCAAGGCTATTTCTTAACACTCTGCCGAGTCAGGCAGGGCGGAATGAGAATCATGGTGTGGTTGGGAGAGAAAATTCTTCTTTTGAGAATTAGGGTTCCCCAAATACAACAGTTAGCAATTTCCTTAATAGTTCTGAGTGAGGTGATTCAGTTAATTCTATTTGAATAGAAGAAATTACCTTTAGCTTGCTATTTGTCTCATCAACCATTTTTTTTTAAGATTTTATTTATTTATTAGAGCATGAGTGGGGGGGGCGGGGAGGGAGAAGGGGAGAGGGAGAAGCAGGCTCCCCGCTGAGCATGGAGCCCTAGGTGGCACTCAGTCCCAGGACCCCGGGATCATGACCCGGGCTGAAGGCAGATGCTTAACCACCCAAGCACCCCTCATCAACCATTTCTGCTATTAGTAACCAGTAAAGCAGTCTTTTGCAAGTGTATGAGAAGCAACTCTGGGTCATGTTTGGCTCTGATCAACCACAACAGTGTCCGTAGTCAGTGGCTTCATTTTTGAATATAAAAATGCTATTTAGAAAAGAAAGAAAGAAAAGGAAAAGACAAAGATACATAATGTAAGTAATACAACATGTTTGTTGAGGGGTAACGCATGCCTTTTCATGCGTACACGCAGGTAGACCTCTAACTCAGTTGCTATGAACCCCTGAAGGGTGTGGGTGTATTATATTTTGATAAATGGAACCACAGTTTAAATGTACTATAAACTGTAAACAAAGAATCATTTCAAGAGGTAATTACTCCTTAATATATCTGCTTGATCTGCTTGGATTTTCATAGTTTAGATAGTCTCACAATAAGACACACCTATATAAGCAGGTTGGGAACGGGCACGGCGGTGGGTAGAGGTGGTGGTGGTTATAACACGCACACGCGCAAGCACACGCATACATACATAGACACACCCCACTAACAGACCATAATTTCCCCAGGCAGTACTCTATTGCCAGAAAAATCTTATACCAATTTTTTCACATATATTTACCCATTTCTTCACGTGAACTAGGTCTTTGACTGCCATTTCCTTCCCAATGAAGTAAAGTATATTCACAATGGTTGCCCGATTCTTGATGAAGATGCAGTGAAGCTTAGACTGTACAGGTAAGCAGCACACATAACCATTCTGTGCACTTCTTAGGGCTTTCTCTATAGATCAATATTATCATGAGGCTAGTTGCTAGATTCCAAACAAGCAAGCAATCAGTAGAAATTGGGGACCTAAGTAGGTGAGGCAAGAATTGTCTACTTTCAATGATCTTTATTTGTATTATTGTCCTGGGGGCTTTTCTGTGGCAAATTTCTGTCCTGTTCCCCTTTAGAGTTCTTATACAGGTGTCTCTGGTGATCCACCTTCCCGCTTATAATGGGAAATGAAAATTACAAAATACAAATTCTTAATGAGAACTAGGAAAATATATTCCAAAATTGAATGATAGTCTTTATTTTTATTATCAGCTGCTTAGTCAATAAGTGGCCGAGTGTCTTCTAATTGTAAACATATTAAATGATAAAGTTGTTTACAAAATCAATTATAAAGTTAAGTACAGAGTAACTGTGTGAGCCAGCAGTTCTAAATATATACGTAAGAGAAACAAAAACCCGTATGTCCCCCCAAACTTGCACACAAATCTTCATTGCAGCATTATTCATAATAGCTAAAAAGTTGAAGGAACGCAACTGATGAATGTATGAACAAAATGTGGGGTATCCATGCAATGGAATATTATTCAGCCATAAAATGGGATGAAGTACTGATGCACGCTACAACATGGATGAACCTTGAAACCATCATGTGAAATGAAAGACACCGGACACAAAAGGTCACTTTTCTAGAAAAGGCAAATCCATAAAACACAGGAAGCAGATTAGTGATTGCCAGGGGCTGGGGGAAGGGCAAATGGGGAGTGATTGCTAATGGATATGGATTTCTTTTTGGGGGGATAAAAATGTTCTGGAATTAGGTAGTTGTGATGGTTGCACAACCTTGTGAATATACTAAAAACCACTGAGTTGTATACTTTAAAAAGGTGATTTTTATGGTATGTGAATTATGTCTCAAAAATTAATTTAAAAATTAAGCTCATGGTGGGGCGCCTGGGTGGCTCAGTCGGTTAAGCGTCTGCCTTCGGCTCAGGTCATGATCTCAGGGTCCTGGGATCGAGCCCCACATCGGGCTCCCTGCTTGGTGGGAAGCCTGCTTCTCCCTCTTCCACTCCCCCTGCTTGTGTTCCCTCTCTCGCTGTGTCTCTCTCTGTCAAATAAATAAAATCTTTAAAAAAAAAAAATTAAGCTCATGGTTATGGTATTGCTCACTTCATAGAGGTAACTGACAATGCAGTAGGTAGAGTAGGCTTTTTTTTTTTTTTAAGATTTTATTTATTTATTTGATAGAGAGCACAAGCAGGTGGAGCTCTAGGCAGAGGGAGAGGGAGAAGCAGACTCCCTGCTGAGCAGAGAGCCTGACGTGGGGCTCGATCCCAGGACTCTGGGATCATGAGCTGAGCCGAAGGCATCTGCCTTCAGATGCTTAACTGACTGAGCCACCCCGGCGTCCCGTGGAGTAGGCTTTTAGATAGATTTTTACTTGGTTTTATTGCTGTTATGAATATTTGGCTAAAATATCTTAGTGCGAATTTCCCTTAAGTACTATACTACTATTGCAAAGAGTTTTATAGAAGACGCTAGGACATTGAATTGTTCTATAGACACTTAAAATCACCTACTAAAACTCAAGGCCCTATGCTGGGCATAGGGAACACAAGGATGAGGATGCATGGATTTTTGGTGCTCTTAATCTGATGCAAAATATGGGTAGATAATGGTAATGTGAACAAGTGCTGAAAGAGAGGCTGTGCTCAAAAAATGAAATAGTACCCAAGGATTCTTTATCACCAGCATATAGGGCTGTTTGATCTTTCTAAGATTTTAGAGTTAAAAAACTAATGTTGGTTTTTCAGAGTCCAACAAACTGAGGGTTCTAGAGGGGAGGGGGGTGGGAGGATGGGTTAGCCTGGTGGTGGGTACTGAGGAGGGCACGTTCTGCATGGAGCACTGGGTGTTATGCACAAACAATGAATCATGGAACACTTCATCTAAAACTAATGATGTAATGTATGGGGATTAACATAAGAATAAAAAAAAATTAAAACTCAAAAAAAAAAAAAAAAACTAATGTTGGACAGCTTGCCTGGAAGGGCTGGAAAAGCTGGTGGATTCTGGCTTCTCCCACTTCTTCCCTGAGTTTCGAAGGGACAGAGAGGGTGGAGGAGCAGGTGAGAAGGACCAAGTCACAGGAGCTGCTGTTCCTCTTGGTCTTGAGGACGTTTGAAATAGAGTATTCAGAGACGTTGGAGGCAGAAAATCAGAGAACATGCTTATTCCCCTACTCACCTCCTCTTCAGCCCCTTTGGCGAGCTACTTGGCCTCTCTATGCCTCAGTTTCCCCCTCTGTAAAATGGAATTAACAATGTCTCTCATAGGTTTCTGAAGAGCAAAAAGGTGTTGCTGCTTCAGAAACTCCTCACCCTTTCACTCCTGAATCAAAACTCAATCCGTAAATTAATTACACAAGCTTGGTACTCTTAAATTATGGATGTGCTAGCAGTGAGACTCTGAGCTCCCAGCTGTTATTATATATCAGCATAGATGGTGGGTTTGAGAGAAGGTGTTGAAAGAAAGCTCATTGGCGTGGGAGATGGCAGAAAAAGGAGTTGACACCAAGATAAGAAGAAAGGAAAAGAACAGAGATTGGGAGTAGAGTAGATAACAAAATCCAAACTCTACCCCACAGGCGCATTTTGTAAAGGTCAATCATTAGCTACCGGAAGTACCTGAGCACTAGTAAACATCGCTTGGCTCTGTTCTCTCCACAGATTTACTGAGACAGATACATTCACGGAAACCTTTATCCTGCGGGTCTATCTCTTGGAACCCGACTGTAACATCATCCATAGGAGTAACAATGTCCTGGAGGTGTCTGAATTCTATGGCTTGTCCAGAGCCATTGATAAGAACCTGCTCAGATTTGATTACGAGAGGACAGCCGGCCTGGAGTGTACGGTCAGGCTGGATCCTGTGGGAAGCCGGCTGCCAGCCCATGGTCAGATGGTCCTGCTGGAGCCTCGGCCAGAAAAACCTCGTGGAGATCAGCCACACAGTTTTTTCCCTGAGTCTCGTATGTATGCTGTTCTTTTTTTGTTATTATTGTTGTTTTTTTAAAGATTTATTTATTTATGAGAGAGAGGGGGAGGGGAGAGGGAGAGAAAATGGTGGAGAGGTAGAGGGAGAAGGGGAGAGAGAATCTCAAACAGACTCCCCGCTGAGCATGGAGCCTGATTCGGGGCTCGATCTCATGACCCTGAGATCATGACCTGAGCCGAAACCAAGAGTCGGATGCTTAACCGACTGAGCCACCCAGGCACCCCTCATATGTATGTTTTAATACATATCTGATTATTATTAGAACTGACAAAAACATCTGTTCATAGTCATCTTCCACTGCGACAGAAATTTTTACTTGATATAGTAATTTGTAGCTGGTTGAACAATGTAGGCTGGTGGTTAAGAGTATGGACTTTGGAATCAGTGAGACCTGGGTTTGAAACTGCCTCTGCTCTTTATTTCCTATGTGATTTTAGGTAAGTTATCTAACCTGGTGAAGCCTCCGTAAAATGAGCAAGGATAGTAGCTGTTCCACAAGTTTGCGGCAAGCTGGAGTAAATGAGATCACATGCACGAAGTGGGCTTCACACGGTGTCGGGCCCATAGCAGGGGCTCAGTGATCGTCAGCTACTATTATTCATAGTGACAATGGCAGTGGTAGTAAGAGTAGGTGGTGTATTTATTAAGTATGTTTTGATTACAGGTAAGTCTGACGTAGAGCAGGTGGCCAGTAGCCGTGGTTTAAATCAGGAGGAGTTGATGGATAATGTTCCTTCTGTTATTCATCTAATCAGTGTATTTTGGGCACCTCCTATGTGCATAATAATGTTCTAGGCACTGTGGAAAGACCAATAATCCCAATCATAGTAATACCTTGAATTTGGGCAACAATTTACAACTAAAGGCATGCTTGCACATGAGTCCTCCCATTTAGTGTTCACGACCATCTGGTTAAGAAGTAGAATACTCATTTTATACAACAGGGAAATGTACAAAAGGCCACTCAGAAAATAAGTGGCCTCTGGGTATCACCCCACAAGAGTGTAAAATGAAGTTGGGCAGAGAGAGAGAGAGACTATTGCAGAGATGATGGTGGTTTTTAGGGGGAGAGAGCAGGTTGGTTCAGGCGGTCAAAGAGTACTTAAAGGAGGGTTTAGTAAAAAGACTAAGGGGACTTGGAGAGGTATCAGGAATCAGGGGTGTGATGAACACAGTGGGGAGAGAATTTCAGCGAGTAGAACAGCCTTGGAGAGAGTGCATGACAGAGCTGTGGATGTGGATGCTGTGAAGGAAGACCAGCACTAGACTGTGGAAGGCCAGTTGTGACCGAGTGGCCTATTCATCAGGGATGTTTGGTCATCAGAATATGTATTTTATTATTTTTTCTCTCAGTGTAACTTTCAGTGGGCAAGGATCTCAGGAGACAACTGGTCAACCGTTCTTTTCAGGAAAAGAAATTAGGGATTATAGAATAATGCCAACCCCCTCCGTGAATGATTAGAGGGTATGCATGGGTATTCCTGAGGCAGCTAGTATCCACAGGAGGGTGGATTGGTTTTTTAATTTTACAATCATGCTCAAGTGACTGTCTTAACTCAGTGCTATATGTTCTAGAACTGGGAACAGAGCTGAGGTGTCCAGGTGGAAGCTGTGCCCTGGGACTGAAGAAAATGGGAAGTGTCAACGTGAGCTGTGAGGAGTTCTTGCTGATGGGTCTTCGTTATCAACACACGGATCCCCCTTCTCCCAACATTGACTACATCTCGATCCAGCTGGACCTCACAGATGGCAGGAGCAAAATTGTATACAAGGTAGAGTTGGGGGTTATGTGTCTGCGTCCCCAGCTGATCCGCAGCAAGAGAGCCGCTTCCACGGGGGTGCTTGTGCTGGCTGCCATGCCAGGGCCAGTTCCTGAGCTACCGTGGGTGGGACTGCCCAGTGACCCATTAGAACTGCAGAATATCCGTGTATAATTTCCCTTCCCTGCCTCTCTTCTAGCTCTGCCACCACTAAGGCAATGGAGGAAGGACTGGGGCCATTTACATGCTACCCTTCTTCCCCCTCTCCCTTCAGTATTCTTTAGCTTGTCATTTGGTCTTTTGTAGCACCCTCTCTTTGAGGCTTCATTCCCCCTTCTTTGTTATAACCTCTTTTCACCTGTTAGAGGAAATCAGGGGGTCCACATATCGACTAGGCGAGGCCGTGGGAGACTGAGAGCAGGGGGAAACTCAGTCCCAGTATTATGGGTGTAGCAGCTTATATCCTATTCACTCTTTTAGACTCTGAGATGGAAGACCAGGTCATCAAGGAGACCACCCAAGGCCTCCTCCATCTTTCAGTCTCTTTCAACTCCTCCTGCCCTTTCCTCCTATTGAATCTCCTCACATTAAAATGAAGGTAGAAGATGAAATCAATTTATATGAAATATTTAACATGCTACTCAACTGATTCATATGATCTATAATTTGTTTTATTTGGGGCAACTGTGTACCAGCTGAAACAGCTTGGATTTTGTGCTGATATAAGATGCTCCAAGATTACATTCATGAAAGACCTCCCTCTTTCAAAATTTGACTTCTCACTAGATATCTCCCAAGAAACTCAGATACTGAGCATTGTCACTCCCAAGGAATTTATAAGATAAAAAACAATAAGAAAATGACAAAACAGGATCAGAAAATTTTAGAATTGAGGTTAAAAAAAACGCTTTGAGATGGTCTGATCAAATTGATTAGGCAAATCACTTGGTGAATTTTAAAGGATAGATTTCTGAGCCTAACATTAATAGCTAAGAACATGAACGCTGGGCCCAGTTTGCCTGGGTTCAGATGTCTGTTTAACTAGCTATTTGACTTTGGATTTTATGCCTCATTTAAAAAAATCTTAAAATGGGAATAATAGAACCTACTTCTTAGGGTAATTGAGGGAAATAAATGAGATAATACTTATAAAGCAGTTGGCACAAAGCCTGGCACAGAGTAAGCACTGTGCATACTTTGCTAGTTAAAAAAACCACCTGGGGAAAAAAATGGATCATCAGCTAGGTTTGGAAACAACTGGCTTAGCCCATACATCTTGTTGTAGAATGGTGGTCAGAGAAATTGCATACCTTGCCCATACATACATAGCCGTTTTATGACTGAGCCAAGACTAATTCCTAGGTCTCCTAACTATTAATAGATATCTTCTCATCTTTTTGACACAAAAAGATTTTTACTTTTATTTTATTTTATTCTGAGAGAGAGAGAGAGAGTGTGAGTGGGGGTGGGGGGGCGGAGCACAAGGAGAAGGAGAGAGAGACTCTCAAGCAGGCTCCATGCTCAAAGCAGAGCCTGATGCAGGGCTCAATCTCAGGACCCTGAGATCACCACCCAAGCTGAAATCAAGAGTCAGACACTTAACAGACTGAGCCACCCAGGCACGCCAAAACTTTCACTTTTATTGACTTCTTATCTCCATTTAAAAAGTTAGACCCATTTTTCTTCCTGACTGATTTTTCTATTTTCCCTCTCTATATTGAGTTAGGGCTTTATTGTTTATATTTTTAGATCAGTTTGGGATTTTACTCCTTAAAATGACCTTCTTGTTTTATTAATTAACCTACTCCATAGGCAATTTGGCATGTCATAAAACACATTCTTTTATGAATATCAAAGTCATATGTTTACTGCAGAGAATATTTTTTTTGAAAAACACACAGAAAGCAAAATAAGAAGGCAAAACGAGTTATATTTCTCCCACTTATCTCACACACACACACACACGCACGGTAAAGAGACATGCACACCAATGTTGGTTTTGTTTTATGCAACTGAATTTATGCTATATTTGAAGATTTTGAATCTTGTTATTATTTTTATACTTGTACAGTCCATCCTCATCAAGTGACCAAATGACTATTTCATCCATAATTTTTTCTAGATTCTTAAGGTTTTCTTGTTTACATTTGCCTTTTTAATCAATCTGAAATGAATTTTATCATATTGTGAAACACAGGAACAGTTTTTTCCCAAGTAGTCAAAATTTTCAGCGCTATTGTTGAATAATGAACCCGTTTCTCATTGATTTTTGATGCTTCTTCTATTGAATAAAAGATATTATGTATACTATTTCAAGGCTAGCTCTTTTGTTCCTTAGATATGCCTCCTTATTTCTGTGCCAGTATCAGTTATTCTAAATATAAAAGGTCAATAATACACTTTAATATTTTACAGGCAAGTTCTTCCTTATCACTTGTCTTCAAAGTTTTCTTATCCATTCTCTCCTAATCTTAGTTCTCAGTAAAGAATTAAATCATTTATGTTCATTAAAGGAAAGACCCTAAGTATTTTTATCAGGATTGGATTAAAACTATAAAGTATTTTGGAAATAATTGGAATATTAGAACATTTACCCATTGAGCCTTCTCATCCAGAAATGAGGGACCTCACTTCATCTAGGCAAATGTTATTTGATGTGTTTCTGTAAAATTTGCAGTTTTCTTCATGTAAGTTGAGCACACTTATTAAGTCCGGTCCTAGGCAGTTTGCTTTTGGGAAATTACTGTGAATAGACACTTTTCCCTCCATTATATCTTCTCTTTGGTTACTGATGATAAATAGGAAAGCTATTTTTTGGTATAATTTTCTTTTATCTGGCTTCTTTCTTGAATTCAATTATTCTAAGAATTTTTCAGTTCTTTGGGCTTTGGAAGACCATAATTATATCTTTCACTAATGATGATAATTTTGTCCTTTCTTTTTCAGTAATTATTCCTCTTATTTTTGCTCTGTTCCCCACTGGTTTGGCCAGAATATTAAATATAATGATGCTTATAAGAATCCTTGTCTTGTATATTTTATCAATATCAACTGCCCACACTGTCCTTTTTTTTAATTTTTAAAATTTAAATTCAGTTAACAATGTATTATTAGTTTCAGAGGTAGAATTCAGTGATTCATCAGTCTTATATAATACCCAGTGCTCATTACATCACGTGCCCTCCTTAATGTCCAACACCCAGTTACCCGCCCCCCCCAGCAATCCTCAGTTTGTTTCTTATGATTAAGAGTCTCTTATGGTTTGTCTCCTTCTCTGATTTCATCTTGTTTTACTTTTCCCCTCTCTTCCCCTATGATCCTCTGTTTTGTTTCTTAAATTCCACATATGAGTGAGATCATATGATGATTGTCTTTCTCTGATTAACTTATTTCACTTAGCATAATACCCTCTAGTTCCATCCACATTGTTGCAAATGACAAGATTTCATTTTTTTAATGGCTGAGTAGTATTCCATTGTATATATATACCACCTCTTCTTTATCCATTCATCCGTCAGTGGACATCTGTGTTCCTTCCGTGTTTTGGCTATTGTGGACATTGCTGCTATAAACATTGGGGTGTAGGTGCCCCTTCGGATCACTACATTTGTATCTTTTGGGTAAATACCCAGTAGTGCAATTGCTGGGTCATAGGGTAGCTCTATTTTCAACTTTCTGAGGAGCCTCCATACTGTTTTCCAGAGTGGCTGCACCAGCTTGCATTCCCACTAGCAGGGTAAGAGGGTTCCCTTTTTTCCACATCCTTGCCAATATCTGTCGTTTCCTGACTTGTTAATTTTAGCCATTCTGACTGGCATGTGGTGGTATCTCATTGTGGTTTTGATTTGTATTTCCCCGATGCAGAGTGATGTAGAGCATTTTTTCATGTTTGTTGGCTATTTGGATGTCTTTTTTTGCAGAAATGTCTGTTCATGTCTTCTGCCCATTTCTTGATTGGATTATTTGTTCTTTGGGTATTGAGTTTGGTAGGTTCTTGATAGATTTTGGATAATAGCCCTTTATCTGATAAGACGTTTGCAAATATCTTCTCCCATTCTGCTGATTGTCTTTTGATCAACTGTTTACTTTTTTTTTTTTTACTTTTTAAAAATTAACATATAATGTATTATTTGTTTTAGGGGTACAGGTCTGTGATTCATCAGTCTTACACAATTCACAGTGCTCACCACAGCACATACCCTCCCCAGTGTCCATCACCCAGCCACCCCATCCCGCCCACCTCCCTCCACTCCAGCAACCCTCAGTTTGTTTCCTGAGATTAAGAGTCTCTTCTGGTTTGTCTTCCTCTCAGGTTTTGTCTTGTTTCATTTTTCCCTCCCTTCCCCTGTGATCCTCTGTCTTGTTTCTCAAATTCCTCATATCAGTGAGATCGATACTTGTCTTTCTCTGATTGACTTATTTCACTTAGCATAATACCCTCTAGTTCCATCCACATTGTTGCAAATGGCAAGATTTCATTTTTTTGATGGCTGAGTAGTAGACTGTTGTATATATATACCACATCTTTTTTATCCATTCATCTGTCAATGGACATCTAGGTTCTTTCCATAGTTTGGCTACTGTGGACATTGCTGCTATAAACATTGCGGTGCAGGTGCCCCTTCGGATCCCTACATTTACTGGGGTAAATACCCAGTAGTGCAATTGCTGGGTCATAGGTAGCTCTATTTTCAACTTTTTGGGGAACCTCCATACTGTTTTCCAGAGTGGCTGCACCAGCTTGCATTCCCACCGACAGTGTAGGAGAGGGTTCCCCTCTCTCTGCATCCTCGCCAACATCTGTCGTTTCCTGACTTGTTAATTTTAGCCATTCTGACTGGTGGGAGGTGGTATCTCATTGAGGTTTTGATTTGTATTTGTTCTTTGGGTGTTGAGTTTGGTAAGTTCTTGATAGATTTTGGGTACTAGCCCTTTATCTGCTATGTCATTTGCAAATATCTTCTCCCATTCTGTCGGTTGTCTTTGGTTTTGTTGACTGTTTACTTTGCTGTGCAAAAGCTTTTTACCTTGATGAAGTCCCAACAGTTCATTTTTGCCTCTGTTTCCCTTGCTGATCAATTAAATGCTAAAGTTGTATTTCCTTTATTTATTTTTAAAATAAATATTTTGCCTTTGTTTCCCTTGCTTTTGGAGATGTGTATAGCCAGAAGTTGTTGCAGCTGAGGTCAAAGAGGTTGCTGGTTATGGGTCTGTTCAAGTTTTCTATTTCTTCCTGTTTCAATTTTGGTAGTTTATATGTCTCTAGGAATGCATCCATTTCCTCCAGATTGCCTAATATGTTGGCATATAGTTCCTCATAATACGGTCTCATAATTGTTTTTCTTCGGTGTTGGTTGTGATCTCTCCTCTTTCATTCATGATTTAATTTATTTGGGTCCTTTCTCTTTCCTTTTTGATAAGTCTGGCCAGGGGTTTATCAATCTTATTAATTATTTCACAGAACCAGCTCCTAGTTTCATTGATCTGTTCCACTGTTCTTTTGGTTTCTATTTCATTGACTTCTGTTCTAATCTATTAATTTTCTTCTCCTGCTGGGTTTAGGCTTTGTTTGCTGTTCTTCCTCCAGCTCCTTTAGGTGTAAGGTTAGGTTGTATATTTGAGACCTTTCTTGTTTCTTGAGAAAGGCTTGTATTGCTATATACTTCCCTTTAGGACCATGTTTGCTGCATCCCAAAGGTTTTGAACAGTTGTGTTTTCATTTTCATTTGTTTCCATGAATTTTTAAAATTCTTATTTAGTTTTCCAGTTGACCCATTCATTTTTTAGTAGAATGCTCTTTAGCCTCCATGTATTTGAGTTCTTTCCAAATTTCCTCTTGTGATTGAATTCCCGTTTCAAAGCATTGTGATCTGAAAATATGCAGGGAATGATCCTAATCTTTTGGTACCAGTTGAGACTGGTTTGTGACCCAGTATGTGATCTATTCTGGCAAATGTTCCATGTGCACTCGAGAAGAATGTGTATTGTGTTGCTTTAGGATGGAATGCTCTGAATATATCTGTGAAGTCCATCTGGTTCAGTGTGTCATTCAAAGCCCTTATTTCCTTGTTGATCTTCTGCTTAGACAATCTGTCCATTAGTGAGTGGGGTGTTAAAGTCTCCTACTCTTAATGCTCCTACTGTTCAGTACCAGTCCTTTTATACCATGATTTTCCCATTCTTGAATTTTCAACATTATGACTTTTTAAATAATTTTTTTTTTAAAGTAGGCTCCATGTCCAGCGTGGAGCCCAGTGTGGGGCTTGAACTCATAACCCTGAGATTAAGATCTGAGCTGGGAATCAAGATCTGAGCTGAGATCAAGACTTGAGCTGAGATTAGGAGTCGGGTGCTTAACCAACAGAGCCACCCAAGCACCCCTTTAAATAATTTTTTTAAGTGGCACGTGAAGAATAGATACTCTGAACCCTGAGAAGTCTCAGCATATTATTAATTTGTCTTCATTAAGCATGCAGTGGGAGGAGAGAGGGGTTGATTGTCTTCTTTTCTCTTTCTCTGTTGCACTTCTTTCTTTTGAGTTTTGCTGGCTGGTTTTGGAATTTCTGGTCTTAGGGGGCTTGGTTTGTGCAGAGAGAGGTCTTATTTGATCAGACACTGATGGAATATAACTTCATGCTCTGTAACTCTGGCAAGTGTTTCCAGCTTATTCTTTGTCTCCAGGACAATTTTGTGGTTTCTCTGGGGATCTCCCATCCTGGAGGTGGTCTTCTGGTGGATCTCAGAGGAGTCCTTTCTAGCCTGAGTATTCACTCACTTGCAATTTCTCCCATAGCTCCTAGGATTATTTCCACCCCCAGCTGCCTGTTTCTGCCTTTCTTTGGCTTCTCACAGATGCCCCCAAAAAGTCAGGGTCCAGGATGACCCCAAACCAACCCTCTGTCCCACTCAGCCCATATGTGGGAGCCCCCATATGTTTTTCCTTGCCACAAACAAAGGCTAGGCAGATCCCAGAAGAGGCACCAGTATTTTCTGCATCTGGCCCTTTCGCTTCCTCCTGTAGGAGCCCAGCATCAGTCCTCTGTATCTCACCTGTAAAAGATACATTTAAGGCTGGCCTCAAGGAAACTTCTCTCCTGACACCCAGGACAAATGTAGCATTGCCCACCTTTCCTCTTCATGGGGTTGGGTGGGGTTGGGGATCGAGGGAGTGACTCAGCACAGCAAAGCACTCTTCTCTACGAATAAATCTTTCTCTTACCCCTCTCGACCCTTTTCTATTCTTGTAGTGGGTGAGAGGGTTCTAGACCAGTTCCAGACAATTTGCTTTGTAAATACTGCCTATAGTATCACTGTCACATTCACTTTGAAATCTGATATCTCTTTCATTGGAACTTCAGTTGAGACCAAACCAAAAAGAATTCTGTTTTTATCATTTCGTTACATGCAGATTACAACTTCTAGTCCAATATCCAGTGTTCTGCATATTGTATGTGACTCTTATCGTTCAGGGTCATTCTTAACAATGCGAAACACCAAGTCCCATGAAAACCAGCATCTCCTGCTTTGAGGATTCTTCCTCATAGCACCTGTTGATGCCTCAGATCCCAAGATGCAATTTCCTGGTTTCTCTGGAGATCCCCATTACTGGGGCCGCTTGCTCATAGCTCTCTCATTTGAGGGTACATTTCTAGCCTGATTGGTAGTTTTCAGTTTTAATTACCTACTCATCACCTGGGGACTCAGGGTCTTAACTAACTGGACAGCTGAGCCACCATCCTTCAGTTGCATGAGTACTGAGTTATAGAGACATTTTCCTTCATCCTGCCTTTGCCCTCTTTCAAACCACATGGCAGGAAGTGGGCAGGGTGGCCAGAGGAGGTAAGTGGGGTGTGCCAGACACTGCTAAGTGCTTTACTTTGGCTATCTCATTTAATCCTCACTTATTACTTGGGGGTCCAGCATTTGCATTTTACAAATGGGGGGAAAAGGCTTAGGAGTTAAATAGCTTGTTTAAAATCACACAAATCATAAGTGCTGGAAATAGAATCAAAAGGACAGTTCCTTCTGATGCCAAACGAATGTCCACTTTCAATCCTGGCTACATATTAGAGTCACCAGAGAGCTTTTAAAAATACCAGTTTTCTGGTCCCTTTTTTGCAACAATTTTTTTTCATTATTATGTTATGTTAATCACCATACATTACATCATTAGTTTTTGATGTAGTGTTCCGTGACTCATTGTTTGTGCATATCACCCAGTGCTCCGTGCAGAACGTGCCCTCTTTAATACCCATCACCAGGCTAACCCATCCTCCCACCCCCCTCCCCTCTAGAACCCTCAGTTTGTTTCTCAGGAGTCCATAGTCTCTCATGGTTCGTCTCCCCTCCGATTCCCCCCCCTTCATTTTTCCCTTCCTACTATCTTCTTCTTTTTTTTTAACATATATTATTTGTTTCAGAGGTACATGTCTGTGATTCAACAGTTTTACACAATTCACAGCACTCACCATAGCACATACCCTCCCCAGTGTCTATCACCCAGCCACCCCATCCCTCCCACCCCCCACCACTCCAGCAACCCTCAGTTTCCCTTTTTTGCAACAATTAAATTAGAACCTGTGGAGATGGAGCTTGGGCATCAGTATGTGTTTAAAACTCTCCAGTGATTCTAATGTGCAGCCAGGTTTCAGGTCACTGCCAGACACACCGTCTACATACTATTAACCATGTATGTGATAGCTTCATTCATATTGTTTTCCCTTCGTATTTTCTTTCCCCTTCAAAAGTCAGAGAGTGCGTGGTTGCCCGTCTATATCAGAGCTGGCTTTCCTAATCAGATTCCAAGGGCCGCGTTCATGGCCACGTTTATTCTGGAAGTGGATCAGTTTATCCTGACCTCCTTGACTACATCCGTCCTGGACTGTGAAGAGGATGAGACCCCTAAGCCCTTGCTGGTGTTCAACGTTACAAAAGCCCCACCCCAGGGCTACGTGACTCATCTGTGGGACCACACCAGACCCGTCTCCTCGTTCACCTGGAAAGATCTGAGTGACATGCAGATAGCCTACCAGCCACCGAACAGCAGCTATTCTGCACGGAGACATTACGAGGTAGGAAGAAAGGGAGACAAAGCGTCTGGCCCGTCTGCTATCCACAGAGTTATTGAAGAGGCAGGCCACTTCCCTGCACCTTCAGGTTAGTTTGCATGTCAGTGCCTCAGAAGAGAATCAGTCACTGTCAATCTAGATGCAGATTCAAATGCTTAGAGGAGCCGCTGGTGATGCCAATGAGCAAACCCGCCTGGGGGGAGACGGTGGGGAGTGGAAGAAAGAGCTGACAGTGTCAGAGGCCGCTGCATCGGAGCGCTAGTGATTGCCATCCTGTGTGAATACAGACAAATCGGGACACACCTAGGGTAGTCTTAGCTCGTGTTCTTCAGAGGACTTGGAAATCTGTAAGTGTTTTGTAAAAATGTTTTAATTTTTAAATACAGAGTACATATTAAAGGTTCTAAAACATATTGTGCCAGCTACAAAATACTTCTGAGGGCCACATTTGGCCCAGAGCTTACCAGTTTAAGAACTCTCATGTCCTTGACAGTCTTTCTGCCTGGCATAGGCCATGGAACTTAGGGATGACTTTGTCTACAATCCTTTCATTAACAAAGTCTTTTTATTTTAAAGATTTATTTATTCATTTGAGAGAGAGAGAGAGAGCGAGCACAAGTGGGAGGGGCAAGGAGAGGGAGAGAGAATCTCAAGTAGACCTTGTGCTGAGTGTGGAGCCCCATGCGGGACTCGATCCCATGACCTTGAGATTACCACTTGAGCTGAAACCAAGAGTCGGACACTCAACCCATTGTGCCACCCAGGCACCCCTCATTAATAAATTCTATTATTCCTGGAGCACCTGGGTGGCTCAGTCGTTAAGCGTCTGCCTTCAGCTCAGGTCATGAACCCAGGGTCCTGGGATGGAGCCCCGCATCGGGCTCTCTGTTCGGCAGGAAGCCTGCTTCTCCCTCTCCCACTCCCCCTGCCTGTGTTCCTTCTCTCGCTGTCTCTCTCTCTGTCAAATAAATAAATAAAATCTTTAAAAAAATAAATCCTATTATTCCTTTTTGTTTGGATGAGTGTTTTACTGGGATCCTTAATTTTAATGAATAATGCCGACTCAGGACAGGACATTCCATAATCTCATTGGATGACTAATTTCTCTATCAAACACACTCCTGTCAGGAAAGTCCCCTTCCTGTCTAAACCAAGTACCTTTGCCTCTTTCCTCTAATTTTGTTTTGGATGGGAGTTGAAAACAGCTGGTGACAGTCTTCACAAACTTACAGACCTACCAGCAAGTTGATTCTAACAGGATGGAATGTTTAAATGAGCAGATTGATACAGACTTGACTTCAGGTTTATTAAGGAAAATGAGTGTGCCTGGTGTTCCAAATTGTCCTTCATCTAATTTAGGCATTTTCAGCATTTAGCCTCCGGGGCGACAAAAGACTTCAGACTGTAAATGCCATGCTTTTGCCCTTTCCTTTTCTTTTTTCTTTTCTTCATAATAGTAAGTGGCAGCTGTTTTTTTTCTTTCTTCCTCTTGCCTCCCATTCCTTCCATATTATAAAGTAATTTCTCATTCGACGCCCAGTTTTACCTCGAACTCATAAATAAAGCTCACCTGCTCTGGCTGCTTCCTGTGTGTCTTTTCTGGGATCATATAATGTAATCTTAAAGCAGAACTTGGTCAAATGTGTGATTTTGCCGTTGTTCTTAGAAGGTGACTCTCCATTTTCTCAGTGGAGATTAGGTGCTTTGTAGATTACATGGACTGGAAGCCCTGGGCTCAGTCAGCCACCTGGGGTGGGACCCCTGAGGGCAGAGCAATGTCCAGGGCTCCTGAAGCTAGCTGAGCCTTCCCTGCACTGTAATGCCAAGGCGGTCCATTCTTTCAGCCATGAAAATTCAAGCTTATTTTACTAGGTACTCTGTTGGTTTGAAAACAGTGTTTCTTAGTGAGCATGTGACCTACAATTTCATATGGCTCAACCTAGTAGATATTTACATTACACCTCCAAAACACATCCCTCCTGGGTTATGGTTCCATTTTTAGTCTGTTACTGTGGCAGCCTTGAATCTGTTTCTTTTGTGAGGTAGCTGATATATTGCCGTTTGATAATTTATGCTCTCTAATGGACCAAATGGACATTCAATGTCAAATGGACATTCTTCAAGAATGGGCATGTGCCTTGCATTTCTGTCTTATAAATCATCCTTCCCTGTCAGCACCTGGTGCAATATGTGCATAATACATAATGAGGTTCTAAACTTAAGGGGGCACTTGGGTGGCTCAGCTGGTTAAGCGTCTGCCTTTGGCTCAGGTCATGATTCCGGGGTCCTGGGATTGAGCCCTGTGTTGGGCTCCCTGCTCAGTGGGGAGCCTGCTTCTCCCTCTGCCTGCCCCTCCCCCTGCTTGTGCTCTGTCTTGTGCTTTCTCAAATAAACATTCTAAAAATCTTATCATATAACCCCATTTATTAGCTATGGATTTCATGGAAGCAAATACAATCTGGATATTTAAAAATATGTTTGGAGAGATAGATGCCTGTAGACCAGGGTCTCTTAAAAGCAGCACCATTGGCCATTTGCACTGGATAATTCTTTGTTGTGGGGGTTGTCCCGTGCATGGTAGGAATAGGAGCATCCCTGGCCTCTATCCTCCATTTAGTGGCCAGTAGTACTGCCCACCACGCATACCCATTTGTGAGACCAAAAATGTCTCCAGACATTCCCAAATGTCCCCTGGGGGAACAAAGTCCCCTTAGTTAAGATGCACTTCTCTAGACCTTATACCTTTGAGAGAGGCTTGAGTGGTCTGATGCTGGTCTCCTGAGCAAGTGCAGGGACCCTTCTTCAGTGTATTTGTTTATTTCAGGTTAAAAACTTCTTTTATGGAGAGGAAAATTTAAAAATACTGTTAACTAAGGAACAAAATCTAGAGCCTGAAAACGTGATATCAGGCTGTCAAAAATGAGATCAGGCGGGGCGCCTGGGTGGCTCACTCAGTTAAGCATCTGACTCTTGATTTTGGTTCAGATTGTGATCTCAGGGTTGTGAGACTGAGTCCCGCATCGGGCTCTACCCTTAGCAGGGAGCCTGCCTCTCTCCCTCTGCCCCTCCCCCTGCATGTCCCCTCTCTCTGTCTCTAAAATAAATAAATGAATCTTTAAGAAAAATGAGATCAAGGAACAGCAGAAACCTAAATCTGTTTTGCCTCCATCTGTGGTGTCTGCCCCAGGAATAATGGTATTTTATGTTATAAATTGTCAATGTGTGATTCTTATGCAACGGTTTGTTTACAGGTGGAGGTGGAGGTTTATGATTTCTTCTTCGAAAGGAGTGCACCTATCACCGTCCACATCTCCGTCAGAACAGCGGATACAAATGCCCCCCGAGTGTCCTGGAACACAGGTGAAGCTCCGTGTAGGGCATCAAGCTACAGAGCCCTGAAGGGAGGACGGGAAATTATATGGGTCAGGAAAGAAAGGTCGTTTCTTTCCATTTCACACATGAGGCAGCTGAAATCCAGACCAGTGAAGGCAATCAGAGAGTTGTTTTTGTTTTGTTTTGTTTTTCCTACCAGCAGGGTGAGAAATTTAAATCCAGGATTCCTGTGTGGTGAAGCCAAGTTTTTCCTCTGGAGGAACTAAGCCAGAAGGGACACCTTTCAACTGAATGAGGCCAAAAAGTGACTATTTGTGATATTGAGCTATAATTGGACAGAGAGAGAAAAGGTCTCCAACTCTGACTATTCAGAGGTGGGAAGGAAGATGTAGACTAATTCATTGTCCTGTTTTTAGGACATGCAAGGAAACCATCATACGTGAATAAAGAGCTTAAACTGCTTTATTTATTTTAAAAGGTCACTTCTGAGTGGTCTTTAATGCAATGTATATATTTAGATCAGATGTAAATGTGGAATGTAAATGAAGATTTTTTCCTTTCCCACTGATCCCACTGATAGTATTCAAAACATATTTATAAGTGGCGGTTGTAGGTTCTGTTAAGGGGAAAATATCTCTGATTTACATCCTCAAGTGGTGGCTTAAACTTGTCACTCTGTGTGTATGTGTGTCTGTGTGTGTGTGTGCATGCGTGTGCGTGTGCCCTTGCACACGGGTACACACACACGTGTTTGTATGTGTGTGAGTTTCAGTTGTGAGGAGAACATTGGTTGAGCAGTCTTGCTGCTTTTATGTCCCACTCTACTTCTGTTAGAGGGATAGTGAAAGAAAAGAAGGAATTGATAACCTGAAGTTTAGTAATAATCACATATTAAGCGGATTATTGCTTGAGTGTAGAGATTTAATAGTCTGTATAAGCTGTGAAAGCTTGTGAAGAGAGCTCCAAATCCGGTTTGGCTACTTTGGACATGAGAATCTTTTTTAAAATGAATTTTTACTTATTATGAACTTAATATATGTTCATCATTGAAAACTTGGAAAGTACATTAAACCATAAATTGAATGAATGGATAACAATGATAATAATAATGCATGGATAGTAATGAATAAATGAATGAAACAGTAACGAATGAATAATACCATTTATTACTCCACCATGAAGACAGAACTACTGCTAATATTTTGCTCTCTATACTTCCAGTCTTGCTCTTCTGCTGTGTCCCATGATGCCTTGTACTATGGTGTACCGTACACTCTTGGCTTCAAAACCCTTATTACCAGTCACAGAGATTTTTTTTTTTTAAAGATTTTATTTATTTATTTGAGAGAGAGAGAGAATGAGAGACAGAGAGCATGAGAGGGAGGAGGGTCAGAGGGAGAAGCAGACTCCCTGCCAAGCAGGGAGCCCGATGTGGGACTCGATCCCGGGACTCCAGGATCATGACCTGAGCCGAAGACAGTCGCTTAACCAACTGAGCCACCCAGGCGCCCCCAGAGATTTTTTTTTTTTATTTTAAGTGGGCTCCACGCCCAGCATGGAACCCAATGCGGGGTTTGAACTCACGACCCTGAAGTCAAGACCTGAGCCAAGACCAAGAATTGGACACTTAACTGACTGGGCCACTCAGGCGCCCCTCACAGAGATTCTTTATATGTGCTTGTCCTCCATCCCTTCTTCCCTCCCTTCCTTCTTTCCTTTCTTCCTCCCTCCCTCCTTTCTTCCCCTCTCTCTCTCTCTGTCTCTCTTTGTCTCTCTCTCCAGACTGTGTATCTTATCCCAGGTTTCCTAGTCAACAGCCCTTGACGCAGGTCAAATAAACTAATCCTATACTGCAAACAAGAATGAGAGGGAAAGGCAGTTGTGGGAAACAGATAAAAAGGTGGTGTGACTAGGTTGATGAGGAAGTGAGGTTGGCTGCTGTTTTGGGCTGGTGTCTCCAGGAGACGGAGCCACTGTGTGTGGGCGGAGTCAGAGGTGGGCTGGGGAACATGTGAATGGTCTCTCTCTCAGCTCCTTCCCATCTCCTGGCTCACTGTGGTCAGTTTGCCTCCCTGGAGGTCAGCTCCCCACATGTCCATGATGAGCTGCCTGGCCCCTCTTTGCGGCTGCTACAGAAACTCCCTGGGTCCCCTGGTGTAGGACCTGGCCGTGGTCACAAGGGTAGGTCATGCCACAAGCTGGCCCTTGCCCAAGAGGATGGTTGAGGTAAGCAGCCACACACCAGAAGATGAGGCAGTGGTGGCAGCTGGGACTTTACAGTTGTGGGGACTGTAGGGACCCACATGGGGCTGCTGCTGTGAGAAAGCAGGCACATGGTCACGGCCGGGGGTGGGGGTGGGGCAGGGGAAGCTGGGCAGGTTTGAAAGGGAGCATCATCTGGTCCACCAGTACACTGCCTTTAAGTTTTATCAACTTGTTTCCTTAAAAAGCTTTGCTCCCATTTAAGATTCTTTGCAATCTGTCAGCTCCTGGATCTCCTGAATAATGGGAATGGTTGGTGATGATGCTCTCAGCTCCCTATTTTTCACTGGAGTGTTCTGTCCAGGATCTATATTCTTGCTGCTCTGAGCAGCACTTTCCCTCTCTCCCTAGATTTCCTCCAGCATGCTGGGTCCAAGGAGAAGGTTTTATTTCATTTCCTCTAGTTACAAAAGTCCCTTGTTTATTAGAGTCTAGAATAAAATTCAGCCCTCATTGCGATGTCAGACATTTCATGTCTAATATCGTTAAACACTCCCTTAGCAGAGTAGCTCTGTATTTGCACAGTTACCCACTTTACATTCTCTGTCCTGTGAGCTACTCTTGCACTCCTAACTTATATGGAAAACCTCTTTTGATTTTTTGGCCCGCTTAAAATATCTAGATGTCATCTTTGAAAAATTCCTTGTGGACATTTTTGAACTAGAGACTACCATGAACATAACATCCATTCTTTCCTTTATTTTCTGGCACCACCATGCCTCCAATAGATATATAAGGAACCAGTTGTCAGATTGGGGTTAATAGTATTAAAAGTAGAAATATTACAGGGCGTCTCAGTGGCTCAGTCAGTTAGGTATCTGCCTTTGACTTGGGTCATGGTCCCAGGGTCCTGGGATCGTGCCCCGAGTCGGGGCTCCCTGCTCAGTGGGGAGCCTGTTTCTCCCTCTCCCACTCCCCTTGCTTGTGTTCTCTCTCTCCCTCTCTCTCTCTGTCAAATAAATAAAATCTTAAAAAAGGTAGAAATATTACTGAAAATATGGGGTGCCTGGGCAGCTCAGTCGGTTAAGCGTCTGACTCTTGGTTTCAGCTCAGGTCATGTTCTCAGGGTCATAAGATCAAGCCCCGCATTGGGCTCCACACTGAGCATGGAGTCTGCTTGAGTTTCCCACTCCCTCTCCCTCTGCCCCTCCCCTCTGCACTCTCTCTCAACTAAATGAATAAATCTTAAAAAAAGAAATATTACTAAAATAAAAGCTAAATTCAAATTTCTTGAAAAGCTTTCAAAGGTACAATTTTCAGCTAGTATCGTGAGTGAAAATTCATTAATCTTGTCTTAAAGTAGGCATGTTGGCATGTCATAGAACTTTCTAGAACACTTTTCTGTTTTCTCTTGTAGGTCTGAGTCTTCTAGAGGGGCAGTCTCGGGCTATCACTTGGGAACAGTTTCAGATTGTCGACAATGATGACATCCATGCTGTCCAGCTGGTCACTGTGGGCGGCCTGCAGCATGGACGGCTTACACTAAGAGGTAAAAGATCAGTCTCTCTGACCTAGAAGAGAACCTGAGAAGTATTTTCTCCAAAGGCAGATCATATTTGACAGGATGTACATAGCATCTCTTGGGCCTCATTTCTTTTTTTTTTTTTCAAGTTTTTATTTAAATTCTAGTTGGTTAACATATAATGTAATACTGGTTTCAGAAGTAGAATTTAATGATTCATCACTTACATATAACACCCAGTGCTGATCACAACAAATGTCTTCCTTAATACCCATCACCCATTTAGCCCATCCCCCACCCACCTCCCCTCCGTTAATCCTGTTTGTTCTCTATAGTTAAGAGTTTCTTATTGTTTGCTTCCCCCTCTCCTTTTTTCCCCTCCCCCTAGGTTCATCTATTTTATTTCTTAAATTCCACATATCAGTGAAATCATATGGAATATGTCTTTCTCTGACTGACTTATTTTGCTTAGCATAAAACACTCTAGTTCTGTCCATGTCCTTGCAAATGGCAAGATCTCATCCTTTTTGATGGCTGAGTATTATTCCATTATATATATGTATATACCACAACTTCTTTATCCATTCATCAGTCAATGGACATTAGGGCTCTTTCCATAATTTGGCTATTGTTGATAATGCTGCTATAAACAGTGGGGTGCATATACCTTTTCAAATCAGTATTTTTGTATCCACTGGGTAAATACCTAGTAGTGCAATTGCTGGATTATGGGGTAGTTCTATTTTTAACTTTTTGAGGAAACTCCATACTGTTTTCCAAATTGGCTGCACCAGTTTTTGCATTCCCACCAACAGTGTAAGAGGGTCCCCCTTTCTCTGCATCCTTGCCAACATCTGTTGTTTCCTGTGTTGTTAATTTTAGCCATGCTGACAGATGTGAGGTGATATCTCATTGGAGTTTTGATTTGTATTTCCCTGGTGATGAGTGATGTTGAGTATCTTTTCATGTGTCAGTTGGCCATTTGTATGTCTTCTTTGGAAAAATGTCTATTCATGTCTTCTGCCCATTTCTTAAGTGGATTATTGGTTTCTTGCTAAGTTTGCTAAGTTCTTTATAGATATTGGATACTAATCGTTTATCTGATATGTCATTTGGATATCTTTTCCCATTCCATAGGTTGCCTTTTAGTTTTGTTGATTATTTCCTTCACTGTGCAGAAGCTTTTTATCTTGATGAAGTCCCAATGGTTCATTTTTGCCTTTGTTTCCCTTGCCTGTGGTGACATATTTGGTAAGACGTGCTGTGGCCATGGTCGAAGAGGTTGCTGCCTGTGTTCTCTAGGATTTTGATTGATAGTGTCATCTAGGTATTTCATCCATTTTGTTTATTTATTTATTTTTAACGATTTTTCTTTATTTGACAGAGAGACAGTGAAGGAGAGAACACAAGCAGGGGGAGTGGGAGAGGGAGAAGCAGGCCTTCCGCCGAGCAGGGAGCCTGTGCTGGGCTCGATACCAGGACCCCGGGACCATGACCTGAGCCAAAGGCAGATGCCCAAAGACTGAGCCACCCAGGCGCCCCTCATCCAGTTTGAATTCATTTTGGTGTATGGTGTAAGAAAGTGGTCCAGTTTCATTCTTTTGCATGTTGCTGTCCAGTTTTCCCAACACCATTTGTTGAAGAGACTGTCTTTTTTCTTTGGACATTCTTTCCTGCTTTCTTGACATTGGACATTCTTTCCTGCTTTGTTGGAGATTCTTTCTTGCTATGGACATTCTTTCCTGCTTTTTTGAATATTAGTTGACCATAGAGTTGAGGGTCCATTTCTGGGCTCTCTGTTCTGTTCCATGGATCTATGTGTCTGTTTTTGTGCCAGTACCATGCTGTCTTGGTGATCACTGATTTGTAATAGAGCTGGAAGTCTGGAATTGTGATGCCTTCAGCTTTGCTTTTCTTTTTCAAGATTGCTTTGGCTATTCGGGGTCTTTTATGATTCCATACAAATTTTTAGGATTGTTTGTTCTAGCTCTGTGAAAAATGCTGGTGGTATTTTGTTGGGGATTGCATTAAATATGTTGATTGCTCTGGGTAGCATAGACATTTTAACAACATTTGTTCTTCCAATCCATGAGCATGGAATGTTTTTCCATTTCTTTGTGTTATCTTCAGTTTCTTTCATCAGTGTTCTATAGTTTTCAGAGTACAGGTCTTTTATCTCTTTCATTAGGTTTATTCCTAGGCATCTTATGGTTTTTGTTGCAATTTTAAATGGGATTGATTCCTTAATTTCTCTTTCTGCTACTTCATTATTGGTGTATAGAAATGCAACAGACTTCTGTACATTGATTTTGTATCCTGTAACTTTGTTAAATTCATCTATCAGTTCTAGCAATTTTTTTGGTGGAAACTTCCAGGTTTTCTACATACAGTATCATGTCATCTGCAAATGTTTGACTTCTTCCTTGCCAATTTGGATGCATTTTATTTCTTTTTGTTGTCTGATTGCTGAGGCTAGGACTTCCAGTACAGTGTTAAATGACAGTGGTGAGAGTGGACATCCTTGTCTTGTTCCTGACTATAGAGGAAAAACTCTCAGTTTTTCCTTATTGGGGATGATATTAGCTGTGGGTTTTTCATATATGATCTTTATTATGTTGAGATATGTTCCCTCTATCCCTACTTTGTTGAGGATTTTTATCAAGAATGGATGCTGTTTTTGTCAAGTGCTTTTTCTACATCTATTGAGGGCATCATATGGTTCTTATCCTTTCTTTTATTAATGTGGTGTATCACATTGATGGATTTGCAAATGTTGAACCACGCTTGCAGACCAGGAATAAATCCCACTTAATCATGGTGAATGATTCTTTTGATGTACTGTTGGATTCGATTTGCTAGTATCTTGTTGCGAATTTTTACATCCATTTTTATTAGGGCTATTGGCCTGGAATTCTCTTTATCAGTGGGATCTTTGTCTGGTTTGGAATCAAGGTAATGCTAGCCTTGTTGAAGGAGTTTGGAAGTTTTCCTTCCATTTCTATTTTTTGGAACAACTGTTAGATCTTCTTGTTGGATAGAGCCCGTACTTATGGTATAGTGCCCTTCTTCATCTCTGTTTACAGTCTTTGGTTTAAAATCTAGTTTGTCTGTTGTAAGTATGGCTACTCTGGCTTTCTTTTGACATCCATTAGCATGATAGATGGTTCTCCAAGCTCTCACTTTCAATCTGCAGGTGTCTTTAGGTCTAAAATGAGTCTCGGGGCACCCGAGTGGCTCAGTTGTTGTGTCTGCCTTCGGCTCAGGTCATGATCCCAGGGTCCTGGGATTGAGCCCCGCACATTGGGCTCCCTGCTCAGCGGGAAACCTGCTTCTCCCTCTCCCACTCCCCCTGCTTGTGTTCCCTCTCTCGCTGTGTCTCTCTGTCTAATAAATAAATAAAAATCTTAAAAAATAAATACATAAAATAAATAAGTAACATGAGTCTCTTTTAGGCAGCATTTGTGGATCTTGTTTTATTTTTTTAATCCATTCTGATATCCTATGTCTTTTTATTGGAGCATTTAGTACATTTATATTCAGAGTGATTATTGATAGATATGAATTTATTCATATTTGTATTGTATTACAAATCCATTGTATTACCTGTACAGTTGGTGTTTCTGGAGATGTTCTCTATTCCTTTCTAGTCTTTGTTGCTTTTGGTCTTTCTTTCCTACTCAGAGAGTCCCCTTTAGTATTTCTTGCAGGGCTGGTTTAGTGGTCATGAACTCCTTCAGTTTCTGTTTGTCTCAGAAACTCTTTATCTCTCCTTCTATTCTCAATGACAGCCTTGCTGGATAAAGTGTTCTTTGCTGCATATTTTTCCCATTTAGCGTGTTGAATATTATCATGCCACTTTCTTCTGGCCTGCCAGATTTCTGTGGAGAGATCTACTGTGAACCTGATTTGTCGTCCCTTGTAGGTTGGGAATTTTTTTCCCTTGCTGCTTCCAGAATTCTTTCCTCATCTCTCTGTTTTGCAAATTTTACTACGAATTGTCTTGGTGTTGGCTGGCTTTTGTTGATTTTGATGTGCCTCTTGGATTTGGATGTCTGTTTCCTTCTGCAGATTAGGGAAGTTTTCAGCTATGACTTGTTCAAATAAATCTTCTGTCTTAGACCTCATTTCTAAATAAATTGTCATATCCAGATTATCTGGAGATCTTGAAACCATTAGCTTTTGTGTTAGGGTGCTCACATCAATGGATGACCATTCATTTATTTACCTATTTATTTATTGAAGGGGGAGGGGCAAGGAAGAGGGAGAGAGAGAATCTTAAGCGGGCTCCATGCCTAGCAAGTAGCCTGATGTGGAGCTCAGTCAATTAAGTTGGACACTTAATTGACTGAACCACCCAGGTGCCCCTGGATGACCATTTATGAGTAACATCTTGTACTTGGCTCATTATTTAAATCTCAGATGCCATGTAGTACTCCTTCTAAATATACTCTTCAACTGATGATCTTGTCCCAGTTGGAAGACAAAATATTTCCTTCTCATTTCTCTGATTCAGAAAAATGTATTGAAAAACAGAAAAACTTAGTTTTTTTTAATATTTGGTAATCATTATGTTATTATGTTAGTAGCATTATGTTATTATGTTAATTATGATTATAAGGATAGTAGTTAACAAGGTAATAGCCTTAATAAAATAATATTCATATTGTATGATAATATAGTCCATTCCTTATAATGAGCTCAGAGGATTTAATTCAGTTATCCTCTTGGTATTCCTAACTATAAAGCAGAAAAGGAGCTCTTGTTTATTATCATCTGTGATTAGGAATTCTGAAATCAAAAATGGAATGATAAATTCTCTTGCCGAATCCCAGAGGAGTAGGAGATCAACTTAAGCCTGGGTATATCAATTAGGGTAGATGTTCAGCTGCATGTAAGGGAAACCCAGCTACAGTGATTTAAAAAATTCAAGAGTTATTTTCCTCATGTGACAAGTTGCCCAGACGTAGGCATTCCAGATCCATGATGCCAGGAGCTCTTTCTGCTCTGACAGTGGTCACAAGATGGTGCCTACACCTCCAAACTTCGGGTCTGCATTCCAGGAAGGAAGAGAAGGGAAATGAAAAAAGTTATGTTAATTAATTTGCTCTCTCTAACAACTTTTTGCAGGAACCTGATACAGTGGGTTCCGCTTAAATCTACCAAGCACATACTACCCCCTAGATGCAGTGGAGTCTGGGAACCTGAGTATTTTTTAATGGTCATATTGCCATTCCAAATAAAACTAGGATCTGGTACTGGTGAAGAAGCAGGAAGTGGCTACTGGGCAAATAACCTGTAATGTCTATTATACAAGTGTTTAATCGCTTATTCCAAGAAGGTTTTTAAAACAACCATACAGCGTAGGGAGACTGCTGGGGCACTTGCCACCAAGAATTGTAATCACTTCTGCAGGGTGAAGCAATGTTTACTAATACTGTGGAAATGAAGAGTAGAGTGGTAGCGCATGATGATGTGGCTCAGAGGAGGTAGATAATAGTACTAATATTTATTAAGTATTTTCTTTGTGCCAGATACTATACAAAGCATTCTACATACTTTATCTTATATCAGCTTTATGAAATGAAGTAGTATTATTATTCCCACTTTACAAATGGGGAACCTGAGATTTAGAGAAGTTGACTTGTCTAAGGTCATGTACCTAGAAAATGGCTGAACTGGGCTTTGAACCCAGGCCATTAGATATCAGAGCTCTAGCTCTTGGGCAATAAGCCAGTGATTCTCAAACTTTAGCATGTGTCATACAGACCAATGGAACAGAATAGAGAACCCAATATGGACCTTCAACTCTATGGTCAAATAATCTTTGACAAAGCAGGAAAAAACATGCAATGGAAAAAAGACAGTCTCTTCAATAAATGATGCTGGGAAAATTGGACAGCCACATGCAGAAGAATGAAACTCGACCATTCTCTAACACCATTCACAAAGATAAACTCCAAGTGGATGAAAGACCTCAATGTGAGACAGGAATCCATCCAAATCCTAGAGGAGAACATAAGCAGTAACCTCTTTGACATCAGCCACAGCAACTTCTTTCAAGATACATCTCCAAAGGCAAGTGAAACAAAAGCAAAAATGAACTTTTGGGACTTCATCAAGGTAAAAAGCTTCTGCACAGCAAAGGAAACAGTCAACAAAACAAAGAGGCAACCCACAGAATGGGAGAAGATATTTGCAAATGACACTACAGATAAAGGGCTGGTATCCAAGATCTATAAAGAACTTCTCAAACTCAACACCTAAAAAACAAATAATCAAGTCAAAAAGTGGGCAGAAGATATGAAAAGACACTTCTCTGAAGAAGACATACAAATGGCTAATAGACACATGAAAAAATGTTCATCATCATTAGCCATCAGGGAAATCCAAATCAAAACCACACTGAGATACCACCTTACACCAGTTAGAATGGCAAAAATGGACAGGAAGAGAAACAACAAATGTTGTAGAGGTTGTGAAGAAAGGGGAACCCTCTTACACTGTTGGTGGGAATGCAAGTTGGTACAGCCACTTTGGAAAACAGTGTGGAGGTTCCTCAAAAATTTAAAAATAGAGCTACCCTATGACCCAGCAATTGCACTCCTGGGTATTTACCCCAAAGACACAGATGTAGTGAAAAGAAGGGCCATATGCACCCCAATGTTCATAGCAGCAATGTCTGCAATAGCCAAACTGTGGAAAGAGCCGAGATGCCCTTCAACAGATGAATGGATAAAGAAGATGTGGTCCATATATACAATGGCATATTACTCAGCCATCAGAAAAGATGAATACCCAACTTTTCCATCAACATGGATGGGACTGGAGGAGATTATGCTAAGTGAAATAAGTCAAGCAGAGAAAGTCAATTATCATATGATTTCACTTATTTGTGGAACATAAGGAATAGCATGGAGGACATTAGGAGAAGGAAGGGAAAAATGAGGGGGAGGGGAATTGGAGGGGGAGATGAACCATGAGAGACTATGGACTCTGAGAAACAAACAGGTTTTAGAGGGGAGCGGGGAGGGGGGATTGGTTAGTCCGGTGATGGGTATTAATGAGGGCACGTACTGCATGGAGCACTGGGTGTTATACGAAAACAATGGATCGTGGATCACCACATCAAAAACCAGTGATGTATGGTGACTAACATAACATAATAAAATTAAAAACAAAACAAAACAAAAAACTTTAGCATGTGTCAGACTCTCCTGGAGGTTTAGTAAGACACAGATTGCTGGGGCTTACCTCCAGAACTTGCATTTCTAACGACTTCCCAGATGGTACTGATGTTCTTGGTTTAAGACCGCCCCTCTAAGAAGTGCTGCCATGTAGGATGATAACAATGAATTTAATAAAAATCAACATATTTTGTAGGCTTACTGTTCTTTAAGTTCTCTCATCCTTACTAGGGAATATGAGGTAGGTATTATTATCCATTTTATAGACGAGTCTCAAACGAATTAAGTACTTTGCCCAAGTCTCACAGCTAATTAATGTTACAGCCAGTATTCAAAACCAGATCTGTGGAGGCCCAGAGCTGACTAAACAAGACTTTGTTTAAGTGAGGCAAGTATTGGCTGGTCCACTTTCCTCAATGCCTTCTCCTCTAGGGCTGCTTTCACTACAGCTGTTCCCTCGGCACCTCTCATTCAGTCAGCTCCATCTCTGTTCTCTCCATCAGGCGGGAAAGGATTTCTCTTCACCGTGGCTGACCTTCAGGCTGGAGTTGTTCGCTATCATCATGACGACAGTGACTCCACCAAAGACTTCGTGATCTTCAGGATATTCGATGGCCATCACAGCATCCGCCATAAGTTTCCCATCAACATCTTGCCCAAAGATGACAGTCCCCCATTCCTCATAAGCAACGTTGTGATTGAACTGGAGGAGGGGCAGACCATACTGATCCAGGGTTCCATGCTGAGAGCATCAGACATGGACTCCAGTGATGACTACATCTTCTTTAATATCACAAAACCTCCTCAGGCTGGAGAGATCATGAAGAAGCCAGGGCCAGGGCTGATAGGTAAGTTCTGAACAGTTAAGATTGTTGGTGTCAGAATTTGTACAAGGGTGGACATCAAGTTGATGAGGTAAGATACCATTATCATTCCCATTTTATGGATGGGAAACCTGATACCTGGAAAAGTTAAATTGATCTATTCAAGTCTGTGCATCTGCAAGCCTCTAGTTATTACATTATGAAAAATTACATCTGCCAAGCAAGATGATAGAACAAATAAGTTTGAAGAGAAGTGTTTGGCCTATTCTAAATTATTGGTAAAGTAATTTCATGAAAAACATTTGTTTATGTTTTATTAGAATAATTTCATAACTACTTCTTAAAGTAGTCAGGAGTAACAAAATAGGGATCAAATCGTTGGTGTTAGTTAAGACCGTTTCTTAAAAATATTTTTTGTAATGCTAATTTTTCTACCTATTTTAAGACAGGTGTAGCAACTTTAATTTTTCTGCTTATTATTTATAAGCTTTGATAAAAGTATTTAATGAAAAGTCCACCATACTAGGCAGAGAATACTTTGGAGATAAGTCCAGTATCTTTATACCCCAACATCTGGAAGATTGTTACAAAAGTATGTGCTGTTATGTGGACCCGATAGGCTATCCTGTCCCTGGCTTCCTTCAGAGGGATCTATTTAATGGCATCATTTACTATCGTCACTTTGGTGGAGAGATCTTTGAAGACTTTTTTGAATTTGTCCTGTGGGACAGCCATGAACCTCCAAATCTCTCAGTGCCACAGGTAAGAGGCCATCTCTGAATACTGCCCTCAAAGTCTTGTCCACAGATATCCATTCCAGGAGGTGTTATTAGAAACTGTGTAAAAGCAGGTTTTAAGGTTCAAAGCTTGAGAAACAATGGATTCAGCAAGATTAATTCAATTTCTTTGCAGCATGACTTCTCTACCATTTACTTTCCTAATTAGTTTTGTAAATTATTGTATTTGTAAAACCTCCGTGTAATGCGGGGTTTTCAAGATCATTTAACCATGGGGCCCTTTTATACAGAACAGCTCCCAGAATATGCTGGTCTCATAAGACTTGAGAAAACACTGGCATTTTATGTGTAGTGGTTCAAGTATAGTCTCTGAAGTTACACTGCCCATGTTTCTCTCCTGTCCTTGACCTTAACTAACTGTTTGACTTGTGCCTCAGTTTCCTCATCTGTAAAATAGGTAATAATACAACTTCCTTATAGAGCAATTGTGAGGGTAAGTGAGATAATCATGTATAAAGTACTGAGAACTTTCTGGCACCTGCTAAGTACTCAGTAGACAAATTAGCTATTATTTATTGTTGCTTTTGAAGAACTATTAGTTTTACCACCACTCAAGTATATCATTTAAGTATACAGGATGCAGAAATAAGTTTAAGGAGGCATCCTCATATAGAAATTACAGAAAATGAAGTTAGTGTAGGATCTGGACAACTATAAACTATAAAAGGGTAGACTCCATGTAAAGAGAGGATGGCTGGTGGTAGGGGTGGAAAGACAGCTGAAAATAAGTGATTACTTACTATACCCGGTTCTTTTTGCTATGATCTTGAGAACCAGCTCTAGAATGATGTTTTAAAAAGATTTATTTATTTTAGAGGGGAGTAGGGACAGAGGGAGAAGGAGGAAGAAATAGATTCACTGCTGAACATGGAGCCCAGATGCAGGGGTCAGTCTCATGGCCCCGAGATCATGACCTGAGCTGAAATCAAGAGTCAGGTGCTTATCAGACAGGGCCACCAAGGCGCCCCTCTAGAATGATTTCTTTCTTTCTTTTTTTTTTTTTTAAAGATTTTATTTATTTATGACAGAGAGAGACAGCGAGAACAGGAACACAAGCAGGGGGAGTGGGAGAGGGAGAAGCAGGCTTCCCGCCGAGCGGGGAGCCCGATGCGGGGCTCGATCCCAGGACCCCGGGATCATGACCTGAGCCGAAGGCAGATGCTTAACGACTGAGCCACCCAGGCGCCCTAGAATGATTTCTTAAAGCATGTGTCCCTATTGGTTATATAATGCTACTCATAATGTCACAGTCACTTACATTAGCCACTGCATAGGTGATTGAGCTATTCATCTGCTTGCCAAGACAAAGGTAACAAAAAGGGATGATCAGGAAGAATGATGTCAGAGAGCCCAGAAACTGAAGGAACTAGGTGATCCCTGTTAGGAGGGAATAGAGAATGAATGAGAAAATTCTTAATTCATCTGCATATTGAGTAACAAATCAATTCCTTTACGAATAACAACTCCCTCTTTTCAACAGTGTATTATATGCCATTTCTAGATTGCATTTTTGCTTGAGACCTTAGTTGACTTGATAATCTAAAATGGCAACTACTAATAGGATTTATTTTTAAATCTTCTATTGTATCTATTCAAACTGACCTGTTTCTGACTAGAATACCATATCACTTTTAGTGGATTATGTGTTTTTTTAAAAAATTGAAAGCTCAGCGCTGTGAATTGTGCAAGACTGTTGAATCTCAGATCTGTACCTCTGAAACAAATAATGCAATATATGTTAAAAAAAAAAAAGAAGAAGATAGCAGGAGGGGAAGAATGAAGGGGGGGAGTCGGAGGGGGAGACAAACCATGAGAGACTATGGATTCTGAGAAACAAACTGAGGGTTCTAGAGGGGAGGGGGTTGGGAGGATGGGTTAGCCTGGTGATGGGTATTAAAGAGGGCACGTTCTGCATGGAGCACTGGGTGTTACGCACAAACAATGAATCATGGAACACTTCATCTAAAACTAATGATGTAATGTATGGTGATTAACATAACAATAAAAAACAAAAGCAAAAAAAAAGAAAGCTCAGGACTTCTTTTTCCTCTTCTGCTCTTACATATTTTATACATCATAGGTATAGATTTATTTATATTTATCTCATATTTATAGATCAAATGGAGATGTGAGATCTCTCTATAATAAGGTAATGAAAACTTTATTGAAGCAGAATTATTTCTAAATCTTGGCAAATAAGTCAGATCAAACTCTGTAGATCCAGATGATGGATAGATTTCGAAAGAAGAGGTCATAATTATATTTTTCTTCGCTTTCGTCTTCTTAATCTTTGTTGAGAAAGAGACAGAGACAGAATCTATAAATTTGCTATGTCTTCATGTACCACCTATTCTTTGGTTCCTAAATATTCTCCAGCTCGGACTTATGTACCCGCCTCCGTACCTGACACCATTACACATATGTCTCACCAGCATTTTATTTTATTTTTAAAGATTTTATTTTTATTCACTTATGAGAGAGTGAGAGAGAGAGGTGAGGGGCAGAAGGAGAAGCAGACTCCCCACTGAGCAGGGAACCTGATGCGGGACTCAATCCTGGGACTCTGGGATCATGACCCGAGCCAAAGGCAGACATCCAACGGACTGAGCCACCCACGTGCCTTCACCAGCATTTTAAATTCATCATGTCCACAATCCATGAGACATTTGGAATATTTCCCCCCAAACTTGTAGAAAACCACTGTAACTAGAATCCCTGAAGTCCTCCCCAGCCCTTTTCTCCATCGAATATCTGTATAACCGGTCAGTCAGCAGGTCTTACTAAATCGATAAATTTCTCTCATGTGTCTCTAGCTCTCCACCGCACTGCCAGTGCTTTGGTTCCAATCTTCATCTTTTGGGGGCTAAATTATTGTCAGAATCCCTCACATCTCTTAAGAATAGAGATCAGCCACATCCTTGTAACTGAGGACAATTACAACGCATTCATACAGTGGCAGAGTGTTTGGTAGCATTCCTCTGGCATCCATTTTTTTCCCCCCACTTCTGACTAGTGGCAGCTTTAGCTTGGTCCTTCTCCAGATTATGGACCTACTCTCAGCTATAGCATCACCTGCTCCAAGAATCCTTTCCCAATGCCCTCCATTCCATAACTCTCCCAGGCTGGCTCAGCTTGTCCTTTTATATGATCTGATATCAAATAACTAAAATGTGAGGCCATTATTTGTTTTATCGGATCAACTGTGAGCTCACTGATGATGGCAGGAATCACAAATTATTTATCTTGTATCTTCTGACTTTGTTTCAAGACTCAAAGTAGAGCCTCAAGAGCTGCTTTTTTGTGTGTACCAAAATGAACTCTGGTTCTTTCCATTTTTCTTGAAAGTAAGAGAAAATAAGAAGACTGAAACATTTGGTAGGAACTGGGGAGGGAGTGCCATAGGGAGGAATAAGTGTAAATCTTTATTCTTCAGAGTTTCTAGGAATTAGTGTGTGCCTAACAACAAAACAAGTATTGTGTGTGTGTGTTGGTAAGCGTTTCTGTGTTGTAAACCCCCGATGTCATCATTGAAACTCTAATTTTTAAGGGACTTGCATGATCATTTAGTCTACTTGATGATTGCATCTTCAATTTGGACAAGTATCTAGTCATGTCTTACAGATAAAAATTCAGCAAAATCTGGTCACCAAAAATTAAAGTAGGGCACGAGATTGCTTAGGCCACACTGTTGGAAAACTGCCTTTCATAGAGACAGAAAGCAAGGATGTCCTCAGGTGAGACACGATGCACATAAAGCAGGAAAGAAGTTACATAAGCAGGGATGCCCTTTCCCTCCTCTTGTCCTTCTCTACTGAATGCTCGTCAGAGAGGTTGACTGACACACCAACCAACAGTGTGTCTACACATCAGCAAGAAACCCCTCTCTCTTTCTGTCTTGGTTGTCATTACTGTCATCAAATAAAGCCTCACCCGCTCAATTTGTTTTTGAAAAATATTTCCTTCTTTATCCTTCTCCATAGAGGCCTTTATAGGGCTTAAGCTGTAAGAGATCTTAAACCAGGAGGAAGTGATATTAGAAGTAAAATGGGGTGGTGGGGGGAAATGGGTGAAATAGGTGATGGGGATTAAGGCATGCACTTGTCATGATGAGCACTGGGTGTTTAAAATAAAAACTTAAAAAAAAAAGAAGTAAAGTGGAGAATGAAAAATACAGATAGATGAGAGAAACAGGGAACAGGACGAGGACTAAGAAATGGAGGAAGAAAGGAAGCAGGTCCCACAAAGCCCTGTGGGTCAAGTGGAAGGAGGCAACTGGATGTGACTGGATGAGAGAACAGGCACCCAGGGCATGGGCATTTGTCAGAAGTCAGACTGGAGAGTGGGGTGGGCAAAGCTAACTTGGGTAGTAGTTCCTGGGGCAGAGAAATAGCGCTGGATAATCTCAAAAAGAAGATACAAGATAAAGAATCAGGCAAAAATCAAAGCGGATACAGAGAAAGGATCAAGAACCCAGGCTTGTAAGAAAGTCAGATACTAGCTGTCGGAGTATCATATATCAAGCCTGATTCTGAGGGTCAAGGTCAAGCTTTGTCATTTTGTGTACTGCTTTATCACTTTATATTCAGATTCTCTCTAAGTCTGTTTGCAGGTGCCTGTGGCCATAAGTAGACTGGAGGGATGTAGAGAGAGTCAGCAGCAAGAGCCCAGTGATTGGGCATTAGGTTTTCATTGTCTGGGAATGGGTGTTCAATAATGTCTTTTTTACAACCAAATTTCAGTACAATGAGAATTCTTTATTTCTCTATGGAGCTTGTTAAAATAGGATTTTTCTTACCCACAGACACACATACAATAATTGTTTAAACATGCATAAATATGTAAAGATACATCAACTTAAGTGATCATAAAGCATGTTGAAAAATGTGCCCACCAAGAATTACTACAGGGGTATAGAAAAGCATGCTTGTACATTCTTTTTACACAAAGAACACATTGGAGAATAAATTAGCATGGAAAATGGTCTCTTTGAAGGCACAATAACTATTGTTTCCATATTAAATCCAGTTTTTCAATTAAGTGGAGCCTCGCTGATGCACGCTATGGCTGGGAGGTCCCATAGAGAATTTCTGAACTTTGTAGATTAGCAAAAAAACTGTAATTGGAAAAAAAATTGTGACACAGACTCCAGGAGACTGGAGAAATGACTGTCATTGTGTTCTTTTATTTTGATAAGGGGCTTTAGTTTTTAATTATTGAAATGCTTCATAATGGAGTAGTAAATATGTTGTATGCTTTTGTAAAAGTAATGAAGGATGAAGACAGGGAATTAATTAATTGAGCACCTACTACTGGGTACTCACTGTGCTACTAGAGAGAAAAACTGAGCCCCAAAGGAGTAAAATTATCTGCCTCAGGGAGCTTAGTTTGTAGGTGACTGAGCTGATGTCCCAGGCTTTATCATCGAAAAGCTTAACCATGCTTTAGTTTTTGCTTTGTACATCAATTTACAAAGGAATTTTCTTCATTGTCAAATTAAGTATTGTGAACACCATTATTGTAGACAAAACTGGCATTGCTGATCTGTGCTTTGGTAACAATATTAAAATAATTAGAACCAGAGTAAGAATACTCTCACGCATCAAGCTGTGCAAAGATCCGTGATGCCAAACAAATGTCCCATTTTGAGAAAGAGTTAGTAATTGCCTTCTTGCTACCAGTTATGGATTATTGGAAAAAAAATAAATGTGATGATAAAAGCTGTTTGGCAAAGTTGCCTTGTCCTCTTACATGATCCCAAACCTGTGAGTATGATTTTAAGAATTAAAAAAATCACAAATAGGCCATGTTGACTGAGTTAGCGAACACTGATGAAGTATCTCCCTGTCTACAAAATAGGATACCAGTTTTTATGGAGCAACGGAAATGAACATAATATTTATTGAGCACCTACTGTGTGCCAGATATTTATCTACGTGGTGATATTTGATTCTCAAAGCAACTCTGTGAGATTGTTGTTGTTACACTTAACGAACCAATAAAACTGACACCCAAAAAGGTCGAGTGACTTGTTCAAGATTAATAACTACTGAGTGGTATACTCTGCATTTTAACTGTCTGTCCACTGACAAATTCCACATGGTTTGCACTAGGCTATGATTCTCCCTTTGTGGATATTTTAGTCTAGGAGAGACCGACATGTGAACTACTAAAAATTAATACAAGGCAATATAAAACAATAATGTTTGTTGAGGGATAAGCAAAATTCAAAAATAATTCCAATTGAGAAATTGGGCAAAGTTTTTTTTTTTTTTAAGATTGATTTATTTCTTTTAGAGAGAGCAAGCACATGTGGGGGTAGGGGAGGGGCAGAGGGAAAGAATCTCAAGCAGACTCCCCATTGAGCGGGCAGCCTGATGCAGGACTCAATCTCATGACCCTGAGACCACAATCTGAGCCAAAATTAAGAGTCGAACGCTTAACTGACTGAGCCACGCAGGAACCCCAAGAAATTGGGCAAAGTTTTAAGAAGAACCCTCCAGGGTAAGAAAGCCTCAAGTTGCTGGAGAAAGCAGGAGAAAAGCATTGCAGATTGAAGGAACAGCATGATCCAGAGCATAGAGACCTGCTGGATAACTACAGCCTGGTATCTTGTGCTCATCTAGTGTCCTGGGTTAATGTTGAAAGGTGGTACAAGATAAAGGTGAAAAATAGAGTGTGTCTAAACCGTGGAGGTCTTGGGTGCTATGCTGAGGAGCTTGAATAATTTAATCCCTCCCGAGTGGTTCTTTAGTTTTTTGGGGAGAGGAATAACTGATTTGACTTGCATTTTTTTTTTTTTTAAAGAGAAGACTAGAGATACGTAAAGTCTAGATTAGGTATTGGAGTTAGGGCTTACAGGAAGCTGTTGCAATAATGGGAAACAACGATGAGAGCTGGAGCTAGACCAGTAAGAGTGGGAATGACAGTTGGGGTGGGGGCAGGGTGTAGTCATGGCATAGGAAATTTGGTAAGCAGAAACTCTGGGACTTGGAGATGTGTTATGTGTCAGTGGAGAGGAAGGAACCAAAAGTCGTGACAAGGTTTCTAGGATCAATGACTGAGTGGAGGATGGTAGTGAGAGGAAGCACAGGTTGTTGGTGCAAGGGAGAAGTAGAAATAAAATCAGGAACATATTTTGTGTATTATGTGCCTGTTCTATAGCATTCATGGCTGCATTAACTATAATTGTGATAATTCTATTCTTAAAATATAACATTAAGTGGGTAAGAATGTTCCATTTTTGGCCCATGTTCTTAATAGCGCCTGAATCATTTCAATGGAAGTATATTACAAATGGGAGTTTTTGAAAAGCATCTTAACCATGACTGGGTGATTGTGGGGTGTTTTCTTTGGTGTCCTTTGGTATTTCAAATTAATGGCACAGGTAATTTCTTTCCAGGTGGTGACCATCCATATCACTCCAGTGGATGACCAGCTTCCAAAAGAGGCTCCTGGAGTTTCTCGGCATTTGGTTGTCAAGGAAACTGAGGTGGCCTACATAACTAAGAAACATCTACATTATATAGATACAGAATATGACAGGGAGCTTCTCTACACGATAACGACACCTCCATTTTTCTCTTTCGGCCACAGGTATCTCTTGAGAAGTCATCACCTGGGCTATTTGTTGAGGGTTGTGTCCAAGGACTGAGTTGCAAGTGTCCATGTACAGTACTGTGGTTCAGTCGCCCTGTTGGTCAGACATGAACTTGTATTCAATTCCGCATTTACTGTAATCTCAAACTTATTTCATACCTCCCTTCAAAAGCTGTATTAATTGGTAAGTGACCTGCCACTTATAGTGTCTTCAGCTTAGGTAAGCTTAAAATAGTCTTTAATCTTTTTTTTTCATACAACATTCCTTTTTTTCTAAAGAGAATGTTATTTTTGTCTTTTTAATAAAAATTTATTTTATTTTTATAACACTATTTTCAGATATTGCAGGCCACAAAATGGTCATATTCTATAATCCCAATCAGAAAAGTGGCATGAATATACCTGAGGCTTGTGTCATGTACATGATAGCAAGGAAACATTTTTTAGGATGAGAAGAACGATTCACTTTCATGAAATCAAAATAGAAAATTCTGTACATAGTTTCTGCAGTCATAAGAATGGCATTGATGATTCTGGACAGAAGGCTAGAACCACCCCCACCCCACCCCCGCAGGAGAGAATATGAAGATGGAACATTTGATTTCTTCTTGCAATGAGCATTTGTAGCTTTAGAAAATTTGGTTGCAGGCTCTTTGACTTAATGTTTCTTGCCTGGAAAATTAGCTGATGTGTTCTCCTGTATCTCTCTTTAGACATCTGGATGCTGGGAAATTGTTTATGGTCGATAGCATTCCAAAGCTGACCAAAAATCCTGCAGCCCCGGGGCTGAGATCATTCACTCAGGTATGATGCTATGCTGAAATGTTGACCAAACATGATGGAGGTGTCTTCTGAGAGAAGGGATGACACTCCTAGTGTTGCACTTGAGAATGATGGCCTTTGACATACGTCAAAAGTATCAAATGCTTGATGTCTACGTTCTTTCTGCTTGCAGACTTTTATTTAGCATGTGCCATCTACTTGACAATGCTTCATTGGGCTGGATATGATTTCAAAATCTTGTTATAATTCAGCCCAGCTTTTTTGCATCGTTTTACCAGTAGCAGGGCTCTGATTTACAGACCTGGTGCCTACGGTTTTATTCTAACACATTCAAGTAGTCTAGATCCTACCGTGTTCGTTTCCTAGGGCTGCCGTAGGTACCACAAACTGAGTGGCTTAAAATAACAGACTTACTGTCTCGAAGTTCTGGAGGCTGGAAGTCTGAGGTAAAGGTGTTGTCAGGGTCGCAATTTTCTGAAACCCTGTAGGGGAAGCCTTCCTTGCCTCTTCTTTGGACTCTTTGACCTTCTTTGGCTTGTGGATCATCACTTCATTCTGCCTCTGTCATCCTATGGCTGTCTTCTCTCTACATGTCTCTCTCTTCTTATGAGGACGCAAGTTATATTTCATGAAGGGCTCACCCTTCAGTGTGACTACACTTTATCTTAACTGATTACAGCTGCAACAACCCCATTCCCAAATAAGGTCATATTTTGAGGTACTAGAGGTTAGGACCTCAACATATCTTTTTTGGGGGAACACATTCAACTTACAATACCTACTACCATCCCAAATTCTTCACCAACCTTCTCCCCCTTCCTGTGGACTCTTCCCTGAATACTCCCCTGAGAGTCACAGTAATGGTGATGAATACTTAGGCAGCAACTACCCCTGTCCGTAGGGCTGATTCTGCCTAATCTCACTGTAGTTAGATGATGCAAATGAGTATGTAAACCCCATGTGCTTAGTACTATTATTTTATTATTTTATTTATTGTAGTGATAAGGAAACAGAGACCTCACAAGTTTAAGTAACTTGACCAATATCAGACAGCTAATTTGTGGTGGAGCTGGGTTGAAATTCACATCTCCTGTCTTTTATAGAGTTGGCTGGTGTCAAGCACTTGACATATTTACTTAATTTCTTTGTTCTTTTCCCTCCTGGTTTTAGAAAAAGCGATTTATAAAATAGAGCTTTTTGGACTCTTCAAAGTGATGATGTTGGCATTTCCAGTGTTGGATGTCAACATGATGGGTCTCGGAGACCTAGCTCTCTGAAAGTCTCTGATCCTTGCAGATGGGCACCCACATGTCCATCTCGATTTGCTTTGCAGCATGCTGTGAACCACATGAAAGTGGCCTACATGCCACCCATGCGAGATATAGGCCTCCATCCGGGACATGTCCAGTTTGCCTTTTCCATCAGTAACCAACATGGTGGCACTTTGCACGGGATCTGCTTTAACATTACAGTTCTTCCAGTGGACAATCAAGTTCCTGAGGTATGTACGATGTTTGATGTGAAAGATAAGGAGGCGGGAAGACCTAAGGAAAGAAAAGAAAGACTTGAAGACTTACTGGAAATGCTAACTTTTCTTTAGGCTATTTTCCAGAACTTTTTAATTTTTCAGCTACAGTGTAGGAAAAAAAGCTTGGAGAGGGGAGTCTTTCACCTCCCAAGGGTCTTTCTGTCTAAAAGGTGAGATTTTCCAGTTGCTGAATTTGGCATTATTTTCAAAGCTTTATCAAAACCTCTTTCCTTTCCTTTCTGCTAAGTCTCACATGCTGATCAGGGGAAGGGGATTAAGTTATGGGTCTCTTAGCAACCGGAAGGACTTATACTTACTTTCATTGCAGGCCAGCTCTATGCTCGCTTAATTTTTCAAATGACTTAAGATGGGTTCTTTTATCCTCTCCCATCCCAGCCCCAGTGTTGACGTAAATGGTCAAACAGTTGGGTCTCTTATTAAAACTGAACTACAAAGATGATGCTACCTTGTGCATCTTATCTGTGAGGCTGGACTTCATAATGAAAGTTTGTTCCAAACCCCATCAGAGGGTTAGACTTAACTTGTGTGGCTATTCTTGGGCTAATTTTCCCCTCAGAAGTGGAAAGACAAGGTAGGAAGCAGAGGCATGAGAACCCAGACATGTCTCATCCCTAAGGAAAGAGGTCACCTTCCAGGTGCCTACCTGGAGGACAGCTGGGAGCCCTGAGGCTCTCTTTCCAGCTCCCTCCTCCCCATCTCTACATCTGCCTGAAGTTGGAGGGCAGAGGTCTCAGTCTGAGGGACCAAGGGGCTTACTCAACCCACAGAACTGTTCTGATAGAGCCAAACAATACTTTTAATTAATGAGTTGCCAACATTTACACATCAGGAAGTTTCATATCAAGTCTGGCTTTCTGGCTTCTCTTGAAAATTTGGGAACTCTAGGAAGAGTGAACTCACTTACCCCCAGCAGCAGCTGCCTGGGCCTGCTCTCCAGGCTCCAAAGGCCCCACCCAGCTGAGCACGCTCATTTACATCGCTGGCCTGCCCCCTCAGACCTCGGAACTTGCCATTTTTGGCAGAAGATGCGCCAAAGAGCTCACACAAAAGACAAAAGAATCTGAACTATATTCTTTGATTCCTTCCCTGTCAGGGACCAGATCACATTCCCTGTGGAAGAAACAGTTTAGAATGTCTGTTAATTTGATTAGATCTTATTCAGACCATTCTTTTCTGTGTATGAGATACATGCCCTGAACTAGCCCAGCATCTAAAGAAGCCAAAGCTTTTTCTAAAACAATCATGGAGAGAAGTAGTGTTTTATGCAACGCAACCCAAACGTCTTGCTAGAGAAAAATGGTCTGTGGAGAAAACGAGAAAACTAGAAATGGTGAAGTGAACAGTTACCTCTCTCATCTGAAGGTAGATGGAATAGTTATGAGGACTCAGGGCTAACGTGGCATAGTGGCTTCTTTTTCCTATACTGTATGGGACAAATGAAATCATACCTTAGAGAACTGAGAACATTAAAAATAAGATTAAAAAATGAGTAGCTCTAGTGAAACCAGACACGCGAGTGGTTTCCTGGCATGAAATACCCACAGATATCTGAGTTGAGTAATAACCGTGAGGTGATCTTAATATGATGCTCACGGGAAGGCCCCAAAACCTAAGTACTAGGTTTGGGCAGAGACTGAAAAGTTAGTGATGAAATGAGCTGGGGCAAATTAGCCTTATGCTTTTATTTTTTGAAAGCTGCCCTAAAATGCATATATATTTTAAAACCCCAGAGTATAGCAGAGTATATCCCTTGAAACATTAGCAACTCGAGGTATTAACTGATGCAACTTGGAAATCAATGAGGCTAGCAGATATGGACCTTGTTTCAAAAATAATGCTCCTCTTTTAATAGGAATATTCTTTCTTTCTCCTACAAACAGTAAAAATGTAGGAGTAAGGCATGTGGGAAGGATGGGGGTGAGAGTCATTGTAGGGAGAGAAGAGAAGTCTTGTTTTATGTTTTCCGTTGCTAGTAGAGGTCGTTTATTGAAGACTAGAAGGCAAGTGTCTCAGGGTGGTTGGTCTCGAAATTCCCATGACCCAGGGGGGCTGCCTTGGGGCAGCTGCGCCCTGGTGGGCAGGAGGATAGAGCAGGGCTCTGAGTGGAGACTGTGACTTCTCCTTGCTCACTTCCCTTTCTTCTGCCTATCTCCTACCCCCCCCCCCACCCCCGCCCAACTTTTTCCTCAGGAACATTCTTCTTTCTGGGAGTGGCAGCTGGTCTGAAGAGTGTGGCTTCTTCCTTCAAGAATGCTGTATCCTCACATGGGTGAGGCACTCACCTCAGACCTTTTGCAAGGGGACCTTCAGAGCCCATGATTGGTACCCTAACTCTATCTGCTTGCTTTTACTTCTGTGTAGTAATATGAATTTGGGAGAATGATAGGCTAAACAAAGTTCACCACTGTTTCTACTGCAGGACCTCAGAACGCTGAATATACTTACACACCTTATAAATCTCCAAGGTGAAGATGTTGTACATGACTGTTCTCAAGCCTTATTTGACCATAGAACACGTCTTGCCAAGTCCCAATGTAGCAGTAAAATATCCCAAGCCCTTGTTACTTGCTTTTTACTTTCAAATGAATTGTTGGTTGAGTAGTGGGTTTTTCGGTCATCAAAAGTTATCTTTATAGCTTAATTATTTGTCTGATGTTTGAATAAAATATTTCTTGTGGAATCTTCAATCTCCAGTCTTCTGCTCTACTTCCATCTGTAAAATACTCATTATAATTGACACTTAGAAGCTCCAAACAATTTCCCAAATCTTTAAGAATTTTTAGGGTGAAAAAAAGGGATGGATTCTTTCCTCTAGGGGAATTTGATATAATTGTTGTTCGTTGTCTAGGTGAAGGTATATATGTATCCAGCAATGGTGGGTGTGGACATGATGATGGATGTTACTATTTTCTTTATTTAGCACCAATAGGAACTAGTTTGGTTGCTGTTTCCACTATAAGGGGGTCTGAGGTAAATGAAACGTAGATACTTTCACGGTTATGAATCTGCCTTGCTTCTTTGTATACCTCAATGCTTAGAATTGGGAATGTTTAGTAAAAAATATTTTTCAGCCAAAAGGTTCAGCTATGAACTTGTCCCCTTTACCACATCCTTAAAAAATTAATTGACATGCATGTGAAGGTGGTACTAGAAGTTTTCTATTTATTTAATGAGCTCAGTCTTCAGGGATAGTTCATGGAACAAGACTTCGAATGTTTTCTTCCTTCTTTTTAGGTGTTTACCAATGCCCTGAGAGTGACTGAGGGAGGTCAATGTGTCATCAGCACAGAGAACATTCTGGTTTCTGATGTGGATACCGAACTGGACAACATCTGCCTCTCCCTACAAAGAGTGCCTCAGTGTGGAAGGGTGGAGCTGGATGGATTTCCTCTAAACACAGGAGGCACATTTTCTTGGGGAGACCTCCGTGCCTTAAAAGTTAGGTTAGAACATTTCCTGGATTTATTTTTTGATATGCTTTGGCCTTCATCTGGATCAGTTGTGAGGCAGAGTAAGAGAAAGAAGTTTGTTCAACTTTTTCAGCGGTGCCAGCATGCCAATTAATACTTTCAAGGGTCAGTTGAAAATTAGAAATGACAAACTTTTAATTTCCCTCCAGACATTTTCTTTCCATCTGGCTTGCTTGTACCAGTGGGAATGACTTTTTGGATATTTGAACAACAGAAATTAATTACCGTGAATATTAAATTTGCTGCAACTGTACATATCACAAGAGATAGTAGCCAAACTAGATATAGACTGAAATAATCTATATGGCTAACCTATATAGTTGAACTTGGCTTTAAGAAGAGCCAATTTCACAACCGTGGAAACTCTGGGATAAAATCCTGTTGATCAGTTTGTTTGTTTGTTTGTTTATTTATTTATTTATTTATTTATTCTTAAAGATTTTTTGAATTTATTTGACAGAGAGAGATAGTGAGAGCAGGAACACAAGCAGGGGGATGCAGAGGGAGAGGGAGAAGAAAGCTTCCTGAGGAGCAGGGAGCCCGATGTGGGGCTCGATCCCAGGACCCCGGGATCATGACCTGAGCCGAAGGCAGACGCTTAACAACTGAGCCACCCAGGTGCCCCTGATCAGTATCTTTAATGTAAATTTTTATTCCATTCTACTGGGAAGGGACTTGTAGGCAAACATGTAGGGTAGGCTGAGAAGATATGGAGTAGTACTTGGTTTTCTGACAGTCAGAGAGAGAGCAATTCATTTCTCAAGGTCCTACAGCAGTTCCCCTCACCTTGAGGTCTTTCATTTCTTCTACCTACTGCAGTTCTATAACCGCAAAATTACAGAATTTCCTAAAATGCCTTCTCTGTAAAGCAATGCAAGGTACTCAAAAGCACAGATCAGGTAGACAGATATACTAGTTGACTTACTATTTATAAGTTCAAATTGTAAATGGGAATTTTGACCTTTCAGAAGGTATTAGACATCAAATGCTTAATTCCACACTTGAAAGTTGACTAGGAGCTTGGATGTGCATAGGAAGATCAATTTCATCTGAAATTTAGTTTAGTTAAGTTTATTCATGGTCTCCAATATCTTGACCTTTTTTCACTACTCACTCCTATTCTCATTAAAATTTCCTTCTTTTTAGGGTTCTCAGCTCTTAGTTACATGTTAGAACAAGAGCTCTGTTTAGGTAATTCTTACTAGGGAGTGAATGATGGATAGAAAAAAAAGTACTAGTATCTGCCAGCGCATATAATTCAAGGACTCTTCAATAGACTTGCCATTATGTTTCCCCCCCCCCCATTTAATCTTTATAGTAATCAAGCCTGACAAGGTAGATGGTTGTATTCTCATGTTATAGTTGAAGAAACTAAGAGGTTGAAGTCACTCAGCCAGTATGTGGAGGAGTCTGGTTTTGAAAATTCTGTTTGATTCCATAGCCATGCCTTTGGATGTGTACTCCTAGATTCCACTTGGCCCTTTTAGGGGTATTAGCATGGTAAGATAGGATTAGTACATTATCACATACCTATTTTTGATGAAAATATCAGGGAGCATAGGAGGCAGTGTGGGAGGGATACTGGGGTTAGGAGGCGGACCTTCTTCACCATTGGAATGGAATCCCATTCTGGATTCCAAACTGGAATGGAATGGAACCCAAACCTGAGTCCCTACCCAGTGTATGGGTGAGCCTAGTCCTGAGCAAAATACTTTTTAGCCCCGGGATTTTTTCATATGTAAGTTTTATATAGGTTTGATATACTTTTTTTTTTTTTTAGATTTATTTATTTGAGAGAGAGAGAGCGCATGAGCAGGGTGAGGGTGGGGGTTAGAGAATCTCAAACAGACTCCCCCCTGAGTGTGAGCCCCAAGCAAGGGCTTGATCCCAGGACCCTGAGATCATGACTGGAGCCGAAACCAAGAGTTGGATGCTCAACCAACTGAGCCACCCAGGCGCCCCTCAATATACTATTTTTATGTAACTTTTAATTTTATTTCCTAGGGCTTATTTCCTATCTTGAACAAATCATCAATAAGCTAAAAATTTGGCTCAATTCAACAGCTGTTTAGAACTTGCCACGTATCACTACAGTGGTTGGAGAGTAGATGAAAAGTCTTGAATTAGACAGTTCTGTTATAAAACTTGACTGAAAATTAAAGGAAAGTAGGGCCAAAGCTAAATCAAGGAAAAATATTTTTAAGTCTGGAGAGATTCGAAAATCTTTATAGGTTGAGTGAAAGAGAGCTAGTAAAAAGAAGAGGGTAAATGGCAGGAGAGAGGCAATAAATAATTCATAGATCAGAGTTTTAGAGAAGAGCTGAATAGATCAAAAACACAAGCAGAAAGATGAGGCTTAAAAGTAAGGGAGGAGGGGGCTCATCAAGATTCACAGTGTCCCACTTTTACCTGTCTACTGTCTGTCTCAATCACCCCCTGGTCCCAGCCTTGTGTTACGTAAGTAAGCAGAACTACACCAACTGGTTCCCATTGCCACAGTGGCAACTTGAAGGACTGATTTTGGATTGAGGGACAAATTATGAATGCATACAACACATTTTTCCAGGGTGGAGCAAATTTTTTACATTCAGGGGACACTTGAGTATTTAAGTATGTGACTTCATGATTATGTTTTTTTTGTTATTCATTTATTGGCCATGTGGCCAAAGCCACGGAGGAGCTTTTGAGTCAGACATCTACTGTCACAGTGGCCTTGAGGGGCTAGTGGCAAATATCATCCCCACAGGTATCAGCATGATGGATCTGAGAGACTTCAGGATGACATATTCTTGGAGGTCACAGATGGCACGAATTCAGCAGAATTTGTTCTACATGTTGAGGTGGGTAGAAAGTTTCCTCCCTTGTTCATATAGAAATAAAGCATCTGGTTTGGAAGCCTTTTTTTTTTTTGAGAATGAGAGAGAGAGAGGGAGAGAGAGCACGTAAGTGGGGTGGGGACGGGCAGAGGGAGAGGGAGAGAATCTTAAGCAGGCTCCACGCTCAGTGCAGAGCCTGTTGTGGGGCTCGATCCCACGACCCTGAGATCAAGACCTGAGCTGAAATCAAGAGTTGGACACTCAACCGACTGAGCCACCCCGCCTCCTGCTTTGGAAGCCTTTTAAGAGTTCCTGATAGAACTTGAAACATGTGGACTTCAAGAGCATACCTGCTATGTCTGAATGTCTCAGGACAGGCAATAGACAGCAAAGTTATATTGGTGAAATGGGCATACTGGTTTCTCTTTCTAATCCACTTAAAGATTAAACCACTCGGACCTCAAACCCAGATACTTAATTTAAAAACCAATTGGTTCTGTGTGTAAATTGATTCTAATATTTTTGAGCTGTAACACTCTGAAATATTTATTTAGCAGCTAGCATCACTGGGCTTTTCCCTCTTGTGTGGAAGAAGCCATGTCTTTATGTGTGTGGTGCCCCCTTATTAGTTCCTGTCCTATACACTTCTTTCTGAAATCTTTTAGAAATGATTACATTCCCCCTTTTGACAAATGTTGAAAAAAATCTGCACATTAAGGTTGATGGGAACCCCTGAGTTTCTCTGTTGTGTGACCACTTCAGTCAGTAAAAAAACCTCACAGGATTTGCAGGTATTTATAGTTAGTAACAAAGGAAGGTCTGCAGAAAGAATTATTGTGCTCCTCTTACTTTTATCTGCCAAATTCTATTTCTGTTTGAATTTTGTCAGATCTTTGTGATATGAAATTATAATTAGTGATAATAATGTGTTTGTGTGACATTTTTATGGTTAATAATTAAGAATGATTACATCCATCTAGTATTTTTAAGAAGTAGAAGGAATTATCTCTGGCACAGGGCAGTAGAGGAGAAGGAATTAGCTCCATTTTATAGGCAAGAAAACAGGTTCGAGAAGTTTCCATGACTTGCCCCAAATCAATCGTTTGACTGTGTAAACAGTCTGTTTGTTGTTACTTTTTAGATAAAAGGGCATGGCCCTTGGAAGCCAACCAGAAGTACAGGTAATTTTTGGACAATTATGTGTGATTGTTTTCTTTTTTTTTTTTTTTTTTTTTTAAAGATTTTATTTATTTATTTGACAGAGAGAGACACAGCGAGAGAGGGAACACAAGCAGGGGGAGTGGGAGAGGGAGAAGCAGGCTTCCCGCAGAGCTGAGAGCCCGACGCGGGGCTCGATCCCAGGACCCCGGGATCATGACCTGAGCCGAAGGCAGACGCTTAACGACTGAGCCACCCAGGCGCCCCGTGTGATTGTTTTCTATCCAGGAGGAATGTTTTAAATTCTGTTGCCTTTGGACTTTATTATCCATTTGAAAGCTGAGGCTCTTTTGTATTTTGTAAGGTGGTTATCATGGATGTATTGGTGACATTCATCAAATAGAGTCAAGAACAGTGATAAAGAGGGTCTTTAATGAATCTACTCAGAGGACTTGAACAAAGATACTGTTTCCTAATAAGCCAATAGAAAATAGAATAGAATATGGCATACTTTTTTGTTTTTACCTTTGATTAAATAAATAAATCTGAGTTTCTATTACCCCATCCCTCTACCCTTTAAAGGAAAATATGAAAATAATTTCATGTATATTTGTTGTAGAGTTGTTAGCCTGTTTAAATAGCAGGGTGTTCAGATCATATATACATATTTATCTTCATTCATTTATTTATTTACTCCATAAATATTTAAAAAAGTGCCTTCTATAGGCCAGTTCCTATGCTAGATGCTTGGGATATGATGATGAACATGACAAAGAAAGTCTCGTTCTGTTAGAGATTATAGGCAGGGGATGAAGGCAGATATTAAATAGATTCTCACAGAAATAATTGATTAGTTAAAATGTGGCTGTGTTCTACAAATAAATGGGGTGCTAAAGAGAGTAAACGGTAGAAGTCCCTAATGAGTCTGAGTTGTCAAAGAAGTTTTCCCTGAAGAATCCATGTGTAATCTGAAGGAAAGAGTAGCCGAGCCAAGAGCTGAGGGCTGACCCTACAGAGCCATGGGGCAGAGAGAACATGCAGAGATGGTGCAAAGATCGGACGTGGGAGGAACTCAGTGTCTTCTGGTGAAAAGGCAGTGGGGTGACAGAGGCACCCTATTGCATGAACGGAGGCCTAAGACATCCTTGGAGCAGCACTAGGAAGACACTGAAGGTCCCCATAAGGCAGTGACTTGATGAAAGCCACATTTTGAAAAGATCCCCGTGGCTGAAGCGAGGGGGCAGGAAATGTGGGGTTGAGAGTATCCACAGGCCGGACTTGATAACTAAACGTGTAGCACCCACACCAAGTTGCGACTGGGACCTCAGAGGCAGAATGTCTTTCATTCCGATTTAAAAGACTTGCCTTTTGGGGCACCTGGGTGGCTCAGTTGGTTCAGCCCCAACTCTTGATTTCAGCTCAGGTCAGGATCTCAGGGTCGTGAGATTGAGCCCCACACTCAGTGTGGAGTCTGCTTGGGATTCCCTCTCCCTCTGTTGCGTGACCACCTCTGCCCTTCCCCCTGCTTGCGTTCTCTCTCTCTCTTTCTCAAATAAATAAATAAATCTTTTTTAAAAATTAAAAAACAATAAAAGACTTGCCTTTTCAAGTGTCTGCATCATCCTGTTAGATTCGGAGAGCCAGGGTGGACCCATATTGCTCTTTTTTCCCTTTCTACTTAGAGCTTTATTTTCATGACAATGAGAGAAAAATGGTTTGTCAAGTTGAAGCCTGGGATTGATTTAATGGTTATAGAGTTTCAGAGGTAACTCAAAATGTTCGAAATAAGCTGCTGCTTATTGTAAGTTTGGAGAAACTTCCTGGGTGGCAGGAAGTTGAGGGTCGATGAAAGCTTTGTAATCACCAAATAATTTGAAATATAAATAACTCTGGTGCGGTAAATATAAATGCATCAGACCACAAGGACCAGATTTCCTCTGGAATATGTGTGAATATAACGAAGGAGGATAGGGACTTTAGTGTGAAGACTGCTTTGTATTACATTTATATTTTGTCTCTCTAGAGACAAATGAGAGCTTTGAGTCCCAAACCATAACCATACTCTTCCATTCCTACCTCAAATGTCTCTCATGTTGGCCATTTCTTACAAGATGGTTCATATGGGGAGAAGATACAGCCTGCTTGGCCAAATTCCATGGCTATTGTTTCTTGTGTCTGGAAGATCGAAAATGCCTGTCATTCCAGTGATGAGCTATGGTTTACCAGTTGGGCAATTTGTCATTGCTTTCTTTTTTCTTGAAAACATGCATTTTTTCCCCCTAGGTGTTCCCTGTAAATGATGAGCCACCAATCCTAAAGGCTGACCTCATCCCCATGATGCATTGCTCAGAGGGCGAAGAGGTGGTCATCACCTCTGAATACATTTTGGCTACTGATGTGGACAGTGATGACTTGAAGCTGATGTTTGTGATTGCTCGAGAGCCTCAGCATGGCGTGGTGAGGAAAGCTGGAGTCACAGTGGATCAGTTCTCTCAGGGAGATGTCATCTCAGGGGCTGTGACATACAAACACACGGGTGAGTGATCACACAGCGACCAGTGTGAGTGAGCGGATGCAAGCACCACCACAGAGTCGTAACCCCACTCCTTGCTGGGCACTCTGATAATCGAACAGTCTTAATGCTTGCTTCCTTTAAAAAAAAAGCAGCGGAAGCAGCAGTCTGTATCCCCTTTTGTAAGTATAATCACCATATTTAGAAGGATTTCTGATCTCAGTAATGTAATGAATTTCAGAATGGAGAAGGAGCACGTATTATTGCTGCTTTGTTTCCGATGCTTCCCCCTTAGACCTTTAATTCACCCTGGGTTGTCTGCATTCCTTTTTGGTCAATTTGAAGAAGACTTTATTTGACCATCACAGCTTTGGGATCCATACATCATAGCAGAAATGCCTGAAGTAAGCACCCTACCATAATTATAATATTAATTTTAAGGGGCACTTGACCGGCTCAGTTGGTAGAGCACATAACTCTTGTTCTTGGGGTCATGAGTTTGAGCCCCATGCTGGGTACAGAGGTTACTTAATAATAAAAAAAAAAGTTTACTCAATCACCAGCTAGCTCCTAAGAAGTAACTTGTCTGCCTTTATTGAGTTCCTGAAAAGCAAAGGTGATATCTTATGTTTTGTGTAATGCCCACAGCAATAGTCAGCGGTGGACACAGATTAGCGGTACAGTAAACGCTTGTTTATTAGCTTTGTTTTTTCATTTCTGAAATCACATTATATTGTTACCCAAATGGCATTTGTTCCCCATGTAAAATGTTCGAATAAGGAAAATATTAATTCAACATCTGTTATCTGCAAGAGAGAGTACTGGGCATTGCAGGCTGCAGAGGAGTAAAATCCAGACTCAGCTGTGAAGGACTTTTAATGTAAATGGGTAGACGGACCCCTTCACATGCAAAGAGGACAGTGTCCCATATCAGTACCTCATCGATCATTGCCCCTTGCACATCTTCTGATCTCTGGTTTGAGTGCACTTCCTCAGTAATAATACTGTATACTTCCCTAACTCCCTTTTATTGCTACTCGATTACAATTTCATGTGTCCTCATCCATATGCGGCTCTCATCTGTAGATTCTGTGGGAAGCAGGATGAGGTATAGAAGGCCAGGTGAGGGTGCAGGGAATAAGAGGTATCAAAATTCAAACCACTTTCTTATTTGAGAACACAGGGAGAAAACAAGCAGCAAGTGGGAGAGGGATCCCAGGGTGGGGGGATTGAGATAGTGAAGGATGAATTTGGAAACAGGGGTGGGGGAGATATTGTGAAATAGCATTTTTATATGTACTTTGGAAAATGATGATTTATTAGGATACCAGTTGTTTTACGGTCAATTAGTTAGTAGGGCACATTTTAATCACTCCGCCAGACATCTTTTTTTATGAAAATGGTATCTCCTTATCTTCTTAAGTGTGTTTAGTCTTAGGAAGGGTTTTATTGCTTATTTTCCTGGCCTGGGGGGCAGAGTCCACCTGCTCGATGTCCCTCAAGAGTCCACATCTAGGTGCTTCATTTTGATTTCCGCAATAGATCTCAGATAGACTAGCAGAAAAGGGGCCACAGCCCAACGACTATTGGTCTGTGGGTTTTTACATAATTTTCACATCTGGGGCGGGCTAATGCAGCATAGATACATTAGGGGTGAGATGAAGCTGTCTCCTCTGCCAGTGCCTTGCTCCAAGTGCTAAACAACAGGTGTACATCTTTATAAATCCCTTTGGTGTGATAGCCACGTGAGGAAGTGTGAACTCATTTTTTTTTATAAGACCTAGTAGGACATGAGGCAAATTACTTCAGATAGATGGGTATTTTATTGTTGTTGTTGTGTTACTAAATTAGCAGAAACACTGCCAATTCGAAAGATGGTTTGTTATTTGAATGATAGGTTTCCTGGTAACATTCTCCCAATGACTCAATTGGTAGTTTTTTAGCACTGTGTGGGAGAGAGTATAAAGAATCACACTACTACAAGACCCGAAGTTTCAATGGCTCTGCTCTTGCCTCTGTCTGTTGATTTATAAAGGCCACCTGAGGATAATTTTGTCACCATTATTTTAGTTGCTTTCCATGATGATAAAAATAAAACTACCTGCCCATTTCAAAAGAGAAAAAAACTTGGAAAGTGTGGAAAGCATAATGAAATTTTGAAAAATCACCTACTTACCTCTCAAAAATGGTCACTCTTAACATTTCAGTATTGTAGTACTTTTCCTTCGTTTTTTAAAAAAAAAGATTTATTTATTTATTTGAGAGAGAGAGTGAGTGAGGGAGAGAGAGAGAGAACATGAGGTGGGGGGTTGTGGAGAGAAAAGGGAGAGGAACAAGCAGACTCCCTGCTGAGCAGGGAGCCCGACGTGGGGCTTGATCCTGGGACTCCAGGATCATGACCTGAGCCGAAGGCAGATGCTTAACTGACTGAGCCACGCAGGTGCCCCTGTATTCTTTCTTCTAATCATAATTTTTTACATAGTTGTCGATCATGTTGTATGTGCAGTTTTGTTGATTACTTTTTTCATTGAGATTATCAGCTAAAACGTTTATTAGTTGTTAAATGTTACAAAAGTTACTGTAAATGTAAGTTTTAAAAATCAAATAATATTTTATGATGTAAAATGACATTATTAACCTGCTCTTCTCCCCATTAAGCATGAAGTCATTCAAAAAAACTTTGTAAAACAATGCTGTGGTTAACAGTTTTAAGTATAAATCATATCCTTAGACCTGCTCCATTCAAGGTAGAGAATTCTCCGCCCATGTTGTAGGCTTTTTTGTGACTAGATGTTCAGCCTGGTTTTCCAGCTTTTCTGTAAATGTAACGCTTCCATTATATTAAAATTATAGTTACAGGAGATACTATGTTTGCTTTTTTTTTTTTTTCCCTTTAAAAAAGCTGTCTACTCTTCCTGGAATGATTTTTCCACTTCTCTTCTTGGCTCCCTCTCCGCGCAGGTCCTCCTTCCTCCATCCCAGTTCTCTGCCTCATCTGCCTGGTAAACTACTCATCATTTAATGCTCAGTGTAAAGCAAGCAGAGACATCTGGAAAGGCTTCTCTGACTCTCTCTGCCATGTGTGCCCTGCCCCCATGCCCCTGTCCGCCAAAACTTTCATCTTTCTTCACCCTCAGCCCCTTGTACATATTCAGGCTGAGATACATGAATTTTCCATTTAACTGGTAAAATAATGACTTAATGGTGGCAGTTCCATATGGTTTGTCTTAGTACATACACACACCTGTGATATTCTAACCAAACTGCGTTTATTTCTCGACCATTAGATTGTGTCAGTGCCTGACACATAATAGGTCTTTTGGCATTTGACATTCTTTTGAACTGTCTTTTGATGCTTTCATAATGTCTGCCTGATTCTCTGCTGGAGCACCCAGAACACTAATGATCACGTAGGAGCCATTAAATAATATATATTTATCAAGTGAATGAGGAATAAATGAGCTTTATGCCAATTTATTTTTTATAAATATGAATAGATAAGAGGCATCTTATTTTTTACTGCTCCTAAAGTTAAAGGCTGATTATTTAATTCTAATTCTCTCCACGTCAACTTTATTTTTTCTTAAGAGCCCAGTTTTCTCATTCTTCAATCATTTGACTGCTCAGTTTTATCATCTCTTGATTTTCCTTGTCCTTAAGTGGGTAGAATAATACCAAGCACAGTACTGTGTACATTTGACCAACGTGTCTTGTGAAAAGAGATGACTTCCCTAATCTTTTGTGCTCTTGTCTCATCAAAACTCAAACAAAATTGCTTCCCTCTTGGTGCTTTCAAGATGATGCATGAGAATTACCAAAAGCACATCTGCACAACTTTTATGTCCTCTGGATAGTGGACCTACCTCCGTGCTGTTAGTAACCCAAGAGCAGATCGGCCAGTTTGCTGATAAACTGTCTAATCTGACATTTTTTTCCTTCTTCTTCTCACTGCTTCAGTTGGGGCCATATTAAATCCCATATGCATAGCCCTAAAGAGTAAAAGGAAAACAAAAATAAATGCCACTTTTTCCCCATGTCCTGTTGCTATTTTGCTAACGTTGGCTATTATATAATGAGGAAAATATTGAAACGAATGACAACAATGTGGCTCGTCTTTCTATTTCACCTCCCCAGCTTCTTCTGTTTCTCCTCACTGTGGTGGTGTGGTTGATGGTTGTTCATTTAAGGTAGTTATTGTAAATGGGAAGACAATGCAGTTGGAAGGACAAGGGTGCCTTCTGCTCTCCCTGAGGTTGGTCCTAACACTAAACAATGAGGCAGGAAGAATGAAACCATCACTAGTCAAGCTTTGTCTCTCCCTTGTTCATTTGTGAACTGTCAGACCCTTGTTAGCCCCTTTTGCCCCTCCATATGGTGAGAGATGGCCGTCAAGGATTTCACCAGGGGCAACAGATGGGCAAGCATTTTGTCATTATTTTCATGACTATTTCCTTCCATAGTGATCAACTGAGTTTTACATGTTAGCCACCTAAGATCCTTTCCTCGCCACTCTTGCTTATAGAAGAGGTGCAGGTAGATTTCATCTTAGTATTCTGTATTTTTAAAAAGTCAGGTTTCAGCTATAGCTGTATCTTCCAGGTGGTGAGATTGGCCTGGTGCCTTGTTTTGATACCATTACATTGGTGGTTTCGGATGGAGAAGCTGGCCCTTCTGTGAATGGCTGTTGCTACAACGGGCCTCATCCATCTGTTCCTCTTCATGAGTCCTTTCCAGTGTATGACCTCAATATCACGGTACATCCAGTGGACAACCAATCACCTTCAATTGCAATAGGTGACAATGTTTTTTTCTATTACAGTTCCATTATCTCATCTCGTGTCATACCTGTGGGTTAGTGAAATAATGCACTTGAATTATAGTTAAAATGGAAAACTACCATACAGAATTGCCTGCGAGAATTGCCTCCACACGACTTGTGGAAAACTCCATATTTATAAAAGATTACAAGGCAAAAGAATTTATTGGTTTAAAAATGTGGGTAATTCTGTATGGAGAGAGAATGCAAGTGTGTTTGCAAGTGATGAGTGTGTGTGTGTTGGGATGAGGACAACATTGGAATCCTCAAATATTCTGGTTTTATTTCATGTGGGAAAATATCATTTGCCTGCTGGAGAGAGAGAGTAATTTATTTTATCCATAATAATTTCTATTAGAGCAGAATGAAAATACCAGAGAGACCATTTATATACATTTAACCTTATTTGCTTTTTAGAAAGTCATCGCTTAATAGGCATTATGTATATGTTCTGTCTCTTAGAAAAAAAATAGAAGCATATGTATGGATGTTATTGTAATTTGCAAACTATCTCCCAAGCAATGTTCTGGAAAGGAAGCATTATCCCTGCAGAATAATTAAGCACCAAGGCATGAAAAAATGTTCGTTATGAGCAATTCATAATAGCTCACAGGCAATTAACGCTCTGACAAACAGAGGTAACAACTGATCTCGAAAAGTACATAAACTACATTTAGTGGCTTATCATTAAAACAGTTTGGCAATTCTTATTTTCATTTGTCACTTCTATAGAGACACAAGGGAAATCAGAGTTCCTTGAGAATGACTAAAGGGCTGTGCTAGAGCATTTAGTATTTCTGCTGTCTTTCCATTATTGTCTGGCTTGCTTGTACAAGAAAAAACATATAATTCCACAAGTCAAATTAAATTCCACCCATTACCCCTGAATATTTTCACTGTAAGGAGAAATTATGCCAAAGGAAATGAACATCTCCCATGGAAGTATATTTGCATATGGGAGGCTTCTCTGAATTGGAATTGCAATCACTCCCTTTTGTCTTCACTATTCTGATTAGAGGATTTCACGCTAAGTCATAATTGCGTTGTTGTTTGCATGCAGGTACCATGTTCGTGGTAGATGAGGGTTTCTCTGCAGCCGTTACCATTAACCATTTGTCCGCCACTGATCCTGACACTGCAGCAGACGACTTGGAATTTGTTTTGGCTTCTCCTCCCCAGTTTGGCTACCTTGAAAACACGCTTCCTTCTGCAGGTTTTGAAAAAAGCAATATGGGCGTAAGCATAGGTAAGTCATGGCTTCATGATCTGTGATAACTCGCCTCTGTCTATGGATCTGACTGGCCAGATCATGCTGAATGACTGAGTAGGAACCTCAGAAATGTTCAAAGCACTGTGTACACTCAAGGAATTATTATTATAGTGGATACTTTTGAGTATTATTGTTTCTCATTTTAATTTTCTATTTTGAATTGCCCCACGTATGGGAGTTTACTTCAAACTAAATGGAAATTTCACTTATGAAAACTATAAGAATAAATATGTAAGAAAGAATGTTTTAAAAGACCTTCAGAGCAACACAGAATACTGTGATAGAATAAATCTGGTGGGAGCTTATAGATCTCCTTCTCTTAATCTTTTAGCACTTTTTTTTTTAAGATTTTATTTATTTATTTGAGAGAGAGAGAATGAGAGACAGAGAGCACGAGAAGGAAGAGGGCAGAGGGAGAAGCAGACCCCCTGCTGAGCAGGGAGCCCGATGTGGGACTCGATCCCGGGACTCCAGGATCATGACCTGAGCCGAAGGCAGTCGCTTAACCAACTGAGCCACCCAGGCGCCCAATCTTTTAGCACTTTTAATAGACATTGGCAGAAAAGATTAGGATGTGTATCATGGGTGTAACAGAGAGAGCCTGAAATGTTGAAGGTGATGACTTTAAATTTTGGAACCAAAATGTATCTCCGATATTTATTTATTTATTTTTAAAGATTGTATTTATTTGACAGAGAGAGACACATCGAGAGAGGGAACACAAGCAGGGGACTGGGAGAGGGAGAAGCAGGGTTCCCGCTGAGCAGGGAGCCCGATGCAGGGCTCGATCCCAGGACCCTGGTTTCATGACCTGAACCGAAGGCAGACGCTTAATGACTGAGCCACCCAGGCGCCCCTATCTCAGATATTTAAATAGCTCTTGTATTTCAGGCAATAACAACTGGAACAAAAACAGACACCCAAATCAAAATTATTCAAATACAACACTTTATTTATTTATTCAAAGACAACACCTTAGAAATAAATGAACTAGATGATTCTTTAAGCACCTTTTGGGGCATATCCAGTTTAAAGGTTTAAGATTAATTGGTTGGGAGGCAGAGCAAGATGGCGGAGGAGTAGGAGACCTGGATTTCGTCTGGTCTCAGGAATTCAGCTGGATAGGGATCAAACCATTCTGAACACCTACAAACTCAACAGGAGATCGAAGAAAAGAATAGCAGCAACTCTCTGAACAGAAAAGCGACCACTTTCTGGAAGGTAGGACGTGCGGAGAAGTGAATCCGAGGTGATATTCGGGAGGCTAGACGGCGGGGGAGGGGGCCTCCGTCGGCCACTTCTGTCAAGTGATAGAGCCGCGGAGCACAAAATCGGAACTTTTAGAAGTCTGCTCCGCTGAGGGACGTCACTCTGGTGGCTAAGCGGGGGGTGGAACCCTCGCGGGACAGTGTGGTCTCAGGACCCTCGGGGTCACAGAAAGACCGGGGGTGCCTGAGTGTAGCAGAGCTCCCAGGTAATGCAGCAGGGAAGCTGGCTGCAGAGGCAGAGCCCAGGCGTGGGCTCTCAGCTCGGGGTTGTCATAAACTGTGATCCGCAGCACAGTCGGGCCACTGCTCCTCCAGCAGGGACCCAGCAAGCGGCAGATCCGGGGAGACTCCCCTTCCTCCCCCGGGAGGAGCCGCGCGGGAGCACGCCACAGGGATCTGCTGGGTTTGGAGACTCCACCCGGGGTCGGGTGCCAGAGATAGAAACGCTCAGTCACAGGCCGGGTGAGCACGTAGTGCGGCCGGAGACCGGGGAGACAGGAGTGACTGATGGCTTTTCTCTGGGGGCTCACTGAGGAGCGGGGCCCCGAGTTCTTGGCTACCCCGGGGCGGAGATTGGGAGGCCGCCATTTTCACTCTTGGCCTCCAAAGCTGTACAGAAAGCTTGCAGGGAACAAAAGCTCCCGAGAGCAAATCCGAAAAGATTACTTAGCCCGGACCAGGCAAGGGCGGGGCAATTCCGCCTCCGGCAAAGACATTTGGAAACCACGGCAACAGGCCCCTCCCCAGAAGATCAGCGAGAACAGCCAGCCAAGACCAAGTTTACCGATCAATGAGAACGGCAGAACTCCAGCGCTAGGGGAATACTACACATAGAATTCATAGCTTTTTTACCATGATTCTTTAGTCTTTCAAAGTTAATTTTTTTTAACTGTCTTTTTTTTTTTGAATTTTTCTTTTTCCCTTTTTCAACCAACATCTTATCAATCCCTTTTTTAAAAAACATTTTTATTTTTCATTTTTAGAGTCATATTCTATCCCTTCATAGTAGTTACCCTTATTTTTGGCATATAATATATATAAGTTGTTCTCTCTTGAAAATTTTGAGATAGTTTCTTCTAACAGATCAAAATATACCCTAAATCTCTAGTGTATGTTTTTTTTCTACTCTCCTGCCTGATCACATTCTCTCCCTTTTTTTTCTTTTTTTAAAAAATCCTCTTCATTCTTTTTTCAAACAACTTCTTATGAATTCCTGTTATAAAATTTTTTTATAATTTTCATCTTTACAGTCATATTCCATCCCTTCATCATAACAACCCTTATTTTTGGACATATGTAAGTTTTTCTTTCTTTAAAATTTTGGGAGGCACTTTCTTCTAACAGACCAAAATACACCCAAAATCTAGTGTGTGGCACTGATCTATGCACAAGCCTGATCCTATTTGATCATATTCTGGTTTTTTCTTTTGTTTTGTTCTCTTTTTGTTTGTTTTTATCTTTTTCTTTTTCTTCTTTTTCTTTTTTCTTTCTTTCCCTTTCTTTTCCCCCAGCTTCAGGTCTTTTCTGATTTGTTTAGAGTATATTTTCTGGGGATATTGTTACCCTGTTAGCATTTTGTTCTCTCATTAATCTATTCTCCTCTGGACAAAATGACAAGATGGAAAAAATCACCTCAACAAAAAGAACAAGAGGTACTACCGACTGCCAGGGACCTGCTCAATACGGACATTAGTATGATGTCGGATCTAGAGTTCAGAATCATCACTTTAAAGATACTAGCTGGGCTTGAAAAAAGCGTGGAAAGTTATTAGAGAAATACTTTCTGGAGAAATAAAAGAACTAAAATCTAACCAAGTCGAAATCAAAAAGGCTATTAATGAGGTGCAGTAAAAAATGGGGGTGCAAACTGCTAGGATATATGAGGCAGAAGAGAGAATCAGTGATATAGAAGACCAAATGATGGAAAATAAAGAAACTGAGAAAAAGATAAACAACTACTGGACCACGAGTGCAGAATTCGAGAAATAAGTGATACCATAAGATGAAACAACATTAGAATAATTGGGATCCCAGAAGAAGAAGAAAGAGAGAGAGGGGCAGAAGGTTTACTAGAGCAAATTATAGCAGAGAACTTCCCTAATGTGGGGAAGGAAACAGCCATCAAAATTCAGGAAGCACAGAGAACCCTTCTCAAAATCAATAAAAATAGGTCAACACCCCAACATCTAATAGTAAAACTTACAAGTCTCAGAGACAAAGGGAAAATTCTGAAAGCAGCTCGGGAGAAGAGATCTGTAACCTACAATGGTAGAAACATTAGATTGGCAACAGACCTATCCACAGAGACCTGGCAGGCCAGAAAGGACTGGCAGGATATATTCAGAGCACTACATGAGAAAAATATGCAGCCAAGAATACTATATCCAGCTAGGCTGTCATTGAAAATTGAAGGAGAGATACAAAGCTTCCAGGACAAACAAAAACTAAAGGAATTTGCAAACACGAAACCAGCCCTCCAAGAAATATTGAAAGGGGTCCTCTAAGCAAAGAGAGAGCCTAAAAGCAACATAGACCAGAAAGGAACACAGACAATATACAGTAACAGTCACCTTACAGGCAATACAATGGCACTAAATTCCTATCTGTCAATAGTTACCCTGAATGTAAATGGGCTAAATGCCCCAATCAAAAGACACAGGCTGTCAGATTGGATTAAAAAACAAGACCCATCGATATGCTGTCTGCAAGAGACTCATGTTAGACCCAAGGACACCCCCAGATTGAAAGGGAGGGGGTGGAAAACCATTTACCATGCTAATGGACACCAAAAGAAAGCTGGGGTGGCAATCCTTCTATCAGACAAATTAGATTTTAAACCAAAGACTGTAATAAGAGATGAGGAAGGACACTATATCCTACTTAAAGGGTCTATCCAACAAGAAGATCTAACAATTGTAAATATCTATGCCCCTAACATGGGAGCAGCCAATTATATAAGGCAATTAATAACAAAAGCAAAGAAACACATTGACAACAATACAAAAATAGTGGGGGACTTTAACACCCCTCTACTGAAATGGACAGATCAGCTAAGCAAAAGATCAATAAGGAAATAAAGACTTTAAATGACACACTAGACATTGGACTTCACAGACATATTCAGAACATTCCATCCCAAAGCAACGGAATATACATTCTTCTCTAGTGCCCATGGAACATTCTCCAGAATCGATCACATCCTAGGTCATAAATCAGGTCTCAACTGGTACCAAAGATTGGGATCATTCCCTGCCTATTTTCAGACCACAGTGCTTTGAAACTAGAACTCAATCACAAGAGGAAAGTCGGAAAGAACTCAAATACATGGAGGCTAAAGAGCATCCTACTAAAGAATGAATGGGTCAACCAGGAAATTAAAGAAGAATTAAAAAACTTCATGGAAACCAATGAAAATGAAAACACAAGTGTTCAAAATCTTTGGGATGCAGCAAAGGCAGTCCTAAGAGGAAAGTATATAGCAATATAAGCCTTTCTCAAGAAACAAGAAAGGTCTCAAGTACACAACCTAACCCTCCACCTAAAGGAGCTGGAGAAAGAACAGCAAATAAAGCCTAAACCCAGCAGGAGAAGAGAAATCATAAAGATCAGAGCAGAAATCAATGAAATAGAAACCAAAAGAACAGTAGAACAGATCAACGAAACTGGCAGCTGGTTCTTTGAAAGAATTAACAAGATTGATAAACCCCTGGTCAGACTTACCAAAAAGAAAAGAGAAGGGACCCAAATCAACAAAATCATGAATGAAGGAGGAGAGATCACAACCAACACCAAAGAAATACAAACAGTTATAAGAACATATTATGAGCAACTCTATGCCAGCAAATTAGATAACCTGGAAGAAATGGATGCATTCCTAGAGATGTATCAACTACCAAAACTGAACCAGGAAGAAATAGAAAACCTGAACAGACCTATAACCACTAAGGAAATTGAAGCAGTCATCCAAAATCTCCCAATAAACAAAAGCCCAGGGCCAGATGGCTTCCCAGGGGAATTCTACCAAACATTTCAAGAAGAATTAATACCTATTCTTCTGAAACTGTTCCAAAAAATAGAAATGGAAGGAAAACTTCCAAACTCATTTTATGAGGCCACCATTACCTTGATCCCCAAACCAGACAAAGACCCCATCAAAAAGGAGAATTACAGACCAATATCCTTGATGAACATGGATGCAAAAATTCTCACCAAAATACTAGCCAATAAGATCCAACAGTACATTAAAAGGATTATTCACCACGACCAAGTGGGATTTATCCCTGGGCTGCAAGGTTGGTTCAATATCCGCAAATCAATCAACGTGATACAATACATTAACAAAAGAAAGAACAAGAATCATATGATCCTCTCAATAGATGCAGAAAAAGCATTTGACAAAGTACAGCATCTTTTCTTGATCAAAACTCTTCAGAGTATAGGGCTAGAGGGTACATACCTCAATATCATAAAAGCCATCTATGAAAAGCCTACAGCGAATATCATTCTCAATGGGGAAAAACTGAGAGCTTTCCCCCTAAGGTCAGGAACGCGGCAGGGATGTCCACTATCACCACTGCTATTCAACATAGTATTAGAAGTCCTAGCCACAGCAATCAGACAACAAAAAGAAATCAAAGGCATCCAAATCGGCAAAGAAGAAGTCAAAGTGTCACTCCTTGCAGATGATATGATACTTTATGTGGAAGACCCAAAAGACTCCATCCCAAAACTGCTAGAACTCATACAGGAATTCAGTAAAGTGGCAGGATATAAAATCAATGCACAGAAGTCAGTGGCATTCCTATACACCAACAACAAGACAGAAGAAAGAGAAATTAAGGAGTCGATCCCATTGACACTTGCACCCAAAACCATAAGATACCTAGGAATAAATCTAACCAAAGAGGCAAAGGATCTGTCCTCAGAAAACTATAAAATACTCATGAAAGAAATTGAGGAAGGCACAAAGAAATGGAAAAACGTTCCATGCTCATGGATTGGAAGAACAAATATTGTGAAGATATCAATGCTTCCTAGAGCAATCTACACATTCAATGCCGTCCCCATCAAAATACCATCCACTTTTTTCAAAGAAATGGAACAAATAATCCTAAAATTTGTATGGAACCAGAAAAGACCCTGCATAGCCAGAAGAATGTTGAAAGAGAAAAGCAAAGCCGGTGGCATCACAATTCCGGAGTTCCAGCTCTATTACAAAGCTGTCATCATCAAGACAGTATGGTCCTGGCACAAAAACAGACACACAGATCAATGGAACAGAGTAGAGAGTCCAGAAATGGACCCTCAACTCTATGGTCAACTAATCTTTGACAAAGCAGCAAAGAATGTCCAATGGAACAAAGACAGTCTCTTCAACAAATGGTGTTGGGAAAATTGGACAGCCACATGCAGAAGAATGAAACTGGACCATTTCCTTACACCACACACAAAAATAGACTCCAAATGGTTGAAAGACCTCAATGTGAGACAGGAGTCCATCAAAATCCTAAAGGAGAACACAGGCAGCAACTTCTTCCTAGAAACATCGCCAAAGGCAAGGGAAGCAAGGGCAAAAATGAACTATTGGGACTTCATCAAGATAAAAAGCTTTTGCACAGCAAAGGAAACAGTCAACAAAACCAAAAAACAACCGACAGAATGGGAGAAGATATTTGCAAATGACATATCAGATAAAGGGCTAGTATCCAAAATCTATAAAGAACTTATCAAACTCAACACCCAAAGAACAAAGAATCCAATCAAGAAATGGGCAGAAGACATGAACAGACATTTTTCCAAAGAAGACATCCAAATGGCCAACAGCCAGATAAAAAAGTGCTCAACATCGCTCGGCATCAGGGAAATCCAAATCAAAACCTCAATGAGATACCACCTCACACCAGTCAGAATGGCTAAAATTAACAAGTCAGGAAATGACAGATGTTGGCGGGGATGCGGAGAAAGGGGAACCCTCCTACACTGTTGGTGGGAATGCAAGCTGGTGCAGCCACTCTGGAAAACAGTACAGAGGTTCCTCAAAAAGTTGAAAATAAGAGCTACCATACAATCCATCAATTGCACTACTGGGTATTTCCCCCAAAGATACAAATGTAGGGATCCAAAGGGGTACGTGCACCCCGATTTTTATAGCAGCAATGTCCACAATAGCCAAACTGTGGAAAGAGCCAAGATGTCCATCGACAGATGAATGGATAAAGAAGAAGTGGTATATATATACAATGGAATATTATGCAGCCATCAAAAGGAATGAAATCTTGCCATTTGCAATGACGTGGAGGGAACTGGAGGGTATTATGCTGAGCAAAATAAGTCAAAAAGAGAAAGACATGTATCATATGATCTCACTGATATGAGGAATTCTTAATTGCAGGAAACAAACTGAGGGTTGCTGGAGTGGGGTGGGGGGGTGGAAGGGATGGGGTGGCTGGGTGATAGACACTGGGGAGGGTATGTGCTATGGTGAGCGCTGTGAATTGTGCAAGACTGTTGAATCACAGATCTGTACCTCTGAAATGAATAATGCAATATATGTTAAGAAAAAAAAAAGATAGCAGGAGGGGAAGAATGAAGGGGGGGAAATCAGAGGGGGACACGAACCATGAGAGATGATGGACTCTGAAATACAAACTGAGGGTTCTAGAGGGGAGGGGGCTGGGAGGATGTGTTAGACTGGTGATGGGTATTAAAGAGGGCACGTTGTGCATGGAGCACTCGGTGTTGTGCACAAACAATGAATCATGGACTACATCAAAAACTAATGATGCAATGTATGGTGATTAACATAACAATAAAAAATTTTTAAAAATAAAGGTTTAAGATTAATTGAATTAATAGAATGACTGATTGGATAGAAAAAAACAAGACCCAGCTACATGCTGCCTACAAGAGACTAATGTCAGCTTCAAGGACACACATAGGCTCAAAATGAAGGGATGAAAAAAAATATTTCATGCAAATGGAAACCAAAAGAGAGAAGGGGTACTTATAACAGATAAAATACACTTTATGTTAAAACTATAACAAGAGAAATAGGTTACTGTAAAATGATAAAGGGGTCAGTTCATCAAGAAAATATAACAAATGTAGAATTATATGCATACAAATTGGAACACCTTAAAATATTAAGCATATGCTAACAGATCTGAAGGAAGTAATGACAGCAATGCAATAATAGTAAGGGACTTCAGTACTCCACTCTCAACAGTGGATAGATCATCTGCCAGAAAATCAACAAGGAAACAGTGGACTTAAACTGTATATTAGACCAAATGAACCCAGTAGACATATACAGTACATTCCATCCAACAAAAGCAGAATACACATTATTCTCAAGTATGTGTGGAACATTCTCCAGGATAAATCATATCATGCATCACAAAACAAGTCTTAGCAAATTTTAAAAGAGTGAAATCATACCAAGCATCTATTCTGACCACAATGGTATGAAATTAAAAATCAGTAACAGGAGGAAAAGTAGAAAATTCACAAATATGTGTAATTTAAGATACTCCTGAACAACCAATGGGTCAAAGATGAAATTTTTTAAAAATCCTGAATTCTTATCACAGGACAATTTTTTTTCCTTTTTTTTCTTTCTTTTTTTAATCATATCTATATGAGAAGATGGATGTTAGCTGAACCTATTGTAATCAGTTCACAGTATATGTAAATCAGACCATCATGCTCTACACCTTAAATTTACACAGTTATGTATGTCAATTATTTCTTAATAAAAATGTAATAAATAAATAAATAAATAAATAAAATCTTGAAGCAAAGATGGAAACAGAACATACCATATCTAAGATGCAGCAAAAGCAATGCTAAGAGGGAAGCTTATAGTGACAAACGCTCCCATTAAAAAAGAAAAAAGTTCTCAAATAAACAGCCTAACTTTATAACTCAAGGAACTAGAAAAATAAGAACAAAATAAGCCCAAAGTTAGCAGAAAGAAGGAGGCAACAAAGATCATGGTAAAAATAAGTGAAATAGAGATTGGATAAACAGTAGAAAAGATTGATGAAACTAGGACATGGTCTTTCAAAAGGATAAACAACTTTGGCAAACCTTCACCTAGACTTACCATGAAAAAGAGAGGACTTAAATAAATAAAACTTGAAATGAAAGAAGAGATAATACAACTGATATCACAGGTATACAGAGGATCATAAGAGACTACTATGAACAATTATACATCAACCAACTAGACAACCTAAAAGAAATGGATAAATTCCTAGAAGCATAAAATCTACGAAGTCTGAATCATGAACTAGAAACCCTGAATAGACCAATAATAAGTAAGGAGATTTAATCAGTAATTCAAAACCTCTAACAAAGAAAAGCCCAGGACCAGATGTCTTTACAGGTTCTATGAAATTGTTGAAGAAGAATTAACACTACTGTTAAACTCTTGCAAAAAATTGAATAGGAGGAAAACTCCCAAACTCATTTTATAAGACCAGAATTACCCTGATACCAAAGCCAGGTAAGGATACTATGAAAAAAACAACAACAAAAAACCACAGATCAATATCCCTCAAGAATATAGATGCAAAAATTCCCCACAAAATATTAACAAATTGAATTCAGTAGCACATTAAAAGAATCATACACCATGATCAAAAGGAAATTATACCTGGGATGCAAGGATGGCAACATATGCCAATCAATAAATGTGATACACCACATTCATAGAAAAGACAAAAATTCTATGATCATCTCTATGGATACTAAAAAAGCATTTGACAAAATTCACCAATGTTTTATGATAAAAACTCTCAACAAATTGGGTATAGAAGTAATGTATCTTGACATAATAAAGCCATATATGACGAATTCGCAACTAGCATCATATTCAACAGTGAAAAGTTAAAAACTTACTCTCCAAGATAAGGACCAAAACAAGTGTGCCCACTCCTTTCATTCCTATTCAACATAGTATTGAAAGTCCCAGCCAGAGTAATTAGGCAAGAAAAAGAAATAAAAGGCATAAAAATAAAAGGAAGAAGTAAAATTGGCTCTGTTTGGGGATGATGTTATATGTAAAATTTTTTAAAAGATTTCACCAAAAAACTGTTAGAACAAGTCAGCAAATTAAGTAGTTTTAGGATACAAAATGAACATGAAAAGATCAGTTGTATTTCTCTACACCAATGATGAACTACCTGAAAAAGAAATAAAACGATTTCATTTACAATAGCATCAAAAACAATAAAATACTTAGGAATAAGTTTAACCAAGGAAGTGAAAGATTTATACACCAAAAACTGGAAGACATAGAATTGATGTCTTGATGGAAGAAATTGAAAAAGACACAAACAAATGGAAAGATATATTCATGAATCAAAAGTGTTAATGTTAAAATGTCCATACTACCCAAAGCTGTACTACCCATTCAAGGCAATCATGATCAAAATTCAAGTGACATTTTTCACAGAAATAGAAAAATCAGTCCTAAAATTTCTATGGAACCTTGAGTTGCCAAAGCAATCTTGAGAAAGAACAAAGCTGGAGTTGTCATGTTTTCTGACTTCAAATTATATTACAAAGCTATAGTAATTAAAACAGAATGGTGTTGGCATGAAAACAGGCATGTAGCTCAATAGAACAGTATAGAGAGCTCAGAAGTAAGTCCACTCATATATGGTCATTAAATTTATGACAAAAGAGCCAAGAATATACAATGGGAAAAGGACAATAAATGGTGTTGGGAAAACTGGACAGCCATATGCAAAAGAATGAAAATGCACCATTATCTTACACCATGCAAAAAAATGAACTCAAAAATAGATTAAAGACTTGAATGTAAAACCCAAGATCATAAAACTCCTACAAGAAGATATAGGTGGTAAACTCCTGGGTATTTGTCTTGGCAGTGGTTTTTTGGATTTGACACCAAAAGCAAAGATCAACAAAGTAAGACCATATCAAACTAAAAAACTTCTACAGAGCAAAAGAAACAATCAACAAAATGGAAAGGCAACTGCGGAATGGGAGAAAGTATTTGTAGGGGGCGCCTGGGTGGCTCAGTTGTTAAGCGTCTGCCTTCGGCTCAGGTCATGATCCCAGTGTCCTGGGATCGAGCCCCGCATCAGGCTCCCTGCTCGGCGGGAAGCCTGCTTCTCCCTCTCCCACTCCCCCTGCTTGTGTTCCCTCTCTCGCTTTCTCTCTCTCTGTCAAATAAATAAATAAAATCTTTAAAAAAAAAAAAAAGTATTTGTAAACCATATATCTGGTAAGGGATTAATACCTAAAATGTATAAGGTACTCTTACAGCTTAATAGCAAAGGAGCCCAAATAATCTGATTTAAAAATGGGCAGAAGACTTGAATAAACATTTCTCCAAAGAAGACAAACAAATGGCAAACAGGTACGTGAAAAGGTGCTCAACATCACTCATCATCAGGGAAATGCCAATCTAAACCACAAAGAGGTATCACCTCCCATCTGTTAGAACAGCTCTTATCAAAAAGACAAGAGTAACAAATGCTGGTGAGGATGCGAAGAAAAGATAACATTGTGCACTGTTGGTGGGAATGTAAATTGGCACAGCCACTATGGAGATTCCTCAAAAAATTAAAAATAGAACTATCATGTGATCCAGCAATTCCACTTCTGGGTATATATCCAAAGGAAATGAAAACAGGATATCAAAGAAATATCGATACTCCCATGTTCATTGCACCGTTATTCACAATAGCCAACACATGGAAACAACCTAAGTGTCCATTGATGGGTGAATGGATAAAGAAAATGTGATATTAAATACATAATAGAATATTATTCAGCCATGACAAGAAGGAAATCCTGCTATTTGCAATAACATATATGGACCTTGATAGCATTATGCTAAGTGAAATACATTAGGGAAAGACAAATACTGTATGATCTCACTTATATGTAGAATCTAAGACCATTGAACTCATAGAAACAGAGTAGAATAGTGGTTACCAGGGGCTGAAGGGTGGGAGAAATGGAGAGTTGCTGGTTGAAGGGTACAAACTTTTAGTTATAAGAGGAATAATTTCTAGGAAGCTAAGGTACAGCATGGTGACTATAATTAATGCTGTATTGTATACTTGAAAGTTGATTTGAGAGTAGAATTTTAATGTTCTCACTATAAAAACTACAAAATGGTAATCACGTGAGGTGGATAATGTGTTAACTAAATCTTAAACCTACAATGTTATATGTCAGTTATATCTCAATAAAGCTGCGGGGAAAAGATTTATTGCATTAAAGGTACGCAGTTTGGCCTGTGACTTAATGCTCAACATAGAGCGTTTTTCTCTTTTGATTTAGGGCAATGTCAAAATACCAAAACAGCAGGTCAGCTAATTCCATTCAATCCAACCTGTCGCTTGATGTGTACGTCAAGTAGGCAGATGATTGACTGACTCTTGTTTTGCCTTTGTATGAAAGAGATAGTCTCTTTCTTACTCAAGCATGCCAAGAACTATTTATATGGGGGCAGTGGTTTTAATCAAGGGAAGGTCTCTCTTACCTTTGTTCCAACTATATAAAGAACAGTCATGAAGTCCCTACACATTCTGGTTAGCAGTTATCGCCCTTCTGTTCTCTGCGCAAATTGTAATCCTCCCTTATGATTTATGGATATCTGTTTTTATGTTGATGGCTGAAAGACATTATAGCAACCCCTAATAGCTGATTCTTAGGTCAACTGCAATGATCTCTTATTTGCTTTTCTGAGAAATAAGCTATTGGGTTAAGGATTAAGAACCAGTAGCTTGGAAAAAAAAATGTTTTTCTTATTTACCTGCTCCGTGTTGGTGTGCTCTAGGTTCGTTCCAGTGGAAAGACATGAAAGCATTGCATATTAACTATGTGCAGGCCAGGCATCTGAGGATGGAACCAACAGCTGACCAGTTCATGGTGTATGTCACAGATGGGAAGCGACGCTCCTTGGAGATACCATTTTACATTATCATCAACCCCACAAATGATGAAGCTCCTGACTTTGTAGTGCAGAATATTACTGTAAGAAAGACAACAGAATTTTCAATTTCTTCTTTTTATCATTTTTTAATTTTTTAAATCATTTTATGATTTTATTTTCACCTAGTTCATTTACATTGGTCCAGGTGCACTTAATACATTAAGCTGATAGGGAATGGGGAGAACAGTAACCTATATTATAGAATGCAATTACTTGAAAAATATTATTCTAATAATGGTAATGATTATAATTGCAAACAGAGAATTGCACGGTTGCAATTATAGTTGCATAGATATAGGATGGAGTACTTGCTAGGTCATAGGTAGTATTTCGAGTCCTTTACATGTGCTCATGTAAAGGCTTACAAGGCTTTTAGGGTGATGGTATTATTATTGCCTTATAGTAACTGAAAAAATGAGGCACAGAGAGGTTAACTGAGTGGCCCAACATCACAGAGCTTGGAAATAGGTGGCACATAGGGAATGGTACATAGGGGATTTGCACCCAGGCAGTTTGATTCCATAGCATGCCCTCTTAACCTATGCTATAATGACAAGGACTCTTAATTCATATATATTAAGGCATCTTTTTATATAGTTTTTTTAAGATTTATTTATTTTGAGAGAGAGCACATGAGCAGAGGGGCAGAGGGAAAGGCAGAGAGAGAATCGTCAGGCAGACTCCGAGCTGAGTACAGAGCCTGATGGGGGCTCGATCTCACTACCCTGAGATCACGACCTGAGCCGAAACCAAGAGTCGGACACCTAACCGACTGAGCCACACAGGCGCTTCTTCATATAGCTATTTATAAGGATAGATGAAATGAAAAAAATACAATTTGAGTCATTCTTTTTATGTAGTTTCTAGAACTATTTTTATATGATAATGTTTGTTAGTTTTATTTAAAAATTCAGATAGATAGTTAAAATGGCCATAAATATCTCTCCTCAGATAACACCTGTTGTCTTTAAAAATATAGTAATAAAAATATGTAGTTATACAAGTTAGAATATTGAGAAACATACACAATGAAATATGAAATATGACAGTCTCCCTCTTCAACAGCCTCTACCCATAGCCACTGCCTATGATTTTTTTTTAGTAATTCCTCAAAAATAATTTGTGCACATGCCAGTGATGTGTATGTTTGTATGTGTGTGTATATATATGTCATATATGCAATTTTTCTGTATTTACTTATAAATCAGGGATCATATTACACCTCCTACTCTCCACTTCTTAAAAAAACCTAATTATGTATATTGGAAACCTTTTCACATCAGCATATAATCTTTTAAAACAATTCTATTTTTTATATATGATTATTTAATTCAGACATAGGTACAGCAAATCTTGATTAAATGGATGAGCCCAGGCTTTGGAATTAAGAGGGACTTGGGTATTGCCATTTTCTGGTTGTAGGATCTTGGATAAGTTATTTCTCTCTAAACTTCTGTTTCGTTTCCTTATCTGCAAAATGTGTATCAGATCCTTAAGGTGTAACCATGATGATCAAGATGGTCAGGCACACACTAGTCCCTTAGTAAGTAGGTCCTGTTCGTATTATTGTTATCTTTGCCATCTTTTTTCTGACCATTTACCAAAGCCAGTATTATCTGTTCTGAAGCCATTATCTAGCCTTATTTGTCACTGAAAATTATCAGATTCTAAAGGCAAAGATCTTTATTTGACTCGAATTGTCTATTGACTCTTAATGGTACATGAGAGTCACTTTGCGAAGAAATTTAAGAGCCAGCTTGTACCCTTCCCTTTCCCTGGACGCATGGGGTGCTCTGGAGAGCACGTCAGTAATTACAAGAGAGAGGAAGAACTCTGCAGATGATTCCTTCTATACCTACCTCTGTTGTCTTGTATCTACCTAGGGTTGGAGTTTCTGAAATAATTAGGCCGCCGGGAAATTGTCCCTTGCTCTTCTCTGAAAGTAATCATGCGTTTTACCTGTGCACTCCTTACAGAAGCTGTTGAAGAGTAACAGATACAGAGCCCCATGTGTTACGGGCAGAGCTGGCTTTAAGCTTCACGTGATTTTTAAAAATAGTCATACTTATTTTGCTTTCTTGTGGAAAAGTGCATTTATCTTGTAGACAGTCAAGCTTCCGTCAGGTTGGGCTGCAATTTGTAAAAAAAAAAAAAATAGGAGCTTTTAGTCTAAGGTATTCTAATCCATTTCAAACTGCTCTACTAGTGAGTTTCTGCATTTTGTGTGTTTAGATCTAAACCTTTTATTTAGGATCTCAGTAAACAAAAGGTGCAAAAAAGAATCCCAATTTTTTCAATGAAATGTTCCAGTCATGTTGTGAAGTAATTTACCATATTATAAATGAGAAAGGTTGCCATATAGTTAGTCCAGGAGTCCTAAGCTTTATGAAGAAGGGTAATTAGAATACATTTTAGGTTGTTTTATTAAAATTGTTGGAGAAAAAGGCAAGTTACCATCAAAGATGATTTCATAATTATATCATTGCACATTAAATGATGATGCCATCTTAGTCTTTAATAAGTAAGGCCAGGTACAAGAAAGCCAGCATCATTTTCACCCGAGGATCAGAATGGCAAGTGATTCTTCTTCATGCAAGTGCATAGATGCTAGTGACAGGAAGCCTCTCTCAGTAAGAGAGGCTGAAGAGAAAGGGCATTTTCACAAATCTAAACCATATGTATCCTTCAAGGCTAATGTGCTCACTCTGCCATGAAGACACTCCTGGTCTCCTCCACCCTTTTGCACTTCCTGTTTATCCATATTTAGTAGCATTAGATAATTTTCTTCCTTGCTTTATAATTACTGAGGGACAGCCCTTCATGGTGTCATCTGACTTTGATTCTTTAGAATATTCGTATTCCCCACAGCACGAGGCCCAGTGCATTGCAGATTACCAATAAGCATCTGTTCAGTGTATACACTCTGATTATTTAGGTCTTGCTTTGTTTCAAAAGAGGAAACAAATATTTCTTTGTTCTCTTTATTCTTGCTGTGAGAAAAAGATCAAGACAGCTAGTCAAGTTCTAAATGGCTAGATCCTACTTGAGATGAATAACAGTTCTCTTTGTGTTTAAAGGATTATGAAACCCGAAGTGGGGGGTGGGGGTAGGAGGAGGTAGTTCAGGAAAATTTGAGGCATGAGGATTGGGGAGAGGTGAGGGATCCAGAATTAAAATAAACACTATTATGCATACAGAAACATCCTTCTCGATTGTTGTTGATTGCAACTGAAATACAGAAGGTTTTCCCGCAGTGACAAAAATTAGAAACATAAAATACCCCCAGTGCATATAGCAGACATTCATACCATTTCTAAAGCAGAAACATAAGAATTGTGAAAGCAGCATGATTCAGGAGGTTAAAATAACAGGTTAGGATCTGAAGGTGAAGGGTCTACCCTTAGTTTTATAGTTGAACTCTCTGACTTCCAGAAAGCAAGCATTCTTTTGATTGCTTTTCCCCTGACCTTTGAATTATGGGGAAAAAAGTGTGTGTGTGTGTGTGTGTATCTTTTGTCCTTTAGGGAAATGAATAAACTGCTTTGAAATCTTCAGAGAAAACCTGCGAGAGATTAATAGATTTATTCTTTTCTTCTAAGCTCATGTTAAACCAGCCATTTCTTTTTTTTTTTTTTAAAGATTTTATTTATTTATTAGACAGAGATAGCGAGAACAGGAACACAAGCAGGGGGAGTGGAAGAGAGAGAAGCAGGCCTCCCACCAAGCAGGGAGCCCGATGCGGGGCCTGATCCCAGGACCCTGGGATCATGACCTGAGCTGAAGGCAGATGCTTAACGACTGAGCCACCCAGGCGCCCCGTACCAGCCATTTCTTTTAAGGACTCATTACACACACATTTCATAGAAAATTTGCAATAGGATATCTTAAAATTATTTCTTTTGAGCCATTTGCTAAAAGAAAAATTTTATTTCGACACAGCTGACTTTCTGACTTGTTTTCGCTTAGGTGTGTGAGGGTCAGATGAAAGAACTGGATTCCTCCATCATCAAAGCTGCTGATCTAGATGTTCCCAAGGACCCTTTGCTGTTCAGCATCACTCATAAACCACGCCATGGCCTCCTCATCAATGGGGTGCTTAGCAAAGACTTTCCTCAAAATAAGCAGCCTGTCAATCCTGGCCAGAAGCATGAACTTGTTCAGAACTTTTCCTTGGAACTTCTCAAGAATGGTAGATCATGTTCCACTTCTATTCATTTATTGTTGATGATTTAATAATTTAGCCCAGAAAAGATAATAATAAGCCTCAGATACAGGAAGTGAAGAAATGGCATTCAACTACTTTATTCATTTATCCCTCAAAGGTTTTCTTTGAGCTCTGGATTAATGTAGGGCATGGAGCCTCAGTTACAGATAGTGGGTAGTTAAAAAGGAATTAATATGTTTTCTTTCACTTTGGGAGCATCACTAAAAATGATATTTGTGGGGTGCCTGGGTGGCTCAGTCAGTTAAGTGTCTGACTCTTGATTTTGGCTCAGGTCATGATCTCATGGTTGTGGGATCGAGCCCTGTGTTGGGCTCTGCACTTAGCATGGAGTCTGCTTGACATTCTCTCTCTCTTCTCCCTCTACGCCTCCCCCTGCTCATGCTCTCTCTCTCTCAAATAAATAAATCAATCTTTAAAGAAAATGATACTTGTGATTTTGGGTATTTTAGCTTCAACTTTTTCATGTCATAATAAAAAATTCCTTTTTAAAACTACTGAGATCATGGATCTAACTTTGAAGAGATTTGTCGGCCAAAATTTCTATGTTTGAAAGGAATATAGAACCACATATAATAGCTCATTATTCTCTGTGGAGATAATTTGTTCTTTAAGGAAATGACACATTGGAAGAGCAGCCTGAATTATATTTTAATTACTCTTTTAAAAAAATCAATTTTTAGGGCGCCTGGGTGGCTCAGTTGGTTAAGCGACTGCCTTCGGCTCAGGTCATGATCCTGGAGTCCCGGGATCGAGTCCCATATCGGGCTCCTTGCTCAGCAGGGGGTCTGCTTCTCCCTCTGACCCTCCCCTCTCTCATGTGCTCTCTCTCTCTCATTCTCTCTCTCAAATAAATAAATAAAATCTTTAAAAAAAAAAATCAATTTTTATCCCATTTTCCAAATATAAACATACTTTCAAATATTGGGGAAAGGGTGGTTCTAGAATCACTGCCTACTCTCACTCTCTTTCCTGCCTTCACATATTGTTTCCCCAACCTGAACCCCGTTTGCTGGGTCAGCCTACACCGTGCCTTCAGAACCAGGTAACCTCTGACCTCCCTGAGGAGCCTCCCCAACCCCCACCCACCCACCAGCCACTCCAGACCATCCCTTTCCTGTCTTGGCTCCATCCAGCGCTGGTTTAGCACCTTTCTCTGTCTACATTTTTCCCATTCCCCAACCAGGGTAAGCACTCTGTCCCATAGTTTATTTTGCAATAGTTGCGCCGCATCGTGTCACGTTGGAGTTTGAAAAGTTAATTCATGTATTTCTCAGTTTTTATCAGTTGCAAAGAAACAAACTCTGGGACTTAAGTGATGATATTACCAAATCAATAACCATGTGTATCAAATAAGACAATATGTTGTTACAGTGTTTTTCTTTTCAAATTTAAGACAAAGGAAAAGGAATAATAATTCAAATTTTAGTCTCAAGAAAGTCTGTTTTTTTAATTTGGTTAAATATTTTTATTTATTATATTATTAGGTTAAATAAGCATGCATATTGTGTGAAGTTTGCACTATACAATGATTTTGAAGAAAAAATAAATGGTTTACATAAATTAATACTTTGGTCAATGACTTGGTGACATTCTCAGAGATTAGATTTTCATCTTTGTTTTTGACTCATTTATGGCTACATTTTTAAAAAACTTTAGTATATTCTCACATACATCCCCCCACCCCAAACATACAGGACTTATAAAACTGCAACCACATTATATAATCTGTTTTTTTTTTTCCTTATCAACTATAAGAAACTTCTTACTTTTTAGGTGCTGATTGAAAACATGGTTTGCAATAATTCCAGCTTTTCATTGCATGGACATACCGCACTGTAATTTTATACAACCGTCTTCTGTTTTTAAATATGCAGATAGCTTTTCATTTCTTGATATTACAGGTTACACATAAACATATTTTACGTATATTTTTGTAACATAAATCTTAGTCCACATCTCTTAGAATTTTTTGGCATAAATTTTTATAATGAAATTACTTGGTAAAAAAGGTGAGTGTTTATAATACTTTTAAGGAAAAATTGCCATTCCATGATATGCATGAGCATGCCTATTTTCCTAGTCAAGAATGGATATTTTTTAAAACTCTTGTGTATTTGCTAGTCAATAGCAGTCTCTCATTGTTATCTTAATTTGAAATTCTTAAATTATGAGTAAGATTTACCATACTTTCGTGACCATCTATGTTTCACCTTTTGTAAATTGCTTGATAATGTCTCTTGCTCATTTTTCCATTGATTTATATTAACTTATAAGAGATCATTAAATACTGATGCTTCACATTTTGGTCACATATATTACAGGTAAGTTTTTCTCTGTTCTATTTGCCTTTTAATTCATGTTCTTCAGTACAGAAATCACAAATTATAAGTGGCAAAATTTATCATTATTTTCTTTACATTTTTTTCTTTTGTTTTTGTATTAGGAAGATGTTCTACATTCAGAAATAAAATATTTACTTGTATTTTCTTCCAATCTTTTAAAAGAGCTTTATTGAGATATAATTCCCATGCCATAATATCCACCCCTTTAAAGCCTCCCATTCAGAGGTTTTTAGTACATCCATCATCATGATCAATTTTAGAACACTTTCATTATCCCCGAAACGAAATACCATACTCATTAGCAGTCATTCTTATCTCTTTCTTCCTCAACCCTTGGCAACCAGTAACGTATTTTTTGTCTCTATAGATTTGTCTCTTCTGACATTTCAGAATCATATAAATAGAATATACGACCTTTTGTAACTAGTCTCTTTTATTTAACATAATGTTTTCAAGATTCATCCATATTGTAGCATGAGTCAGTACTATGCCATTCCTTGTTATTGCCAAATAATATTCCATTGTATGGACATACCACATTTATTTAATCTGCTCATCAGTTGATGGATATTTGGGTCACTTCCACCTTTTTTTTTTTAAGATTTTATTTATTTGTCAGAGAGAGAGAGGAGGGAGCCCAAGCAGAGGGAGTGGCAGGCAGAGGGAGAAGCAGACTCCCAGGCGAGGAGGGGGCCCGATGCAGGACTTGATCCCAGGACCCTGGGATCATGATCTGAGCCGAAGGCAGATGCTTAACCGACTGAGCCACCCAGGTGTCCTGTCACTTCCACTTTTGACTGTGAACATTCATGTATACGTTTTTGTATGGATATACACTTTCATTTCTCTTGGGTGTGTATCTAGGAGTGGAATTGCTGGGTCATATGATAACTCTATGTTTAACATTTTGAGGAATTGCCAAACTGTTTTCCAAAGTAATGATATCAGTTTACATTCCTACCAGTAATGTATGAGAGTTCCAACTTCTATGCATCCTCACCAACGTTTGTTACTGTCTATTTTTTTATGATAGCCATCCTAGTGGGTGTGAGATAATATCTCATTGTGATTTTGATTTCATTTCCCTAATAGCTAATAGTGTTGAGCACCTTTTAATGAGTTCATTGGCTATTTGTTTATGTTCTTACATGGAAAGAGAACATATTGTCTATGTTCTTTGGAAAAATGTCTACTCAAATCTTTTGCCAATTTTGTAATTGGATTGTTTTTTATCATTGAGTTGTAAGAGTTCTTAGTGTATTTGGAATACTAGACCCTCCCTTATCAGGTATCTGATTTGTAAATATTTTCTCCAGTTCTGTGGACTGTTGTTTTGCTTCCTTGATAGTATCATTTGCAGCCCCAAATTTTTAATTTTGATGAGATCTAAATTATCTGCCTTTTAAAATTTTGTTTTGTTGTGGTCACTTGTGCTTTTGGTGTCTTATCTAGAAACCATTGCCTAACTCAAAGTCACAAGGATTTACTCATGTTTTCTTCTAACAATTTTTCTAGTTCAGCTCTCACATTGAGGTCTATCATCCATCTTGAGTTAATTTTTGTATGTAGTGTGAGGTAGGGATCCAACTTCATTCTGTTGCCTATGGTTTTTGAGTTATCCCAGCACTACTTATTGAAAAGACCACTCTTTCCCCATTGAACAGTTTTTGTGCTCTTGATGAGAATCAGTTGCTTGTAAATGTATGGGGTCATTTCCGGACTCTCTTCTATTAGATTAATCTACATGTCTATTCTATGCCAGTTCCACACTGTCTTGATTACTGTAGTTTTGTAGTAAGTTTTGAAAATGAGAAATGTGAGTCTCCAACTTTGTTCTTTTTCAAGATTGTTTTGGCTATTCTGAGTATCTTGCATTTTCATATGAATGCTATGTAGGTTTTTGAAAAGTAGTTTTATATTTAAGTTTTTCTTCATCTAGAATTTATTTTAGTTACTGGCTTGAGGTAGGTATCTAACTATAATTTTCTCCAAGTAATGAACCACTGTTCTCACATAGTTTATTAAGTAATATATGCTTTCCTCACTGATTTCTAAAAAAAAAATCCTTATCAAGTACTTAAGTGTTTAAATAGGAATTTTTAACAAATTAAGAGGGCAGTCTTACTTCATAAAACAGTTTAATTTCACCCTATTGCACTGATTAACGAACTCTTGCTGATACCAATACCTTGGAAATTAAAAAAGATTATGTGTGTTTTGAAATGGCTTAATCATAAGAAAGATTTACTTTCTCTCTCTTTTTCCCCCCCTTCTTCCAGGACTGAAGTTGATGTATGTGCATGATGACTCAGAGAGCCTTGGTGATGACTTTACAGTCCAGTTGTCAGATGGGAAACATAAGATATTAAGAACAATTTCAGTGGAGATCACCCCGGTTAATGATGAGAAACCAATGCTGAGCAAGTAAGCTCCCTGGAAAGATTCCCTTTCAGATGTTCTAGAAAATTCTGAGATCTGGAAGACTAGGTACAAATGTCATGTCTGTCTTCCAGGGAGAAACAAGTCTCTGACAGCTCCTGTCTATCACAACTTGTCCCACCTACTCAGACACCTAGAACTTCTATTGCAAATGTTAGATAATGTAACATCTCCCTAACAGTTCTTAAATTCACCCTTTAATTTTTTGATTTTCCTCTAAAAGTTCTAGTTAGTTGTAAATAATTAAGAAAGACTGAACCTACTGTATGGAATGAACAGTGTACTGGGTATTTAAATACCTGTGTACACACCCACCAAAGAGCAGTAGATGTATAGACTTAACTAAAGTGTGATAATATTAACAGCAGACAGTCCTCCCTGTGGGTTTGACCAAACTTTTAACCAAGAGTGGCTGAGGGAAATGTACAAATTCCATTGCTTTCATCGTCTGGTTATTTCATGATCCACCAGTCCTCTATGTTCCATTGGGATCAATACTCCCTTGCCACCTGATATCAAAATGATCACTTAAATGATCATTTAAAAATTCTGAGGTAATTAATTGCAGACCATCTTGGTATCTCCCTCTGTAGTTGATCAGTTCGATCATAGGGTACAGAGTCTTTATCAGTCACATTTCTGTAGCTCCAGCCATTGCTCGTATTACTGACCACCATACACAACTGTATAAGGGTAAAGCTTGAGGAGGCCCAGCTGTCTGGTGCTGGGCACAGAGAAGTGTCTATTTCTTCTGATGATGGTTTTTTGGAAGGTTGCATCTCAGACATCAGTTCCACTAAAAGTCTGCAGCCAAACTTTCTGTTTTCTATGATCTCGCTGGACTGTTGGACTGGGATGACCTTGATTTATAAAAATGAAAATAGGAAGGGTATTGTGGCATTATGAAACCTCTTTCTGATGACCTCACTGTATCTAAGAGGAAGGGAGGTGCAGACGGGTGTTATATTAAGTGCTTACTCTGTGACAGACGCTGTATTGGCTCTTCTAACAGACATTTCTTTAAATCCTCACCACAATTATGGGAAGTAGGTATTATTATCCTTGCTGAGAAAACTGAGACCGGACAGGTCAAATAATGGGGCACGCACTCAACACTGACTTCCTGTTCTGTGCTGCGTTCTTGCTATTAAACTGGCTGGCATAGTTTCATCGGCAGAATCACCGAATCTCCTTCAGCTCTACTTCCAAATCCCTCCTCTTTCTTTCTTTTCTTTTTTCCCCCTCTCTCCTGTGGAGCGGAAGTTGTATTCCCTCTTCTTTCACTTTCACGTGTGTCCTCTCGCTTCCTCCCAGGATGTGCTCCATGACTTTCTTCTCTTGCATCTCCAGCGTCTCCCTTCTTATTCCTTCTGCTAACAAGACACAGGGATATAATTAGTGGTGAAGAGAGCCGATTCTGGAGCCAGATTGCCTTGGTTCAGCCACTAACCAGTTGTGTGGCCTCGAACATGTCACTTCACCTCTTTGTCAACCTCTTTGTAAGTGGGGATAGTAACAGTATCCTCTTCATAGGGTGGTTGCAAAGATTAAATGAATTAAAATACATAAAAGTGCTTGAAAGACTGGCTAGTACACAGGAAGTGCTCCTAAGTGCTAGTTATTATCATTATTAGCAGCTATTCTCACCCTAAAGCCACAAAGATGACCCAGTTCCTCATTTATTTCAGTGCCAAACTATTTGAGGAATAGCTTGCTCTTTGTCCATTTCTGCCCAACCTCCCCCTCTTTATTAAAGCTGCTCCCTTAAAATTTACCCTTGGCCTTCCTACTGAATTGAACGGCTCGTCTGTCCTTGCTGGACCTTGTTAGAGCCTTTGACTCCATTTCTTTGCTACTCCTTTTAGATGCTGTAGTAGATGCTTTTGGGTCTCTGGGTCGTGCTCCCTCAGTCCCCCCCGTGACTATAGTTGCTGTTGTCCTGGAACACACCAGGCTCACTGTCAGGGTCACATTACCAGTGCCTCGATGCATCGCTGAACTTGTCCTGTGCCTCAGGGCTTTCTGTGAAGCTCATTTGGCCCGAGTGCAGACACAGCAGAAAACACTCTGACGGTAGCTCTCAACCTATAGGAGCTAGTGCATAAATAAATGTCCCACACTCCCATCCTTCAGAAACACAATTAAAAAAAATATTTTATTTTATTTATTTAATTTATTTGAGAGAGAGCGTGAGCATGGGCAGAGAGGAGAGGGAGAAGCAGGCTCCATCCCAGGACCCCGGGATCATGACCTGAGCTAAAGGCAGACACTTAACTGACTGAGCCACCTAGGTGCCCCAGAAGCACAATTTGAAGCATATTCTATATGATTCTTCAAAGGATTCTCAGCGGCACTGAGCCCCATAGTCGTAAAAACACCTTTTGTTGCCTTATTCCTCCTTCCCTGTCTTGCTCCTCACTTCTCTCTCTTGCTTCCTGGGATCACTTCGCAAATAAAGGACCTGCACCACAGTCCATGTCCCATGGTCCCTTTCAGGGTAACTCAGACTATGACATACTTTCTTCTCCTTTGGCCCCTCTCATATCTAAATCTGACACTTTTCTTCCTACCAAACTCCTTATCTTCTTCATTACAGTGGCCTCCTTCCTGTTTTGATTAATCTGTTTCTATTAATGGCCCCATTCATCTCCAGAATCAACCAGTCAACTGCTTCGTTGGCCTTCTAGAGTAATGGGGTTCATATTCTCTAGGAAAGAGGTGGGCAAAAATCACCTCCTCCCGCCAGGGAAGATGTCAGTCCTGCAGAGGCAAGAAAGTCACCAAGTAAAAGAGGTTAGAACTGAGGTGTCTGGGCTTTCGCTTGTCAGCAGGAATGTGGAAAGCTATTGGAATGCCAGTTGATGCTACTGAAATGTCCTTTATCTGTATCCTGAGGAAACTTCACCAGTTTTCATCAGAAACCAAACTGTCAAGTTGGACAGCATTTGGCCATGTGTGGTAACCAAAACCGAAAGCTAGAAACAGAGGTGGAAAGAAATCCCTTCCTCACTTTGGTGAGACAAGGGAAAATGGCTATATTGGCTGGGAGAGGAATAGCACGAGAGGGGACTTGCAAAGCCACAATAGCAATATTTATGGTAGAAGCAGCAGTTGCTCATCCCAGCCCCATCTTCAGGATGCCAGGGGCTAACCTGGCAGCTGTAGTATTTGGAAAAGATCGGTCGCTGTGAAGAGAACACTCACTACCTGGAACGTTACCAGGGAAAGGGAGGGTAATGTAGAGGGCCATGGATTGCCTAAGTATCACCAAACTCATAATGGTGCTTCATAAAGGCTACCAGAACCCCGGTGGCTAAGCCATTTAATCTTTAAGTAAGTTTTTATCTGTAAAATTTGAATGATAATATCTTGCTTACTTATGTCACGGATCTGTTGTTGTAGCCAGTGAAATATTGGAAATAAAATCATTCTGTTAAATAAATTACAACATAAAATGGTGTAGTTCAATGCACAGAAACAATCAGAAGTACTTAGTTACTTCACACCACATTCATTGTTGCTGACTGATTGTCTTTTAGGACTTTCATGTGTAAAGTGAAATGAGAGCCTGTCTCACGAGTCTGACTCTGCATTTGCAGTACTTTGCATAGGGAATAGCATTTCCTAATTGTTGAAGATTGGGAAATGTAATGGTCATTGTGAATGACCCCTGCGAAAGCAATGCCTTCTATTTTCCTATCAACTTAGACATCTCCCTTTTTACAGGAAGGCTGAAATAACAGTGAAAATGGGTGAAACTCGTATTATTTCTAGTGCCATTCTTTCAGCCATAGATGAAGACTCACCCAGGGAGAGGATTTACTATTTGTTTGAAAGGCTTCCCCAAAATGGGCAGCTTCAACTCAAGGTTAGTGGCCTTTTTACTTTTATTTTTCAAAACTAATGTAGCAGGTATAAATTTTCTTAGTACGCAGATTTCTATAACTGGATTTATTCTCCAATAGCCACATATTGCCCAGAGGTAGAAAATTTAATTTTCTTAGTTTGGGGTGAACTCACACCATGCTAAATTTTCTTACTCAACTCAGGGTAAATTCAATCAGTATTAAGATTCTTCATTGTTCCCTCTTCCCCGGAATCGAACCTAAATTTCTGGAGAGGGGGTAATGGGGGTAAAGCAAGTTGTCTAATTGCTGATGAGAACCAGGCATCCTTTGAGATATCTTAATTCCCCACAGATTTAAAAAAATTTTCAAATAGACTCTGTAGAGCACTTGTTGTGGATATTAACAACCTGATTCTAAAGTTTGTAAGGAGAGGCAAAAGGCACAAAATAGTGAACAAAAAGGAGAATAGAGTTAAAGGAACAGGACTGCCTGGCTTTAGGACTCACTATAAAGCTGCATTAATTCAGGTAGTGTGGTTCTGATGAAAGAACAGACGAATAGATCAATGGAATAGAATAGAGAGCCCGGAAGTAGACCCTCACAAAAATATAGTCAACAGATCTTTGGCAAAAATACAGTGGAGAAAAGACAGTCTTTTCACAAATGGTGCTCACCAATCTGATTCAGACTGTGTGGTTGATGCCCAAGGAGTAGCCCAACACACAGGACAGATCAGTCATTTGAAAAGGTCCCATGAGTAATCCATCAAAATGTTTGTTTGAATGATGGATGAAGGCTAGCAACAACCACCACCAACCATCCCCAATGTGATTATTTGACTGAATGCTTAACTTTTAATATAATGTCGACACAGTCCTAGAAGAGCAGCAAGGATTCATTCTGCGTGGAACAGCTTGATTATCTTAGATCGTAGGCACCATAGAGAATCAGAGTGAAGAGCAATCACTGATTTAAATTGAGGTACAGCTGTGTCCTTATTTCATTTCAAAGAGCAATGAAGCAGAAATGCAGTGAGAGCTCACACATTTGGGTAGCATGGGAAGCGAAGTATTTTGGGTATGTGAAAATCCAGATGGGTCCAGGTTCCCAGTATGGTACCACGTAGTTCTCTCCCAGCTCCCTTGGGCTTGGCTAAGCCTCTCCAAGACCAGAGACCAGGACTCTAGGACTCCTGGACTTTCTCAAGCGTTCTTATGTTCTTGTTGACCTTCCTTAGTTTGCCCCTCCTTGAATCTGACTCTTATTTTTTCCTCTTTGGGGGCTTGTAAATGATTTTGTCAAGTTGGCGCCGGTATTTGGGAGTGCAAATGGGGAATTGCATGGAGATGAGAGACAGGAAAAGCTATCTTCTTCTGTATTTACTTTTCAGGAAGATTGCAAAAGAAAAAAGTTAAATAGAATTGCAGGCTGTCCAGTTTAAAACCCAAAAGAGACTGTTTTAAAAATAAATCTGCAAATAGATCTTAGGATGGAAACACATAATGACCTTAAATATTACAACATAACTAACTTTTACCCAGTGAGCACTGGGGCAGAACATACCTCCGTACAAACATCAGATGAGCAGAAATATTAAAGAGGAGGAAACTTTATCAAATAGGACGTGAAGAGAAGTGGTAACACAATGAGGAGAGGGGAGGGCAAAGCCTTTTTGCCAGGAACTGGGAGTCTGTGGAATAATGTGTCAGAGGAAAGAAAAAAAAAAAACCAAAAAACAAACCAAGGATTTAAATTTCTATTTTAATGTGTCTTAAACCAGACAAGGAAAAGTACAAGATAATATTGTACAGTAAGTTTGTAAGATGACATTTTTCTTGAATTATGTCAAGTGACTTTCATGAGCTGTTCTTAGGAAAAGTTATGTATCTTCAGAGAATAACAAGAAAATGATTATAAATCAGATACAGATTTATTATGTTTCGAATACTCTCAGTTGTCAGTTCCCCCTATCATAAGAACCTCTTTTAATTGAGAATACCACAATTTCTGTGCTGAGTTCGGTACAGAATATATGCTTGACTGATGTTAGCTTGTTTTTAGAAGATTCTGATAAAAAATAAAATATGATATTTGCAGTTACATTTTTTGGCTGACTCAAGATATAAACAGAGGGAATGATTTGGGATCTTGATAATTTTCTTTAGGCTTCAGTAAAGGCTGCAAAATGTGCTGGGAGTAAATATATTCGTTCTGTTTGTTTTGTCTATTTCAGATAAGTCCAGTGATAAACCAGTTTTAAAAAATAAGTTTGATTAATTATATAATGATAGGAACTAAAAAAAAGGAACCCTCAAGTGAAACATTTAATTTTTAAAGAATCAATTTCAGGAGCTCGATTACCCACCTGCTCTCATTAATTGGAATATTTAATCAGCTATGATTGCTCATGATAAATTCCTTGGAAGTAGCAGCGCTGTTGAACTGCCACACGACTGTCAAAAATCTTTTGGTTGGAGGTAGTTTTTTCCCAAGGTCTTAATTTGTTTTAATGTATTTCTTTGAAAGGAAAAAAATAAGGTGAAATGGCAAAAAAAAATTGCATCTGGAGTTTCGCTGAAATATCATTTCTATTGGAGGCTTACAGGGGGTATGGAAAATGTCCACTAACATAGCTGGGAAAGAAAAAACACGGGCGGCTGACTAACTCTGGCACCTTTCAGATAGGGAGGAACTGGATCCCTCTCTACCCTGGCATGAAATGCACTCAGGAGGAAGTGGATCTGAACTTGCTCAGATACACACATACCGGGGCGATGGATTCCCAGGACCAAGACAGCTTCACCTTCTATCTCTGGGATGGTGACAACAGATCACCAGCATTTGACTGTCACATCACCATCAAGGATATGGGAAAAGGTAAAAGCATCTCTCTCAAGGTTTTTTGGGACCAAGTTTTATAACCAGAAGGGAGCTGATGTAAGCACTCAAAGGTTTTCAACTAAGTCCCTTCCTCCCTCCTTACCTCCCTCCCTCCCTCGCTCGCTTCCTTCCTCCCTTCCTCCCTTCTTCCCTTCCTCCCTTCCTTCCTTCCTTCCATCCATCCATCCATCCATCCATCCATCCATCCATCCTTTCTTCCCCCACTCTTGTTCTCCCTACCTCCCTCTCTTTTTGACTTTCTTTCTTCCATCCGTTGTATCTGAAATTCCATCATTTATGATTTGCTTCCCTGACTCCTCACCTGCTCTGCCAGGCAGTTATGAGATTCATGAGAGTAGCCCATCTATTTGTTGTTTTTAGAATTTCAGAAAGCCTATTGGAAATCCAGCCTTGCCCACAACATGGCAGCACAGGCTGCTTTAAGAGTCAGGGTTTTCTGCTATAAGTAACATTTTACCAAATCAATGTGATAACTCTAATTTTATTTTCAGGAAGAGAGTTGTTACTTGAAAATGAAGTTTCAGGGGCGCCTGGGTAGCTCAGTTGGTTAAGCGACTGCCTTCGGCTCAGGTCATGATCCTGGAGTCCCCGGATCGAGTCCCGCATCGGGCTCCCTGCTCGGCAGGGAGTCTGCTTCTCCCTCTGACCCTCCCGACCCTCCCCCCTCCCATGCTCTCTCTCTCTAAGTCTCTCTCTCTCAAATAAATAAATAAAATCTTTAAAAAAAAAAGAAAATGAAGTTTTAGAGGAAAAGCATTTCCAATATAATAATAAAAAGAAATATACATTTTAAAATTTAAAAATCACAAAAAGGAACTTTGTCACTGAAAAGGTTAGACTGTTGCTCTTTTCACTGTGAAAGTGCTAATACCAACTCTTCTGGGGACAAGGGAGAACACGATGAGATACAAAGCTGCTCTTGAATTAAGCAGACCCATTGGTATAATAGGACTCAGCAGCATATAAATGGTAGAAGGAGGGGGGTGAAAAAAAAATACTGGGAGGGAAGCTCAACAAGGCAAAGTGTAAGCCCTTGATACCCATCTGTCACTACCCCATAATGTTGCTTAGAGTTTATGTGAAGAAGGTACGTTCAGTTCTTGTTCATCTGTATCATCCCAGAATCTCTATATTCCTAGGACCAAGCATATTCTTGGATCTTCAGTGCATTCTTGATTGACAGAATGCTTCCTTTTTTGCCTTGCTGCCAGGAAGCTCGGAGGGCAGTACAAATCTTACATCACGTGTGTGATAGAATTACAATTATCCTGAATCTTTCTCTTTTTAGTTTCAGTCAGCTTGATCGATTTTCAGATGTTTATTTGGGGGTTCTAAAATAACGTATTTTATTTGCTTGTTTCCTGATTGTAAAATATGCTCCTTGAAGATGGCCAATAAGGGACCCTCAGAGAAGCTAGATATTATTGTACGCATTTCTTTCTTTCCACGAAAGGAAGGCTACTATGTTCATCATCAATACATGTCCAGGCAAAACGTAATGCAAAATGTAATGTAATGTATCGTGCAGACAGCTAATGTATTAGGACAGACTGCCCTTGGCTACTAAGCACGATGCATTCACTGGGGTGAAGGAGAGTTCTGTTCTGTGCAGCCATCTGGGGATTTTTTCCAACTAGAAGATCCTTCATCTCTGAAGGCCTTGGAGTCTCTCCGGAAATGAAAGTGAAACGTGGAGGAAAATGAGAGGATGCCTGGCCTGGGCTTGGAGGCCCCTGTCTTCTGCACCTTCCAGTGGCTGAATCATAGTCACATGCCCCATTAAGGGAGGCTGGGTAGTGGAAAGTCTAGTGGTGTGCCCAGGAAGAAAGCAAAACGAGGCTGGCGAGTGCCTGGCCAGTCTCTGCCACAAGTGACGTGGGATTCTCTTCTGAAAGGATTTGTGAATGCTTACATCAAACAGATTTATTAACCTCCTAGTATTTTCAGAAGTTCCAAATTCCTTCCCTTTGCTTCTTTTTACATCGTGGTGTGTTTTATATCTATACGGTGTTGTATTTTTTAAAAACTTAGTGTGAATTTTCTCAGGTCATAGCATAACTTGATGACTGTCATTGTTCATCTCTGAATAAAACTACCCTGAATACTTAGACTAAGCCATAACCCTAATATTGAGCATTTGGGTTATCTCCATTTGAGAGCGATTATAAATAACATCTGGCCTTCCAATTGTTCCGTGTCTTGTGATGTGCACACTGGCAAAAATAATGTGGAGATCTTTGAGAGCAGCTTAAAGGGACATCATCTGCGGTTGACCTTGAACCATACTCTGCTGTCCCCGTGCTGAAAAACTGCATTGAGGGAAAGCCCAGATGCTCTTCCTCCTCTCAGATCCATCTTCTGCTCCTGGTGAAACGTTCTGTGGGTGATTTTTGTGTCCCCAGCTTTGTTCATTCTTCTTACTCCCTTGATGTATTCATCTGGACTCCCAGGAGACAAGCCCCATCTGGGGCCCAGGTTTTGATTTAAAGTTAGGATGCTCTTTGATTCTCCATTGCACCTAGGTTGGATAGCATTTTGAGTTAAAAGCACCAATAATCTACCAAAAAGACCAATTTAATCATCTGAAACAGTTTCTCAGTCTTAGCACTATTGACATTTGGGGATAGATAATTCTTTGTTGTAGTGGACTTTCTTACACATTATTGGATGTTTAGAAGCATCTCTGGCCTCTACTGATTAGAAGACTATAGGACCCCCCAGCTATGACCACCGAAAATGTCTACAGACATTGCCAAATGTCCCCTGGGGGCCAGAGTTGCCACTCATTGAGAACCACTGGCCTAGTTATACCTCCTTGATATTTTATTTTTTTGTTTCCTCACGGGACTGAATGTCTTTTCAAATTTTATTGCCAATTTGTATTTTTAAATTTAGGAATGGCTTGGCATTTACTTCACACATATCTCCTCTTGGATATTCATTCTTTTAGTATTGATATTTAAGAGCTCTGATACATTACAGAGAAGCAACAAAATAATCTAGTGTTCAAATTTGTGCTCTTGAGTCAGATGGCTAGAATACAAATTCTAGCTCCATCTTCTATTATTTTTCTAAGATTATTTATTTATTTATTTATTTGACAGAGAGAGAGGGAGGGAGAGAGGGCGAGCACAAGTAGGGGAAGGGGCAGAGGGAGAGGGAGAAGCAAGCGCCCCTCTGAGCAGGGAGCCTGTTGCAGGGCTCGACCCCGGGACTCCAGGATCATGACCTGAGCCAAAGGCAGATGCTTAACTGACTGAGCCCCCCAGGCACCCCTAGCTCCACCTTTTATTAATTGTATCATGATGAACAAGTTAGCATTTTTCTGTATCTTAGTTTCCGCATTTATAACCTGGGAAATATTATAATACCCTACCTCACAGTTGGTGTGAAATGAAACAGCCTTACCCCTGTGTCTGGCACAAAGTAGCAGCTCAATATTAGAGTTATGATCATTTTTTTAAGTGAATGAGGTAAACAAAATTGGATTATCATCCTTAGTTTGTAAAACTGCACCATTCGTCCACATGTGACCCACATCTCCTACATCTCCTTCACTCATTTATACATTTCATACACTCATTCATTTGTTCTCTTTTAAATACATAATACACACCTGCATAACCACCGTACAATTCAAGGACTGGAATATTGACAGTAATAAACATCCACCCATGGGCTTCTCCCATCCTTCAGAGAGAACCATCATCCTGAATTCTGTGTTCACATTCTTACTTTTGTTTATGGTTTTCTAGGACTTGCTCATGCAAGGAACAAATGGTAACAAGCTACCTCTGTGTTGTCCCATGTGGCTCTAGTTCATTCATATCGCTACCGTATGCAATTCAGTTGTACGATTAGACCACAGTTTGCTTATGTATTTACCTTTTGAAAAGGCATTTGGGTTGTCTCCAGCATTTTCGATGAAGACAGGGCTGCAGTGGCCATTCTGGTACCCATCTCCTGGGGGCCGGTGTACGCTTCTCTCCACCACACAGCTGGAGTGGAATCTCTGGGTCACGACGTATGTGAATATTCTACTCTTTACAGCATAATGCCAAATTGTGTACCCCTTTACGTTCCTACCAGAATTGTACACGAGCTTCTACATCCTCTTCAGCACTTGATGTCATCAGAATTTTAAATTTTTGCAAATCAAAGAGTTACAACATGGCCATAACCTCTTGTGATCTTGATTTGTGTTTCCACGGTGATTGATGAGATTTGAACCTCTTTTTGTATCTTTGTTGGCCGTGTGTATTTCCCCTGCTGTGTCATATCTGCTCCAGCCTTTTGCCTTATTCTTTTATTAACCATAACTATATCAACCTTTCTATACCATATTAATTTTGATTTCTGCCGTTTGGCCTTTGCTTTTTACATTTACCTTTGGACTTTTTTTTTTTTTTTAAATTTGGATCTTGACTGCAAGCTTTTCTGCTGTGCAGGTGATACTGTCATCCTCGTGAAACCGCTGGTGGTGTCTAAAGGTGACCGAGGTTTCTTGACGACCAGCACTCTCCTTGCTGTGGATGGAACAGACAAACCCGAGGAACTACTCTATGTCATCACCTCCCCTCCGCGCTATGGCCAGGTTGAGTATGTCCGCTATCCTGGAGTCCCCATTACAAGCTTCAGCCAAATGGACATAGCAGGACACACAGTCTGCTATGTACATAAGAGCAAGGCAGCTGTCTCCCGTGACACCTTCAGGTGAGCCCCAAAGAAACTTTTCAGAACCCCTTCTCCGAATGAATGCTTAGATAGACCAAAGGTGACAGAAAATGAGTTCTTTTCCAACTCTGATACAGCAGTGGTCTTCTACTGCCTCGATGTACGAAAGGTGGAGGTGTACAATGAATTGAACAACAGCAAAGCCAGAAAGTGTTTAAATAAAAACAGTTGTTATATATTGTTGTTTAAAAATAAAGCACATCTTAAATCTCAGCTGTTCTAAGGGGAGGGATGTAAAGAGCTGAGAGTCCCAGCTAAAGAGAGACATAGAAAACTAATTTCCTGCTTTTTGGGGGTATCTTTTTCTATCTGAAGAAAGGTATTTAGTAGTAAACATTTGGCACAAGCAGACATTGCCTTTTGTCAGGATATGTTCCAGGAACTATATCATAAAGCATGTTGTCATAAGGTGGATCATGTTTCCCCCTGGAAACAATGTTATAATTGGGGGCTGTGTACCTGTTTAAGAATTCTGTATCAAATAAATCATTGGGATGAATAAAAACCCAGTGAAAAGACAAAGATACAACATCAGTGAAAGTCCACATTCATTTAAGATATTGAAGTCTATTTCCAGTCACATAAAGCAAGACAAACTCTAGAGGAGCTGTTATTTAGCAGTTCTCAAAGCTGGTTGATCTCAGGTCCTTGATAGAAATCCATATCCCCAGGGCTGCGATGAGAATCTAGAAATCTTGGAGTGAGCATCCAGCTCTTATTTCAGCTCGGGTCATGATCTTAGGTTCCCGAGATCCAGCCTCTCATTGGGCTCCACACTGGGCGTGGAGCCTGCTTAAGATTCTCTCTCTGCCTCTCCCTCTGCCCCTCCCCATAACCGCCCCCCCCCCCCCCCCCCCCCACTCTCTCTCTCTGTCAACAAATAAAAAATAAAAAGAATCTAGAAATCTTGGCTGGACTAGCCTTTGGGGGAATCATTGTACATATGCAGTCCTGAGTTTTACCACTTAACATGGAGGCCCTGAGACCATTGGTTCATTTGCCATACTTGAAGAACTTCTGAACCCCAATACAGTTTTCACTGTGTCAGAATACAACTTCCAATGGGGCGCCTGGCTGGCTCAGCCAGAAGAACATGCCACTCTTGATCTCGGGGTCGTGAGTTTGAGCCCACGTTGGGTGTAGAGATTACTTAAAAATAAAATCTTAAAAAAAAAAGAATACAATCTTCAAAAGAGCACTATAAACTAATGTAAATGTAGCATTTATCATAATCATACATTTTCTCTCTCTAAATTCAATATATTTGCTATGATAAACATCATTTTAATGTCAGGAAAGATGATTTTGCTTGCCTTTTTGGAATTACGATTTGGAAAGATGATTGGGACAATTGACTGTTAAAAAATTTGGGGAAGTTTGAACTAATATTTTCTTTTTTTTTTTTTTTCTCTTGACAAAATGTCCTTAACAAGTAGATAATCATTTGGTTGCTCAATATCTAAATAACAATTCAATGTTTGAGTGTTGCTGGGCATTAACTAAAATGTCAGATGTGGGGATTCCTTTTCATGCTGGTTCTTCTGCTCCAGAAGTGGTAGAGTGGAGCTGTTAAGACCCAGGCTTTGGGGTCAGTTACCACCTCCATTACTTACTGCTCTGTGGTCAAATCACACCTCCTCCTGTGCTCTTGTGTCCTCTTTGTGAAAAGAAATGATGCTCATACTACTTGTTTCACAGGGGTGGTGGGAGGTGTAAATGAGTTTATGCATGTAAAGTACTTTTAAAAATATGTGGCACATAGGAAGAATGAAATAAGTATTAGCTGCTCTTATTACTACTATTATTATTGATATTATTGTTCTTATTTATTATATTCTTTCCTTGGCCCCCTTTTTCTGCCAATGTTTACAATACTAAGATTAATCTTGAAGGAGGAAAGAAATTGTACAAAGAAGAGCGACGATTGTTCTTTTTTCCCCTGGTTACTTAAGGAGGTTGGGTGCTCCTTGGCTTAATAAGTGTATATCAGATTCAGGACTTTTAACTTTACACCCATTTCTGGAACTGCTTATCCCTGTCCATTCCCACTTTCCCCAGTCAGTGCCCATGGGAGAGTCTGCGGAAGACATTAATGACTGTTTGGAGAAACCAGTGAGCCTGCTGGAGAAGCCAATCAGTGAATGCATATAGATGTCCAGAAATCAAGCTTAGATATTAATGAGATGGTGGTGAGGAGCAGAGAATGAAATACAAAATTTCTGTATGTGAGGATTGATGATACTCTAAAAATTTCCTAATCCACATCCATAGAAAGTTATACGAGATAACATTTTAGAAATTATTTATCCTAGGAACTTTTAATTTTTATTTATTATTTTTTTTTTAGAGGGGAGAGGGAGAGAGAGAATCTTAAGCAGGCTTCATGCCCAGGGCGGAGCCTGACGTGGGGCTTGACCCCACAACCCTGAGATCCTGACGTGAGCCGAAACCAAGAGTCGGATGCTTAACTGACCAAGCCACCCAGGCGCCCCAAGAATTTTTTAAATATTTAGATCTTCAAGAGGATTACTGGGAAGATTGATAAAAATACATTCTTGACTCTCACTCCAGGGAGGTGACTTTGCTAAGTCCAGTCTTGGGCCAGAAATCTGTATTTTTCAAAGCTCTCCAGAGGATTCTGATGTAGTCAGGACTAGCAATCACTGGTCTGGTCCAGTCCATTGTTCCAAGTACATTCTATGGAGCTTTGAGGATTTACAGAAGCCCTCTTGGGGCCTCCCAGAGACAGAACATGAAGGAGTTGAATTGGTGAGGCTCTGGGACCCTCACCCTAGTTTATTGATAGAGCTTTGTTTTGGTTCTTTTATTATTTTTTAGTTTGTTTTCCACACTGGGCTCCTGGGCAGGATTTTCTTTTAGCAAAAAGGCTCTGGCTCTATTTCCCAATGTGAGTAATTTGCACCACTGATGATACAAAGATGCAAAATGATGTGGGTTGATACAGGGAGAAAGCAATAAATGACAGGGAATCCAGGGTGAGAAACTAGTCCCTGGTAGTTCTGACAGTCCTCCTAATTGTTTCAAGAAAGAAGTCTCAGGCTGGGGCTCTTATGGTTTTAACAGCTCTTCAGTATTAACTGCTTTCCTTTTTAGCAGACAGTACTGGCCTTGGGTTCCAAGCCATTGGGCCACAATACCTAGCTAGAATTAAAAACACTGTTTTCTTGCATTTATTTTTGCAGTATTTATGGTGATTAGGTTTTTAGTAGTAAACATTTTCAGCTTTTCTAGTTAAAAGATTGCCTCTTAAATACATTTATTTAAGTACAAGAGTGAGGTGACCTAAAGCAAAATAGTAATAAGAATACAGGTCGTACAAGAAGATGGCAAAAATTATGAAGGTGTTTGAAGGACTCAAGACTAGGAAACAAGGGTCGAAAAACATTGATTTAGTCCCATCCCTTCATTTACACACAGGAAACGTAGTATTGCTTGAGGGGCGCCTGGGTGGCTCAGTCGGTTAAGCGACTGCCTTCGGCTCAGGTCATGATCCTGGAGTCCCGGGATCGAGTCCCGCATCGGGCTCCCTGCTCGGCAGGGAGTCTGCTTCTCCCTCTGACCCTCCTCCCTCTCATGTTCTCTCTCTCTCTCTCAATAAATAAATAAAAATCTTAAAAAAAAAAGGAAACCTAGTATTGCTTGAATACCTGCAATGCCTCAGGCAGTGTACTAGACTCCTTTTTGTCTATCATTTCCCTTAAGCCTTACGCCACTACCTTGAGAGAGATGATATGTTCCCACTTTATGCACGAGAAAACCAAGGTTCCAAGAGGCATTGAAAGTCATCTACATTGACGTAACTGAGTATCAGCTGCACTGGGGAGAAGATCTCATTTTTAAGAGATTTTTCCATTGTAGCAAAAATTCATGGAGAAAATGCACCTGTGTGAAGAAACCCTCTCAGTGGGTCATTCTAATGTTTGGTGGGCAGTTTTACATGTTTATAATGGAAGAGCCTAACATCTGCCCAAGACCCTTGTTTTAATCTTGTCATTTCACTCCCCCAGTCATGGGCTGCTGTGTTGTTTGTCGAGCGGAGCTAAACCAAAGCTGAAAGTCGGTCTTAATGAATTAAGTGTGTGATCGTGGTGCTTTTTAAAAATTAAATATATGCGACCAATCTAATCACCCAAATTTATGTTGCTTGCTGTTAAATCTGGCAAGGAATTTGGCTGGGTAGAGGAGATAAATTCTGCGGCAGAGGATTTTTGCCCCCTTCTCTTTTTTAATGTAAGATATGGCAGCATTAATTAAACGGGGGAGTTTAATGGTCAGATTTTACCTTCTGCAAAAATATTTTGTGAATCCTAAATTTCCCCTGCATTGTTTGGTGCTGCTGGCCTGGAAGAAAGATTTGGCAGCACATTCGAGGACAGATGACACCAAGTGATTAGCAAGCTGACTTCAGCTGCTGCCAGCCGGGGACTAAAAGAACATGCTAATGTCCTCCATTTTGACATGCTGGCTGGACTTTGTTTTTTTTTTTTTTTTCCTGAGGAACTGGCTCTATTTATGATTCCATTTTTATCTTTTAAATGCCATGACAGATGGCAGATTCTTCAGCCAACTCTATTGCCAGAAAATGCAGAAAGCCTGAAAGCACCATGGTAATGGTGAAATGAGACCAGGCAGGCACCCTAGACAAATCTGAGAGTCATTCCCCAAATTTCATGAGGACAGTGGTCAATCCTGGCTGTATCTCTTTTCAGGGGGGGGGCTTAATGAGGGAAATTAAACAAAAATGGATCCCCAGAAGAAGCTGCTACCTTGATACCACCAGCTTCTTAACCTTGGAATGGCACTGTTGTTTTAACACTTGAAAATAGATCTGGAAGGTTTCTTTGGGGGCAGCAGGGGAAAGCATTTGGAAGATCATCTGGTCAACCTTGGCAGACGCGAACAGCACTGACCTTGGTGCCCTTGTTCTGCTAGGCTTATTTTGACCGGGAAGCCAACCATGACCATTCACCCTGTCTCCCTCTGATAATGTTTCTCTGCCTGTGACTGGTTTGCATTGTTATTTGTGAAAGTGGAATGAGGTGTTTGATCCAGTCATGTTTAGAAATTTCATCCTTTTTACCACTGGCTTATTAGCTTTCGGTCAGCACAGGCAGCTGCCTCGGTGTCCCAGCTGGGAACACTGGCCTCAGTAAACATATTTCTTACTCTTATATGGTCCCTGGCTTCCCTTGCCCTCAGTCCCATCTGTCTGATGGCAGGCTGCCGATTTCCGACGTGGTCAGATCCCATCATCAGGCAGGGAGGAGTCTGAGACGGACAGCCTGAATCGTAAGATAATTTGAGTGTCCTCACGCAGGTCATGCATTGGTAGATAATTATGGCTGCCCTGAGACTGAGCTTCGAGGCGTTTTCAGAATCCAGTCTCCATAGGGGAAAGTCGGAATGCCCCCCCCGTAACTCACTCAAGCACCCCTGAAGCTCCTTACTCCCGATCCCCATCTCTCTCCTCCTTTCCCCTTTCTTTTCCACCCATATTTGACATGCTTTTAATGGGGCACAAATTCTTTAATTTCCGTGAATCATACTAATACTAGAAATGCATTTCTTTTCACTTAAATTTGTGCTACTCTATAATAACAGCTGATTTAAAACTTTCCACAAGAGCACATTGTGAGATAGGGACCTGATAGAGAGTAGAGAGCCAATTTATTTGAAATGGGAGGCGTGGAACATGTTTCTGGAGGGGTGAAGTGGAGAAAAGAGAAATTGGAGACACCAAGGGAATGCCTAGTCTCCTTTTCTTTTACTTCGGGTTAGATGATAGGCTCCAGGGAAGGAGACCTGAAAAAGGAACAGGAAAACAACGGCATAAAAGCATAATTCCATGAAAAGCTCTCACTGAGAAATAGATCATGATTTTCATCTTAAAAATGCATATCACTTGACATTTGAAACTGCCAAAGTGACTAATAAGTACAAAGATGACGAACACACAGATACTTTTCTGAGTGCGTTTCTTCTTGCTTTTTCAAAAATAACTAATTTTGTAAACACTCATGATCCAGCAATGAAATTCTCCTATTTGCTTCAAACATACTTAGTAAACGTTTAGCTTTACAAAAGAAAAACATTGTTCTGTTTTAAGGAAACTATGTGATTTCACTCAGTGTACAATTTTAAAGTTAGTATCTTTGTTCAGATTGTAAAAATAATGCTGTGGAGAAAAAAAACCTAGGTTATATTCTTTAGAAGTCAAGGTGTGTGAAATGTCAAAAATTTGCTTTATTTGAAATTTTCCACTTACTGAGTTCACTTAGCAAAAAGGAATAGATTCGTTTTTCCGTGCATCACATCGTATTTTTCCTTGTAGGCAGTCTTATCCACTAGATAATTAGAAAGCTCAAAAATTTTAGCTTAGCCTTCAAAGTGAAATCTTTGCTCAGCCAAACTCCTGTTCCTTTCCTTTCTGTTCAGCTGCTCCTTTCTCTGAGCCCTCTTCCTCAGGCGGGCTGGTCGACTGTTTGTGCTCATACAACCTGGTTTCAAGCAAAGCATCAACCAACCCTTAAACCCTAAGGACAAGACACATTTTTCAAAGAGTAAAGAACTTGTTAGTCAAATTTGTCAGATTAGTAAAATAAATATAAACCTCGTATCTTCTCTAGTTAAAAAGAAAAAAAAATCCAAAGAAAATTCTTTTATAATTTCAGGTTATATTCTACGAAAACATTTTTTTAGAGATTTTTTTTTTTTACATCTGTGGAATATAAGAGTATCTCCTCCATGAATATTTCTAGCAACCACAGTACATGGAGAAAAACTAACAGATACAACTCCATGATTATTTCAAAGTACACCTCTTTGGTCTACAGTGAATTTGTCGACTCCACTTGGGAGTAGTGGTTTGCTAACTTTTTGGAGTTTCAGTAGTGCCTTTGGTTTGCTTAATTTCACGATACTCTCAATTGCCTTTCAAATCAAACTTACACATGGACATGTTCTAAAGATCATTTCGATTGGTTTTTGTGTTGACATTGGCAGTGGTGAGTGGGCTGGATTTAGTGATCAATAAAATCAAAAGCACATTATGGAATCACAAATCCAAGGGTGTGTGAGAGATTTTGTGGACCTTGAGTTGGTATCATTTGAGCTTTCTCTTTATCATTCTGCAGTGGTTCTCAGGTACCACAAGTCTGTCTTTGTGGTTTGTTAAACTGGCCTGTATTAAAAACTCTGTAAGGGCAGGAGGTATGGGGTCCAGAAACCTGGTTCTAATCCCAGCTCTGTCTCCTACCTGCCTTATGATCTCCCACTACGTTGTGTACCTTTCTGCCGTAATTTTTTTTTCTTTAAATTAGGTAAGTAATCCTTGTCTAGCCTAACTCCCATATATATTGTAAGGGGCAAATGTAGAAGCACAGGAAAAATATGAGATTAGAGCATCACATGATATTTTAAAGTTAGATGGTCCTTAGCAATCGTCTGGTCCAATCTTTTACTTTCCAGAAGGGTGAAAATGAGGCCTGGGGAGGGGAGATGAGTTAGGCATGATTACGTGGCTGAGTAAAGTGATTTGCTGTTAAGAAATTTACCACGAAGGGACGCCTGGGTGGCTCAGTCAGTTAAGCGTCTGCCTTCGGTTCAGGTCATGATCCCAGGGTCCTGGGATCGAGTTCTGCACTGGGCTCCCTGCTCAGCGGGGAGTCTGATTCTCCCTCTCCTGCTCCCCCTGCTTGTGCTCTCTCTCTCTCTCTCTCTCAAATAAATAAATAGATAAATAAAATCTTTTTTAAAAGAAGGAATTTACCACAAAAATACATGAATAAAATGAAATAGCCAAAATCAGTCATTGGATTGGCCCCCAATTACCAGTCTTAAAAGCTTACCTTATTAAATGCCTACAAAGAAAATACAGTTGCAAAATTATAAGCATATAAAATGAATGTACTCTTCAAACTCATGCAAGGGGTCTACTTGTATGTGAAATTCCTATTTGGGGCAAGGGATTCTAAATGCTGACGAGCCTGAGAAATCCCACTGGCAGAATTAGGCTGCTCCATCACATGAGTCTGCCGCCAGTGTTGAGAAAATACTTTTGGGCATAGAATGTTGTAGGTAATTGGTGTGCTACCTAGTGACTGGTTTAACAGATAGACCAGTGTCCTTCTGAAGGATCTGCCCTTGGGTTTTCATTTGAGTCCCAGCACGACATGCCCTTAAGTAAAAGGTGTGTATTGTTATCATTTCATTCCAGTAGATGGTGACACAAGATTACATGCTGAAGGCTGCCCTTGCCTCTCTTTGCCAGATTCCTCGTCAGCAATGGCCTGCAGACCAAACACGGGCTGTTTGAGATCACACTGGAGACTGTGGACAGAGCCTTACCTGTGGTGACCAGGAACAGGGGGCTGAGACTGGCCGAAGGCGCCACAGGCCTGCTTTCCCCTGACCTCCTCCAGCTGACCGACCCTGACACCCCAGCGGAGAAGCTCACCTTTGTGTTGGCCCAGCTCCCACAGCACGGCCATCTTTACCTGCGGGGGACAGAGCTGCTTCAACACAACTTCACTCAGCGGGATGTGGACAGCAGGGATGTGGCCTACAGGCACCTGGGAGGGGACTCCCGGGTTGACTGCTTTACCTTTGTGGCCACAGATGGGACAAACCAAGGCTTTGTTGTGGCTGGGAGAGTGGGCCAAGAGCCTGTGTCGTTCACCATCCAGGCAAGTAGGACAAACTCACGGGTCATTGGCACAGATGTAGAGAAAACAACTTTTCTCTATTCCTTCCTTCTTCCTTTTTTTTTTTTTTTAAAGATTTTCTTTATTTATTTGTCGGAGAGAGAGTACAAGCAGGAGGAGTGACAGGCAGAGGGAGAAGCAGGCTCCCCACTGAGCAGGAAGCCCGATGCGGGACTCGATCCCAGGACCCTGGGATCATGACCTGAGCCGGCGGCAGACACTTAACCCACTGAGCCACCCAGGCGTCCCGACCTTCCTTCTTTCATTAAAATATGTGCTGTGCGGTGGGTCTACAGCATGCCAGGCATATTAATATGGACAAAATAATGCAAGGCATCAGACATATTCATATGGACAAGACAGATGCGGTGCCTGCATGCAGGCTATGAGCAAGAGTCCGTGGTAAGACAGAAAGAAGCAGAAAACATGGGCTTTGGAGTCAGACTTGACTAGGTTGGAATTTATTGACTAGGTTTGCCATTTATTAGCTGTATGACCTTAAGAGAGTCCTTTAACTCTTCTAATTCGACCTTTCCTCCTTTGAAAACCAGGCCTTATAGCATTGTGGTGAGAATAAAATCAAATTAGATATGGTGGGCACTAGTATATGGCCTGAAATATATTAGATATTCGATATCTTGTCCCTACTGTTGTAATATCTAAGTGTACTATTATGACGCTGCCTGTTGGTTCGCATCATCTACCGGCATTTTAACGGTTTTCCATTGAACACATGAAAACGTACAAGGCAGCATCAATATTACACGTGACATGATGGGAAAACAACTGTAGCAGCTACGAGTGTTGGAGCGTTAGCTGTGGGTCAGACCCACTTCATGTAAAGCTCATTTCTTTCTCAGGAAGTTTTATTATCCACATTTAATAGGTGTTCAGGAGTTCACAAGGTCAATAATGTGATGAAAACCATATAAAGACCCCCAGTCTTTCTGATCCACAGTTCTGTGCCCTTCCTCTGGCACCGCTCTGCCACAGTTGTGCTGACTAGTAGGATGATTTGGGGAGGGCATAATGTGTTCTTTTTTTAGTCAAAACACATCAAGCATGCTCTGTTTCTTACACCCTTGAATCCACTCTCCTTCGATGTAGTTTATCCTGTTCTACCCACTTCTACCAACTGTAGAAGAGATAAATCTGCGGGTCACTCCAGGATACCTTCTGATTGTGTAAAATAATCATAATTTTCCCTTTCTCTTTAGTCTCTGTATTGGTCAGCGTTTTCCAGGGGAACAGCACAAATGGGATGTATATAGAAAAAGGAAAGGAAAAAGAGATTTATTTTCAGGAATTGGCTCACCATTGTAGGGTCTAACATGTCCAAAATCTGCAAGGCAGGCCAGCAGGATGGAAATCCCAGCAGGAATTGATGTTGCAAGTCTCAGTCCCAAAGGCAGTCTGGAGGCAGAATTGCTTCCTATCTAAGGGACCTCAGTCTTTGCTCTTAAGGTCTTCAACTGATTGGACAAGGCCCACCCACATTATGGCGGGTAATCTGCATTACTCAAAGCCAACCGACTGAAATGCTAATCACAACTAAAAAATACCTCACAGCGACATCCAGCCTGCTGTTTGACCAAACAAGAAGCATCATAGCCAGCAAAGTTGATGCATAAAATGAACAATCACAGTCTCTATCTAAGGTGGGATCTGAGTAGAAAGGTGGGGAGTCATGGTAACATAGAGTGGATGCTGGATGAGTCTTTGGCTCTAGGAAGGCCCAGAAAAATGTCATAAAATTATGATGCACTGGGAGAAGAGAGAAGGTACTGATATCATTGACACAGTATTAAAGAAGTACTTTGTATGTTGTAAAATTATTTTTAATTATATGTTTTAATTGTTATTTGTCTCATCTCACTCTTCAATCTATTAATATATTTTTTCCTGACTCCTCACTGCTCTCACTAGGTAGAGAAATGTCACTGTACTGTCCAACCAGTAATACTTTTCTCAGTCTATTTGGCTGCAAATTTATAGGAGTTATACATTCTAGTACGGGCGTAAGAGTTCCTTCCTACCCTGTAGAGTAGAGAAGGAAAAGAGAGTAGAATTTAGAAGTAGTATCAGCCTGGGTGAGCCTGGGTGGCTCAGTCGTTAAGCGTCTGCCTTCGGCTCAGGTCATGGTCCCAGGGTCCTGGGATCGAGC